>NC_133772.1:107172009-107305109 GCF_003597395.2 Chelonoidis abingdonii | reverse complement strand
ATATACCTGCCCCTGGAAATTTCCACTACCTGCGTCCGACGAAGTGGGTATTCACCCACGAAAGCTCACGCTCCAAAACATCTGTTAGTCTATAAGGTGCCACAGGATTCTCTGCTGCTTTTAAAAAATAAATAATAAGTGATCTCTTTGTTTAATTTTAATTAAGAAATTACACTTCCACAGAGAAACACTAACCCTAAAAATGCCAAGCTAAATTATCTGGAAGAAAAGCTAAGTGGTCATAACATTGAACGTGAGCATGTTTATGTGAATAAGAAGTCCAGAAGTTTGTTTGCATCTGTGAGAATAAATTAAAAGCTTTCAATCCAATAGAACCGAATTACATTGGGCCAGATTATCCTCTCCCAAATGAAAACCCAGAGAGGAGGCTCTTGAAGAGAAGATCTCCACAAACATCCTCTCACATCCTCCAACATTTCCCCATCAAGGGTATAGAATGTATCATATGTGGAAAACCAGCTGCGTAGATTTAATTGACGTAGCAGTAGGAACATTGTTGGCACTAATGTTCCCACTGGTGCTACAGAGGATGTGGCAAATCTGCAGCTATAATCGGTGGGCAGGTAGTAGCGCTACAAGTATGGAAAATACTATAGGCAAATGCCAGATGTGCTGTGCTCAAGGAAGCATGTTCTAGCACAGGAGTCAAATTGCCTCACTTTCCTTGCAGTATCTAGTGTCCTGGAGAGAGAGGCAGCCACGGTACTAAGGTGGCGAGGTTGAAAAGTCCCTGCTGCAAGAGCAGTCCTACATGCTCCCATGTAATCCTGCCACTGCTGCCTACTATTTCTCCTATGGATAACAGGTGAAGAAGTGGCTCCTGAAGAAGCAAAGGGACTTGGATGTCCAAAAACTTTGGCAAAGCTTCAGCTTCCACTATCTAAAGCAACAGCAGTATGGCCTTTCCGGGCTGGATCAGAGACTGCACTGACTGATCAGCCCAAGCACAGGGTAAGCCCTCATATCAGATGAAAACTGCAGCCTTGGCCATGAGCAGCAGGCTGGTCTCTTGCAGTGCAAAGCATTTTTGCAGAAGCAGGTTGCTGGTGGAGATCGGGAATGGAGGTATCCTGCCTCTACAACAGCCAATTTACCCCTAGCTAAAAAAGGGAAAAGTCCAAACCAACTGGAGGGATGCAAACCTGCCCTCCATGTAGATGAATTATCCTGCCTTGCTTTACTAGTATGATATTTGAATTTTACTTCTCCTTACCACCAGAGCCTACTTGATTTGCACTGTCGGAGAGAAGGGAGCATGCATTGTATTAAATAATCTGACAAGGAAAGAGAAAAATCACATTTAAACAATCACCTCTGTAGATCTTCAAATGGAACTATGCCTTGCCATGAACAAAACACTTACAGCAACAATGAAAAGAATAGGTATTGTTTAAAGCCTATTATTTAGAAATCATCTAATTTTTAAAGGTTAATTAGTGTAATTTACCCATCTTCAGTTATTAAAAAGGGTCATATATGAACAATAAATGTAAGAGTTCAATCCATTTCATTTCTGCAGTTGATTCATCCACATCTGTTTAGCTTTTTATGACCATCTAATTGATTTGTAGAAATCTCTCCAGTACAGATGGGCTACTGTTCATGACTACTTTCATACCATTTATATTACTGTTGTACTGATTTTTATTCAAGGCCAAATAGAGGGGAATATAAGAGGTGTGATGTACAACTTAACATAACAATGACATGAAAATTCTATTTCGCTGTGAGACTAAAATAGATTTGTGGAGAGAGCCCACAATAAATACAAGTAAGCTGTTTATACATATATAGATATATTTAATTATTCTACTGATTTATAGCCTATTTGATAAGTTTTGCAATATGTTCTGTTATTATAGTGTTTTTGTAACAGCAGCCAGGCTAGAGTCGTTGTTACAAACTAATTCCACTCAAAACTACTATTATGTCCCTCTGTGCATTTGTGAAATAAGGAGAATAAAAACTTATCTCTATTAGTCCTGTTCTATATATAACATATGATATCATGTATACATGTCATTGTGATGCTGGTAAACCAAGTGCCAGTTCTGGCCAAGGCTGTTGGCTTTAGCTAAGAACTGACAAACTCATAGCTGTAAACCAAACTAGCTTACCTGTATGTTAGTTTTGTTCAAAGTAGATATTAGTCTTACAAGAATGTATTTAGTGTTTAGACTCTATGAAATGCTTGTAAGTTGGTGCATGCATTAATCTCACTTGTAATGTCCGTATTCTATGTAAGTTTTGCTTTAAAACCTTGAAAATGTTTGCTCTGAACTTGTGAATCCAGGCACGGGAATCTTTCCCTGTCCTGTCCCCCTTCCCGCCCCCTCAACCCCCACACACACATCCAGGAGAACTATCAAAAATGAAGTTGTTCAGTGTAAGGCAAAAGCTTTGTTAATTGCCCCATCCATCCACAGAGAAGTATGTCCAGAAGGTCTTGACCCATCAGTTCGAATACTGGAAGAGGGAAATAAAAATAGTTTACATGAAGATTTTTCATCTCTTTGCTGTTTGAACTCTCCGAGGGCCAGAGACATTAAACGAAGGCAGAGATGCCCAGGGGTTGCCCTGGGTCTGCCCTGAAAGACATTTTGAATTGATAGATTGCCACATCTCTGTCATCTTTAGGAATCATAGGTGGTAACTCATTTGTGTATATATGTTTGCTTGCTTTAACCTGTAAATAACTCATTTCTTTTTTCTAGTTAATAATTTTACTACAGGAGTGACTACGACGTTGTCTTTGATGTAAGAACAAGGGTACCAATTGACTGGTTTCTTAGGACTGGAAGCAACCTGAACATTCTGTGATTTTGGTATAAGTGACCATTTATCACTAAGTTCAGCTTGCCTAGATGGCAAGGTAGAGTGGGAAGTCTAAGGGGACTTTCTATGACTCCGTGGTAAGACTGTCATAGTGATCGAGGAGTTCACATTTGTTACTGGTTTGGTGAAATCTAATTATAGAACATATCACCAGTTTGGGGTGTCTGCCCTGTTTTTGATGGTCTGTGCTGAAGTAGGCATGCATGGTCATGAATCACTCCAGACAGCATGACAGTAATCATATATATAAATACACTGTGGTGTGCACACACACGACCCTTCATATAGTGGGCCAGATTATCTCCCCTACTCCAGTTGGGTGGTGCAAAAAGAGTGGAAACTTGCCAGATCTCTTCCGCTGTGGCTGCCTTTAGTATGAGGGAGTCCCCAGTGAGCACAGAGCCAGCAGCTCTGCCCTCATCCCACTGCAGCCTCTGGTGTAGGAAGTGTGGCCAGAGCATATTGAACTTTGGCTAACCCCACTGGTGGAAGAACTAGAGTTTAGAGCAGTCCCCAGGGCTTGGTGCAGCACAGAATTATCCAGAAAACCAGGGACTTGCAATTAGCTATCTGATATCCCCCACCTCTGTTGTGCCAAGTAGAGCTCTGGTGCTGCAGATAAGGTGGCCTACATATATATGTATGTATACAGATTGGAGGTCCTGTCATAAGTGGATAGGTAAGGAAAGGGTTAATTTTCTTTTACTGTAAAGGGTTTACAAAGGGAACCAAACACCTGACCAGAGGACCAATCAGGAAACAGGATTTTCAAAAGTAAGGGTGGGAACCTCTGGAGGTTTTGCTTTGTACTCTGTCGTGTTTCTCCCCGCATGAGGAAACAGCTTCCGCCAACTCTATTCTTTCTAATACTCCTAACAAAGTGAGTACAAAGCAACAGCAAAACTAATATCTTTGTGTGTACTGTCTGACTGTTAAGGCATCTGTAAATCAGACTGTTATTCCCTATTTCTAATAAAGCAAGAGCCTGTATGATTCTTAATGCAGATGTTCGTATTCTTCTTTTTATATAAACTTTAAAACAACTTGGATTCTTTGCTAGGACGCAAAGGATAGAAATTCTGTACGTACTGTCTCCCCACAGGAAACAGAGAGGAGGAAGCATGGCTAATCTGTTTGACTAACTATTTCCCAGGGCAGAACAGCTCGGGAAAGAGAGAAAGAATCAACTCGTTCCTGTTTGAGGTTTCTTATACTGCTACGAACCCCAAGAGGGGAATCCCGGGTTTACTGACTAGCTTTGAAGCCACCCGGGAGTAATAGCTCCTGTTGTGCATTCAAGGAGTTAAGTCATAGCAATCGGCACCACTCAACCAGAGGGGAAGCGGGGAATGAGATAGGAGCCCAGGGCGGGCTGGGGTCCTCCGGAAATTGGAGGCCAAGAAGGGTCCCCCAGAATTGGGAACCAGCTATAAACCTAAAATCTATCGTGGCAGCAAAGTAAACAAGCGGATGACTGGGGAGGTCAGTAAACACTCAGGAAGTGAATTGCTAAGTCCAATTCTGAGACAGACTTTACTACAGTCCCCAAACTGGGACGACAAATGTCAGAGAGGTTGGTGGACCCAGCCACCGCCACAGGGCAGGAGTACCACCACCAGCCATATCTGCCCGCCCCACGGCCAACTGCACCTGCTCCGCCCATACTTGCCCATCCCCAAGCAATCACGCAGCTCTGACGCCATGCCAGCATGCTCAGCCCCCATCACAGCCTGCACGGCCCATCCCGCCCACTCCATCACTGACCCTTACTTACCCCTGTCCAACCCGCCCCAACCAGGAATTGCCCTCTCCAGCCTAGGTGAGGGTGCAAAGAAGTGCAACCCTGAAAGTTTGGGGACCACGATAAAGATCATAATACCATGTTTTAACCTGTGGCCACAGACCTGGGCTCAAGATGTCTAAGATTCCAAAGGGTCCGTACTGCTCCATTTGAAAATTTTGGGGCCACAAATGAAAAAGATTGAAAAACCAACTGGTATTACATTAGTGTATATAAAAAAATCTACATTTTTAGGGAGACTCCCTAACACGTATTTCGTAAGCTTACAGCGCGAATATACTGGATACCTATAGATGAAAATATCAGCGCGCACCAGTCGAGGCGGCGTTTAGTAGACCACTGCGCGACAGACTACCCATCGGGGAGATAGCATACTGAGAGACCAAACAGGCAGAGGTCGAGCAGCCAGCCAGACTAGACGAGTAAAGAACAGAATTGCAAGCCAAGAGCTACTGCCTAAAAGATACCGTAAACGCCAGGCAGGTTTTGGCACCCGCGGCCCGCTGTCCATCACAAGGGGAGGAGTGGGATCAAACTTGAGAGAGACATGAGACCTGGTGATGGAGGTCCCAGCGACGCTCATGTTTGGCCCCATGGCCCGTTTTGTCAGACCTGAGCAGCAGCACTGCACCCTGTGTGCCCAGGGTCGCAACTTTATTGGTTGGCTTGGGGCTCCCCCGTGCATGACTGAGGGCGGTGAGGCAACTTTAAAGACAGTGGGGCAGCAGTGCTGTTCCTCCTCAACGGACTCGCTGTGGGGCTGGCTCTGCCCACAATGGGAACACACAAATGCATACTGTCAATATGGCTGCGCATCATGGCCTCTGTGAATGTGAGGATATACAAACCTTAATTTAGGAAGAAATTAACTCAATCTTGCTTTATTTGAAAAAGACTATAAGTTCAACCAACCATAGGTGTTTCTCCACCACTGGAAAGGGTTTCTTCTAAAAAGACTGAAACCTAAAGCCATCAGGATGGGGGGAGGGGTAACTCTTTACCAGACAGATTGCTAGTGGTGACCTAGCTGTGCATGGCAAATTCCTTTGCTTTTCCAGTCTGGTTCCTGATAACTTGTAATTCGCTTTCTGCCTCCCTACTTTTGACTCAAGGCCAGCAAACTGAACAGAAGCTGCTGTCCAGAATGGAGGGATCCTGTTGCCTGGGAGTTGCATAGTCCCAAACACTTATTGGCAGACATGTGAACGTGATAAACGGATCAGGTAGTAAAACGGATTATTCCCAGTGAAGGAGAAAAGAGGAAACTCAAGTTTCATCACAGCGCTCCTGTTTATGGAAACGTTTTCCTCTCCGTGCCAGTAGCTGCGGTGCATTGCCAATGGTGAGTGGACCGCAGGAAGGCATATTTTCTGCAATGGTTTATGGGATTCTGCACTGTTTCCGCTCAAAAACCAGGAAGATGGTTGTGGTAAGAAGCATCATTATTCCTTTCTAAAGCATAATCTCATTGTCAGTTAGTCACATACCTAGTGCATATTTTTACTATGCGCAGCTCACCCTGTCTCATATTCGTAATCAGCTGTGAGGGGACTAAACATTTGGGCTGGTGTCAGAATTGTTCAAATCAATTCCAAAGGCCCCCCGGTTTTTTTCTCAAGGACGGAGAACCTTGAACTCAATGAAATGAGAGCAGTCGCTTGAGGTAATCACCTGACAAAATACTAATTCACCCGCGGGAATTAAAAATGAAGAGCAAATGAGGATCTCCAATGTACCATACGAGGTGAAACTTAACACTTTAGCCTGGACCAAACTTAAAATTGGGGTCCAGCTGGGTGACAGGCAAACTGAGTGGACCAGCATAGTACCGGGCCAGATGTCAGGAGCGAATGGATTTATAGGGTAACTGTTACTAGGCTAGTATGTTTTTAACCCTTGTTAACAATTATCAAAGTGCCAGCCCAGGTAAGTAATGACTTTATCAGTGCCTAATTAAACATTCAATAGGTCAATAGGGCATGAGTGTTGAAGCTTTATAGAATGAGTTGCTCTCAAACCCAGAGCCAAAGTTACATTGGCATCTCATACATTAGCCTTATTAGACAGAAAATTACCTGAGGCGCACCATAACTAATTTCTGAGTCCCACATGCAGAACTATGTCGACCCTAGACAGCCCTGGCTCGCTACTCTGCCCACCTGGCATGATAAGTCATTCTGTCATCTTAAATCCGCCAAATCAGCATCTAGCTGACACGTGATTAACATATGAAGTTGCTGGGGTCTTGTTTATGCCTATGGAGTATCCTCTACTGTTGCATCACAAATCAATGGATAACGCACGCAGGGAGGACCAGCAATGATGGGAGAGAGTGGTTAGAAGGAAAGCGTGGGAGGCGCGGGGTGCCTATCTCTATAGGTGATCCATCTAGGCCGCAGTGTGAGGAGCACCACTGTCAGGATATTATGAAATGTCTGTACAATCTCTGACTACAAGGAGCTTGAACAGTGGTAAATAAAAGATTGTATGTCAACACCTTTCAGTAGCACTAAGTCATTTATATTTGTTTTCTAAAAATTTTGCATAAGTATCTAGAGTGTGAGAGTGAACATACGCCACTAAAATCCTCGGGAGAGAGTCACATGCGACGTGAGAAGGCTTGCGAGTAGAATTCCTCAATTCCCCCTATAGGATTAGAAATTTTTTAGTTCCAACGCAGAATCTTTACCTGAATTGGGGAGAAGTTAACACGAGGACTTACTCTTAATGGAGCCTCACGCATTAATATCACTTATCTAATAATTGTCCAACCTAAAGTGATCTTTATATGCCATTATGTTGACAAAATGTATATAGGCATTTTATAATATATAGTGTGTAATATCCATGATGTGACTAACCATAAACGATTTCACTGTGTGTGTGTAATCAGAAGATTGTTCCTTCCAGATTACCTTAATTAAGGCCAGAGATGCGCCTGCCTAACATAAAATTAACCTTGTATCTGTGTTGTGTAGCGGAGACAAAAAAAAGAGAGATTCTCTCTCCTTCAATCAAATTAATTACATCGTTAAGACCCTTAGAAGTTAGAAATCACGGGGCCAGCATTCTAAGACAAAAATCCAATTAACTCGGAAAGACCATTAAGTGAATTAACAAATTTGATAAACTCTTTAGAAAGGAATATTTTCCATCAAGTTCCCATGGAGCTTTTATTACAAAGGAAATAGCCTGAAGCTTTTAGTACTCATATTTTTCTTTCACATTAAAACCAGTTTCTGGGAGTCTCTAGGGGGAACATTACCCTCATACTGACTACCATATGCCACTTATGGAAAGAAATATGGCAGCTACTTAAACAACATTCTGGCATATCTGGGACCTATTTACAAATATGAATACCTCTCGGAGGTCATCTGTCATGTAGCGCCTACTACAGGTCCACTATCCCTGGGACGCAATCTCATCAGTCCATTCTCATTAATGAGTCTGCTAAGAGCCTGCCTGCCAGTTCCACACATCTTCTCAGAACTATAACACTCCTTCTGAAAAGAGTCCCCTACCATAGCTGGGTGTTAGTTTTGCGAAGCCTGACAAGAATCAGTAACCTACTCTTCAGGGGAGCAAATGAAGAGTCCAGCCATGACAAATTAAACAACTTATTCTCGGTTTAATTTTAAAGGAATTTAAATTCAGGCTGCTGTTCTCAGGTCTACAAAGAAAAACAATACCTGCTTGGATTCAGCTGGAATGAGTTCTGGAGGAACCAAACTTCAACCAGATCTATACTAGACACCTTATAGTTTCAATACGGTTTGTTCCTGCGCTGGTCCAGATCCTCTAATGAGTAAAAACGATAAGAAACAAGAGGTAGTTACTAACACATAGAGAGAGGTGACCTACTACAAAATGAGAACACGCCTTTTTTTAATCTTCTAATTGTATAAATGGCAAGGAGGAGAAACTATTATCGGCACTTGTATAGTGTTTCATGAATGCCAACTGACTGTCTTCTTATCTAGTTAGGTGGTAAGACAAGAACAGATTATTGTTATTTTCACTCCTAAACAAGTCCATTATTACCTTGTGCATGAAAACAGGGCTATAAGTATGTTCTTCTCACCCACTCCCTTTGAATGCGCTGGCCACTACAGTTAATCGCCTTCAAATATGGCTCTAGATGTTTAATAATTGAAGAACAATTCTTCCAGTCGGAAGATGACTTATAATTGGTACGCGTCACTATCTTAAGGCTAACACCAGCCGAATTCGTAACTGTATATGATTTGCTTTAAATATCTAATTTTAATAATTTAGGTTGTTATCTCTTTTGGCTATTTCAGCTGTTGAAAAGACATTAAACTAAAAATTCTTAATATTAATGGTTTTCCTGATCAACCTGGGTTGATGTGTTTTCCCATCAACTCAACTAAACTTTGAACAGAGCCATCCTAAAGAGAAGAGGCCATTTTGTATAGAGCAGAGTTTCATAGTTGAGATATTGTAAAAGTTATCATTTCAACCTCATCCTAACGCAAATAACTTTATTTTTAAAATATTTAAGTCCAAACACTTAAGTTGTTTCAAGAGGGATACAATTTCAAAAAGGCCTTTGTTGATTTTGACGTGATTATACTTTGAAAAGTGTGTTTCCAGAAAGTGGATTAATGTTCACAGGACTTCCTAAACACATACAACTACAGATATTTAAGTCAAGATTATGGAGCTTATCCACTGTGTGCGATTTCTGCGGTAATTTCCGCTCACCCATCTAGACTGTCCTAAGAATCATCAAACAGGATCATGAATGGTACATTCCGAGCGATTCCTTAAACTTCTTTGTCGCCCATCCTGCGCGCTTACATCGATTCCGGAACTCCACCAAAACCAACGGAGTTCCGGAATCGACATGGCGAGCCGCGCACATCGATCCCGCGCGGTGAAGACGGGTGAGTAGATCGATTTTAGATAATCGATTTCAGCTACGCTATTCTCATAGCTGAAATTGCATATCTAAAATCGATTTTCGCTCGTCGTGTAGACCTGGCCTTAGATGTCTATACACCAATACAAGGAGTATGGAGAATAAACAAAAAACCCTGAAAGTATTAGTCCACACGCTATATTATGACACTTGGTGTAATAGAGACTGGGTGAGACAACTTTCATGACTAGAATATTAGTGGAGAGGGTATAACTTGTTCAAGAAGGATAAGGAGGGATATACACTTGTTCTGAGGTCCAGAAGAAGATGCAAAGCAGACCAGTTGAAAGTGTCTGGGTAAAAATAAAAGGGTAAAAATAGAGGCGATGTCATAGTAGAGGTCTATGATAAACCACCAAATCAGGAAGAAGAGGTGACTGAAGCATTTCTAGAATAAATAACAGAAATATCCAAAACTCATGACCTTGTGGTAATGAAAGACGTTCATTACCCAGATATCTGTTGGAAAAGTAATTGGCAAAACATAAAATGTCCATTAAGTTCTTGGAATGTATTGGGGACAATTTTTGTTTCAGAAGGTGGAGGAAGTAAGCAGAGAGACAGCCATTTTAGACTTGATTCTGAACAGGGAGAAATTTGTTGATCTGAAGGTGGAAGGCACTTTGGGTGAAATTGATCATGAAATGAAAAACACTTGGGAAAGGAAAGAGTGAGAGCAATAGAATAAGGACCAGGCCTTAAATTCTCAGAGATTATTTTCCAGAGTCCTCCACCTCCATTCTTGGCTTCAGCTGTAGGGTGCCAGGGTTCGGGCTTTAGCCCCACGGTGTGCGGGAGGGAGAGGGAAGGAGCGGAGGGTATTGCTCACCAGGGCTCTGATGGGTTTGAAAATATTTACCAGAGCTCTGTCCCAGACAGCTCCAGCTGAATTTAAGACATGATAAGGACAATGGACTTTAAAAAAGCAGACTTTAACAAAAATATAGAGAACTGGTAGTAAGGTCCCATGAGAAGAAAATCTAAGGAAAAAAGGAGTTCACGAGAGCTGGCAGTTTTTCAAAGAGACAATATCAAAAGCACAACTGCAAACTGTCCCAATGTGAAGGAAAGATAGGGAAGAAGCTACTATGGTTCCATCAGGAGCTCTCTAATGACCTGTAAATCAAAAAAAGGAATCCTACAAAAAGTAGAAACATGGACAAATTGCTGAGGAGGAGTACAAAAGAATAGCACATGCATGCAGGGACAAAATCAGAAAGGCTAAGGCACAAAATGAGTTACACCTAGCAAGCGATGTAAAACGGACCTCATGAGGTCATCTAGTCCAATCCCTTGCTCAAAACAGGACCAATCCCCAACTAAATCATCCCAGCCAGAGCTTTGCCAAGCCTGATCTTAAAAACCTTTAAGGAAGGAGATTCATCACCTCCCTAGGTAACCCATTCCAGTGCTTCACCACTCTCCTGCTGAAAAAGTTTTTCCTAATATCCAATCTAAACTTCCCCCACTGCAACTTGAGACCATTACTCCTTATTCTGTAATCTGGTACAACTGAGAACAGTCTAGATCCACCCTCTTTGTAACGCCCTTTCAGGTAGTTGAAAGCAGCTATCAAATCCCCCCTCATTCTTCTCTTCTGCAGACTAAATAATCCAGGTTTCCTCAGCCTCTCCTCATAGGTCATGTGTTCCAACTCCCTAACCATTTTTGTTGCTCTCCACTGGACTCTTTCCAATTTTTCCACATCCTTCTTGTAGTGTGGGGCCCAAAACTGGAAACAGTACTCCAGATGAGGCCTCACCAATGCTGAATAGATAGGAATGATCATGTCCCTCGACCTCCTGGCAATGCCTCTACTTATACAGCCCAAAATGCTGTTAGCCTTCTTGGCAACAAGGGCACACTGTTGACTCATATCCAGCTTCTCATCCACTGTAATCCCTAGGTCCTTTTCTGCAGAACTGCTGCCTCGCCACTCAGTCCCTAGTCTGTGGCAGTACATGAGATTCTTCTGTCCTAAATGCAGGACTCTGCACTTGTCCTTGTTGAACCTCATCAGATTTATTTTGGCCCAATACTCTAATTTGTCTAGGTCCCTCTGTATCCTATCTCTACTTTCCAGCATATCTACCACTCATCCCAGTTTAGTGTCATCTACAAACTTGCTCTGTCACTAGGTTGCTTCCCCCATTCAGTAAGGGCCTGTGCTTTCCCTGACCTTCTTCTTGTTGCTAACATACCTGTAGAAACCCTTCTTGTTACTCTGAACATCCCTTGCTAGCTGCAACTCTAAGTATGATTTGGCCTTCCTGATATCACTCCTGCATGCCTGAGCAATATTTTTATACTCCTCCCTGGTCATTTGTCCAATCTACCACTTCTTGTAAGCTTCTTTTTTGTGTTTAAGAATACCAAGGATTTCACTGTTAATCCAAGCTGGTTGCCTGCCATATTTACTATTCTTTCTACACATTGGGATGGTTTGTTCCTGCAACCTCAATAAGGATTCTTTACAATACAGCCAGCTCTCCTGGACTCCTTTCCCTCTTATGTTATTCTCCCAGGGAATCCTGCCCATCAGTTCCCTGAGGGCATCAAAGTCTGCTTTTCTGAAGTCCAGGATCCGTGTCCTGCTGCTCTCCTTTCTTCCTTGTGTCATGATCCTGAACTCGGTCACCTCATGGTCACTGCCTCCCAGGTTCCCATCCACTTTTGCTTCCCTTACTAATTCTTCCCTGTTTGTGAGCAGCAGGTCAAGAAGAGCTCTGCCCCTAGTTGGTTCCTCCAGCACTTGCACCAGGAAATGGTCCCCTACATTTTCCAAAAATAAGATGTGTTTTTTTAAATACATTATGAGCAACAGAAAGACAACAGAAAGTATAGGACCTTACTTAGAGAGGAAAAAGTGCTAAAAGCAGATGACATCAAGTTGCTTAATGCCTATTTTGCTTCATTCTTCAGCAAAAAGGTTAATGGTGACCAGATACTTAACACAATTCATATTAACAAGGGGGAAGTAACACAAGCCAAAACAGGGGAAGAAAAGGTTAAAGTATATTTAGGTAAGTTGGATATATATAAGTTGTCAGGGTCTCATGAAATTCATTTTAGGGTACATAAGGAACTAGCTGAAGCAATCTCGGAACCGTTAGCAGTTATTTTTGAGAATTTGTGGAGGATGGGTAAGGTCCCAGAGGATTGGAGAAGGGCAAACATAGTACTTATCTTTAAAAATGGGAACAAGGAGGACCCAGTGTATTATTGAGCAGTCAGTCTGACTTTGATACTGGCAAAGATCCTAGAACAAATCATTAAACAACCAATTTGTAACTACTTGGAGGATAGTAGGATTATAAAGAATAGCCAGTAAGGATGTGTGAACAATAAATCATGCCAAACCAACCTAATTTCCTTCTCTGACAGAGCTACTGGCCCAGTGGATAGTAGGAAATCAATAGACATGATATACTTCATTTTAATAAGGCTTTTTACAGACACATATGACATTCTCATAAGCAAATTAGGGAAATGCTGTCTAGAAGAAATCCCTGGAAGGTGGGTGCACAACTGGTTGAAAGACCATGCTCAAAGAGTAGTTATCAATGTTTCGCTATCATACTGGGAGGGCATATCTAGTGAGGTTCCACAAGGATCAGTCCTGGGTTGAATACTATTCAATATTTTCATCAGTGATTTGGATACTGGAGTGGAGAGAATTTATAAAATTTGCAGCTGCAAGCTGGCCTGGGTTGCAAACACTCTGGAAGGCAGTGTTCAAATTCAAAACTACCTTGACAAATGGGAAAATTGGTCTGAAATCAGCAAGATGAAATACAGTAAAAGACAAGTGCAAAGTACTTCACTTAGGAAGGAAAAAAAATCAAACGCACAGCTACAAATTGGGGAATGAGTGGCTAGATGCTTCTTCAAAGAAGATGAGGTTCTTGTGGATCACTAATTGAATACAAGTAAAAAATGTTATGTGGATGCAAAAAGGCTAACAATATTCTGGCGCATATTAACAGTAGCGTCATATGCAAGACATTCTATTCAGCACTGGTGAGTCCTCAGCTGGAATACTGTGTGCAGTTCTAGGTGCCACATTTTAGGAAAGATGTGAACAAAATTTGAGAGAATCCAAAGGAGCGCAACAAAAAAATGATAAAAGATTAAAAAAACCCTGACCTATGAGGAAAGGCTAAAAAAACTTGGCATGCTTAATCTTGAGAAAAGATGACTGAGGAGAGAACTGATAAGAGTCTTCAGATACATTAAAGGCTGTTATAAAGAGGACTGTGATCAATTGTTCTCCATGTCCACTTAAGTTAGGACAAGAAGTAATGGGGCTTAATCTGCAGCAAGAGAGATTTAGGTTACATACTAGGAGAAACTTTCTGACTATTAGGGTAGTCAAGCACTGGAAAAGGCTTCCAAGGGAAGTGGTGGAATCCCCATCACTGGAGATTTTAAAGGACAGTTTGGACAAACACCTGTCAGGGATGGTTTAGGTTTACTTGGTCCTGTGTTAGCACAGGGGGCTGGACTCAATGACTTCTGGAGGTCCCTTCCAGCCCTGCATTTTCATGATTCTATGATTTAACCAGTTCCAAGGGGTAAATTCTTTTTAGTCTTTTTTGTTTGTTTGTTTGAAGGCCTCTTTGTTTTACTGCAACTGTGGTTTAACCTATAGAATAGACAGCTACTATGATGTCACAATTAAGAGGATTCTACCGTGCATAATATATTTCAGTTACAAGTGCAGCAGGAAAATCTCATGCTCGACTGAATATTTGCAGTAAAGCAACCTCATCAATTGAGTCAGAGAAGGAGAAGAATATGAAAAAAGGAATGAGAAATTGTAGCACTCAGAAAGAAGGCATCTGTTGGAGTGTTTAAGGACAGTGGCACAATTTATCAGTGCTGCATGATCCAGACAGCAAAGAGGGAAAAGACCACAGATGATCATAAGGTATCATTCTCTGAAATATTAAAAAAAGCAACGCACCAAAATTCTCCCACTTACTTCCTTAATTTTGTTATCCCCACTTCACCACCCTTACTTTCTATTGCTATGAATATTTTCCGCATGACCCCTCCCGAAAGCCAGATGAAGTCTAAGGAAAGTCACTCTCTACCCCATCTGCTCACAGCAGAGATGTGTTGGAGGGTGATAGACTGACCCTAATCTCTGCAGCAAGGCACCTTGATTTTTTTGGCATTCATACTGGATCTTGTGACAAACGGAAATTTAGCAGAAGCTTGAAATGGATGGAAGAAAACATTTAAAAACAAAGGGTTTAATTAAATATCAAATGAATAAAACAATTGATATTGTTATGTATTGGGGAGAAAGGATGCTATGGCACTGAACTGGCACTTGGGATGCTGAGTCAGTTCCTAGGACACCCACAGACTTCCTGTATGACTTCAGGCAAGTTACCTAATCTCTCTGTATCTCTGTTCCCTCTCAGTAAAATGAGATAATACCACCTCACTCACACAGGGTTGTTGTGAGGATAAATTCATCAACATTTGTGAGGCATTCAAGTACTATGGCGGTGATAATCATGTATGTAGATATGAATAAAACACATTTTCTGACAGTTTCTCTGTGTCTCATGCTGCCACAGGCTATCCAGTTTGACACAGAAATCAGTGTGTCTCCTCACAGAATGTAGTTCTTAGGTGTGCTTCAGAATAAAAAGGGCCCTAATTACAATGTATGTGCTGGTCCACTGCAAGTTATCATATAAGGCGGTGATCCTGCAGTTGATCCTCACAGTTACTGAAATCAACAGGGCTCTGTACAGGAATTAGGTTCAGTCTTTGTGGATTTGACTGCAGGATCAAGGCCTAAGACTTGGAAGCTCTTCGGAGCTGGAGCCATGTCTTCTTATATGTTTGCACATCACCTAGCCCAATGGTACCCTGATCCTGAATGGGACCTTTGGGTGCTATTGCAGTACAAAAGATAACAACTTTGTCTACTTTTTCCTCAAGGACCAGGATGAATAAAAATATTTTCTAAACAGTTTAATTTCTTAAACTTATAAAAAATCATCTTTTACTAGCTAAGGTAAAGGAAATGCCATTTTTACCAGTGGTATTACTGCAGCAAATATACCTGATCAGAATACATAGGTCACGTCACTGTCAACTTAAATATGACTGTGTAGGAATGGAAGAAATGGCAGGCGATATATATATACACATAACTTATATATCTATATTTATTTAACTGAAATGACTGTTTAAAATTACAAGCATTAAAAGAGGCAAGAAAGGACACTGCAGTACCAAAGGCTTGTGAATCATTTTTACCTTCAGTTTAAAGGGAAGTAGGTGTCACTTGTCCAGGAAATAAGCTGAAGCCACAGCAGCTTGGGAAGATCCAGATGATTGCAAAGAGGCCAATCCTGACAGACAGCCTTCACTTTATTTTTCTCTAACTAGAGCTGAGGTTTAATTCTTGAAAACTGGAGCCTGATTAGAAAAAAATATCGTTTGTAAGAAAACTTTTCTGTTAAAAAAAGCCTAATTTTACTCAGAGTTTTGACATCTTCAGAGCACTGGCAGAGTGACAGCTCTATTCTCAAAGGTTTATTAAAGTACATTGTCCTAAAGACAATAGCATATTGTGCTGATTTAAAATAGAATAAGAAAAGAAATAGTATCAAATACTTTCCCCTATCATTAAGGTCTATCTTTCTGTCAAAACTAAATTTCCTTGCTGCAAGTATATATATTTTGAGGTTAAAATATTATATTTTTATTTGTATTTAACAACATATACTTTTAATAAGGCATTTCAGGGCAGTCAATGTTTTCTATCAAAAATCGATTACTACAGGTATCAGATATTAAAGATTTTAACATCATTATGTTCTGCCTTTGGATCTAATTGCAAATCATCACACCAAGCTCAGTGATTCCTTCAGCTCATGGAGTCTCATCTAAATCCCACTGAAGTCAGTGGGAGGATTTCCATGACTTCACTGGGTTTTGGTTGAGGCCTTTAGCCCTATTCACTGAAACAGAAGTGCACACAGAGTAAGTACTGTTCTCAGTAGTAGGTGGATCAGACCCTTTGACAGGAGAAAGTCCAGTAAACCGAGGAATCATATGCTATATGTAGGAACACATTTTTATAGTAAGGCACACTCATTTTACATATCAGAGGGGTAGCCGTGTTAGTCTGAATCTGTAAAAGCAGCAGAGAGTCCTGTGGCACCTTATAGACTAACAGACGTTTTGGATCATGAGTTTTCGTGGGTGAATACCCTCTTTGTCAGATGAATTCACCTGACGAAGTGGGTATTCACCCACGAAAGCTCATGATCCAAAACGTCTGTTAGTCTATAAGGTGCCACAGGACTCTCTGCTCATTTTACATACTGTATCAGATCTTCAGTTGCAGCCTTAGAGTGCTAGGCACAGCTGTGGAGGACAGGGGTCAAGGGCAAGCTATCTCTGTGTCCCCTGATTACTGGGCTGCTCTACTTAGGGCCAGAGTCCTGTGAGAACAGCATGAACGCCTTACTAACTTGTGCCAATTACCAACAGCACCAAAGGGCTGTTTTGGTAACCAGGGTTCAACCAGACACAGGGATACCCAGCAGGTCACACCATTTCACTAGTTGCAGGAAAAGGGAGTGTATGAACCCAGGGCCGGCACTTTCATTTAGGCTACTTAGGCAGTCGCCTAGGGCGCCAGCATTATGGGGGGGCGGCATTTTCCCGGGGGGCGGCAGGCGGCTCCGGTGGAGCTGCCGCAGTCGTGCCTGCGGAGGGTCTGCTGGTCTCGCGGCTCCGGTGGACCTGCCGCAGGCATTTCTGTGGACGGTCCGCTGGTCCCGCGGCTTGGGTGGACCTGCTGCAGGCATGCCTGCGGCAGCTCCACCAGAGCCGTCGACCAGCGGATCCTCCGCCGGAATGCCTGCAGCAGCTCCACCGAAGCTGTGAGACTCACATGCGGGGCAGCGAAATGGCCGGGCGCCTAGGGCGCCAGAAACCCTGCCGCCGGTCCTGTATGAACCACTGGCATTTTTCCTTGCACACAGGACATCCTCTGTAGGACCAGCTAGAATGGTTTCAGGCCTGCTTTACACCTGCCAAGTGGCACAAAAGAAGAAGAGGAACTGACTCACTACATAGAAACTTCAGAAGTTCACATTAAAATAACAGACTTATAACAATAATTTAGGCTTTGTTTTACATCTGCCTTAATGCAGACCTTGTAGAGTATGTATTTAGTCACAGATGGTTGTAAAACATGGACCCAATCGTGTGATCCCTTAGTGATGTACCTATTCCTTACTTGCGTGAGCAGTCCCATTGAACAGCGTTACATTGCTTCTACAAGTAGAGACTATATGCATTATTAAGAATTCAGAGGACTGGATCCATCTGTTGTCATATATGTTGAATCTGAGATCACTTGAACAGCTTTTGCCACTTTTAAAACACTGAGTAACAAATATTTTATCCTATTTCTCCCCCTAAAGTTCATAATTACTGGTTAAATAATAGCTACTCCCAAAGAAGGCTTGGTGAATGGTAATCCACAATGCAAAAGTATATTTCCAGACATTCAATAGCTCGTCAATGTGACACACAATCTTCCAGGCAAATTCATTAGGCCAGAATTAAATACTTACTTTTGCGGAAAATATAGGAAGAGAAACTTCATCCTTTGTCAACGATACTTTTGTTAACCAAGATTTTGCCAGATTTGCAGCATGTCAAAACCAGTACTTTCCTTGGCCATTTAAGTACCAAGAATGCACACTCATTGTTAATAATGAGCTTCCGCTTGCATGTGACAAAACAGCTAGCTGGCTAGTCAGCCTCAGTCAGTGTCTATTTATGGCACAATGTCAAAAAAGAATGTCCTTCATTTGTGACTCAACAATAATGAACATGGCTAAATCTAAAAATTAACAAAAGAAAGTGAACAGCTTTTTAAATTCTGAAGAACATTAGATTCTGGTGTCCTTTTTGTTCTGATTGTTGTGGCTTAACACTATGAAAAGACCACCTGTTGGGCTGCCATTTTGTGATTCTATTAAATGCAGTGATTGCATAAAAGAACACTTTCCAAAATAACCTAGTATTATTATTCACTTATTTTATAGTAAATCTGCATTCAAGACCTGCAGAAAAGTATCAGGCTTTTTCCTAAGTGAAGTTTAAATCTGTAAGTCCTCTATAAATGCACACTTACTGCAGATGCATGATTTTATAGTCACAACCATGATACTTTACAATGAGTTCAAGTAAACCTTTAATGTGGCAATTAGGGTTCATATAGTATAAAACTAACATATTATAAATGATATAAAACTGATATAGCTTCTGATAATTAGACTAACGAAGATTACACTGAAACTATACAGCAATATAAATTCATATTTTAATTACATGAACCTAATATTTTTAGGGACATACAAGCTATTTTTATAACATTTGTAATTTAATTTGTTTATGCTAATAAGAATGCCTGGTGTATGTGCTAGAATCTCATATGGGCATTTTTTTATGAGAACAGTTTAATATGAGGAAAGTTTATAGTAAAGGAAATTATTTCAGCTATCTGAAATCTACAGTATGGTGAAAGAAGAAAAAAGCTTTCTTTAACGTTCGTAAAGTCCTTTGGTAAAAGGGTCTATATAAATTCAAAGTATTATTATTCGCGGAAGAAAACTCAACATGAATGCTACTAAACGACAAAAATATAGAGTATTAATAGCAATGTCTTAATTTTGAATAATTACATTTAACAGAATATTTTGTAAACATTGATTCACCTAAGTTATTAGTTGTTAAGTATCAAATATGTGAGTGACGAGAGTCCATTTACTCAGCTTAACATTTCTTAGCATACCACATAAAACTATCATCTTGTTTAGTATACATGCATATAATGTGAATTAATGAAGCAAAACTTTTCATCGGCGTTAAATTTTCCCTGTTGAGAACAATTGTCAGTAATAATGTCCAAACAACAGACGATATAAGAAAACTTTAAAAATATGGTTTCCTCTTACATACCTCCATGATGAATTATTTTCATATCCCTTTTTATATACACCTAAAATTTTCTTAATGTAGAGATTTAAATGTGGAATTTTAATTTTTTGCATCACAGAGAATTAATGGCTGAATTCTGCAATAGTGTATTTTGTATTGCAATGAATAATGAGCCTACTCACTGTATTTTTAAAAAATATATCTATTTATTGCCTGGCAATCCCAGTCAGAATCAGGGCCCCCTTTGTGCTAGGTGCTGTACAAACACATAGGCCTTGTCTACACTGGCCTTGGCATGTAGGGTATGTGTAGCTACATGCCACAGTGTAAAGCAGACTGTGACCACACTCTGGAGTGGAGCTATGTATGGCAGTGAAAGACTGTGGCAGGAGGAGGCAGTGGGGAAAGGCTAGATCAGTGGGGAGCTGCCTGCCTGAGCCTTTCCCAGCTTCCTCTCCCCTGCCAGAGCCCTTTCCTGCTGCCAAAGCCTTTCACTGCAGTGGGAGGAGTCTCTTGGCAGCTGGGAGGCAGAAGGACACTACACTGCTAAAAAGAGCAGTATAAACATGAGAGGCTCTGCTGGGGTGTGGAGAGAACAGTATAGGGTATATCCCCTAGGGTTCTGGTGTGCCTTAATATCTACACTGCGGTTTATACCCATGCTTGCTGATCATGCAGTGTCTATACGCCCCAGTAACTGTAGACATAGAGATAGTGTTAGCTCCTCAGCTGTATAAATGGTATAAAAGTTCAACTGACATCCATGGGGATATACCAGTGTACACTAACAGAAGAAACGGCTCAGAGTAAAAGACTGTCCCTGCCCAAACCACTTACAGTCTAGTAGTGATAATAATAAATAATACACCAGACTGACTGTGTTTGCAGGATCAGGCTATACGTCTGTAAGGTGGCAAATTTCAGTGGATTTCCTTAATTTTGGGTTTGTTCCCAAGAACATTTTAAAGTGAAACTAGTGTGTAAGAGTTGTCTTTAAGTTTTTAATTTTGTTTTCCTTCTTAGCTTTCACCATTGATAGCAACCTGATGTGGCCTGCTTCAAAGGTTTTACTTTTTCACTTTGTGTATTTTATCATAATAGATCCTTAAAGCCAGCACGGTGTTTTGTTTTTTTTTTAATTTTTTCTTAAAATTGTCACTCTTTATTTTGTAAACAAGCTACAATGCCACAGAGAATTATGACTTGTGAACATTAACAAGTGAAAGAAGGCAAGGAGCTGGATGAATTAACAAAAAGCTCCTGTTCACAAAGAACTTGATCCTTCAGTCCTCAGGCAAAACTCCAAGGAAACAGTGTGAGTTTCACCTGAATAAGGACTGCAGGATTGGGCCCAGACATATAATCAGTTTTCAATGGTTAGTGAAGTGAGAAATATACAAAAGTAATTTGACATATTTCCACATCTGATGATACACAAACAAAGATTATACTAAAATATTTGGAGAAATTCTGCCCTTTCTTACACCTTATGCATCATCAGAGAAGTCAGTGTGATTGCACATCTGTAAATGAGAACAGAAATGTACTGCTGTCATACAAAGGATAAAATTTACTTCACCTCCTAAAAAACAGTGCTTGTTTTGTTCGTAGAAATCCAGTTTAATGTAACATTTATTATCTTGGAATTTTAAAAAGAAAATGTGCTTTGTTTCATCTTTAACGGTATGCTTTTTATATGTCAAGCACATTTGCATGGTAAGCAAATTTCCAACATGTGGTTGAAATATATTTTATCTGGAGAAGAATGTGTTTTCTTATGAATATCAGTCTAGCAAAGGAAAGCAGTGCAAAATAGAATAGAGTATGATGCACCAGTATAAATTAATGTCTGGGTTTATTGTTCACTGTAATGTAAAGACTATGTACTGCGCACTTAAGTATTGTATTATGGACTTATGGAAACTGAGTCTAGTAAGCAGAAATGGCTTATGACTGAATAAAAATATGTATCTTTATGAGAGATACAATATGTTTGGAACCCTGAGGGTTAATGAGAGGTAAGCTTGTGAAGGGGGAGATGAGATGAAGGAAATAAAAGACGCTGAATAGATGAAAGAAGTGATTCAATGGGAGGCTTTGTTGGTCACAGCTAGGTGTCAGAAACAAACTAGAAAAATGGGAACTGCTTTAACACTGGGAGGAAAATAAAAAAAGAACTTATATCACATACTAAAAAGAGAAAGAAAATAAGAAATAATAAAAGGCTTTCATGCTTTCTCCAGGGTATGTCTATGGAAAAAATAAAGCAAGCAAGAGCAAAAGAAAGCGCTGAAATTGAATTCCTCTCTAAAGGTATCTTGTGGAGAAGGATTCATTGTCCCATCCTTTTCACATCAAGAATTTAATTTTACATTCCCTTTGTCTGTCTTGAGATACACTTCCAGTTACTCTACATTGATTCCCTCCCTCCCCCACCCCTTAAGTAACCTCTATTGGTGGAGGAACAGTTAGAATGGAGGGAACACAGTTCTGAATAAAAGCAGGCCCTTTCCCATTCTGATTTTTGCCTAAACTTTAGAGCTGCACTTGATGAGGGAACGAATTTTTATTCATGACCATTTGGGGAAACTGCCGTTCTCCAATTTCCCCTCCACCTCTCCATTTTTTAATACCTGATGTGCTGAGAAATCACTTCAGGAGCATCCATCTCCCAAAATAGGTTATTTCTTATAAAACTGCATTACTAATTAACCTATAATTAACTTTAATAAACTCATAAAAGTATTTTGTATTTTCCCATTAGCTATTTCTCAAATGACACTAAAAATGCAGTTAACAAAATTTCTTTATAATAAAATGAGAAAATACCAGTTATTTTTAGTTTCAGGAACATTCCAGTTACCACATCAGATTTGTTATGTTTATCATCATCCCCCATGATTTCTTAAGATAGCTTCCCTGGTATTAAGCTTCCCTCTGGTGCCCATAGCAACATACTGAAATGTTATTGAAGGGTTTCCAGGATTCCTTATAAAATAAGCTGTTGATTCTGCAGACCTTGCACACACAGCCACTTGTATCGGATTCATAACCTGAGTCCTCACATCCGAAATTCACTGACACGTAAGCTGATCGCTGACTTTCATAAACATCATTACTGATTAAAGACATTACGTAATAATGGATTTTTCCACCATAGCAATCAAGACATTTGCTTTTAATATTAACCTAAATTGTCAGAGTAACATGCAGTTTTAAAAAATTTGGTCTAACATTTCCTTTTTTTTTTTTTTAACAAACTGCCATACTGGGTCAGACCAAAGGTCCATCTAGCCCTGAACAGAACAGGTAATCATCAATCGATCCATCCCCTGTTGTCCATTCCCATAATGCTCATTCTTGTAATACTCTACCATCTACAAGCATATTTGATGCATGTAGGTCTGTGCTGTGCAGTCTGTGGCCAAGAGGTCACTTTTGGCTCTTGAGGGCTACTATGTGAAATAAAAAAAAGTACCTGATTATGAACAGAAAATGAGATTTTTACAATGGAGTGTCTGAATCAGCCCCATTTTTATGGATGTTGCTTCTCAGCTGCCTCCAGCCACATCACCAGGAGCAGCTCCAGTACAAGCAGGAGTGCTTGTAGCAACTGTTGCCTCTGCCCTTCCATAGTTGCTCAGCAGCTCCCCTGCTGGTCACTTGCCATATTACATGGGAGAAAGGCAAGAGTAGCAAGAAAACTTGATTGGCTTTGTCTGAGCCTAAGGGAGGATTTAATGAATGGAGGCTCCCTGTGTCCCACACAGCGATCCAGGAGAGGAGGAGATGAATCTGTAAATCAACAGCCAATTACAGCTCCCAGAATTTTAATTGGTCCAATAAATCATACACCAGCTTGGGATAGCTGGAGCTTGGTCACTCTAGCCACTCTCTGTTCTGATTTGTAACACATCACCTGTGCTATAGGAGATGGCTGCTACCCTATGCCAAAGGCATCACCAACAGGGCACACATGGATTGTTTCTGTTCCTTTTGTGCCACCTGAGGGATGCAAAGGGAATAGAGAGGGCAAAGAATCTGCCCCAAAGTATGCATGATGGCCCCTTTGTCCCCTTTGAAAAAAATGTGTATGATTTTCAGGCTGAACAAGGTAGAGACCTCTAATATACACAGTAGAACCCTTGCTAACTTGTAGTATTTGTTGGAGAGCCATTGACTTTTACCTGGTTTTTGCAATCATTTTGCAAATTAAAAAAAAATAAGGATACTGCATCACAAAAGGTTCCTTATTTTGAACAAGAAGTTTAATTTGAATTCTGTATTATACTACATAGCAAACTAATAAATGGACTCTTTTTTTTTAAACAGCTGTGAAAGTTCAGTAAATGGAGACCTCACTATAGCACTCTGCTATTCAATTTTTCCTGGGTAGTTAAGTGAGTGCACTTTTAAAATTACATTTAGTGACACTAATCAAAATCTTGGATTAGGACTATGATAACTCAAACAAACAGCAACAGGTTCTGCAGTAACATTTGGTTAAAGACTTGTAAACACATATATATTTGGCAGTTATATACTGTGAATACAGAGATTTGTCAGAGTTAAATATCTCTTTCTCTCTAAAGATATCCAGAAAACAGGATGGAAATATTTGGGCTATGTTAATAATGAAGACAGAGTATCTGCAATGGCAAGCACATCATTGGACAACTGGAAGAACACATAAGAGGGGCCATCTAAACATAATAATCCCACCTTCAAATTCCTTAGAGGGAAAATTTAACAAAGGTACTTAATGTCGAAAAGATGCAAAGAGAGGCTCTGGGTAGTCAAGGATGGCAGAGCCATGTTGGGGCCCTAAGCAATGGTGTGGGAAGGATTGAAATTCAGACATGTTGTATATGTGGCTTGTATTCTGAACAGAAAAACTGAATGTGGAAAAATAGGCAGGAACTTGGAACTAAATTAAAAGAAGCTAGACCACATAGTGCTCTGACTTACATTTACTTTAACTGAGCCATTCTAGATTTATACTAATACAAATGAGAGCAGAATCTGGCCCACTATTTCTTGGAATATATCATGGTTCCTTCGTCGTCCAACACTCAAAAGAAGTCCATACCAAAAACTAACACTGATTATTATTCTGAAATTTAATTCCAATTTATAATATTTTCCAAAAACAAATTGCTCTCTAGATGTCCTTATTCTACCCTGTTACATTTGTATGACAATATGAATGATTTCTTATAGTACTGTTAGATTAAAAAAAGATGATCTGCTGCCACTCTTCTTTCCTACACATTGTCAATGGGGAATTAATTTAATTAATAATTAGTCACTCTCACTCCTCATTTAGCCTTGATCCTGCAGTTCTTATTCTGGCAAAACTCGACCTCCCAAAGTTTCTTTTAGATATTGGACTAGATGGATTTAAGATAGTTTACATTAGCTGAAGATTTTGCCCAGTGTATTTGGTTCTGAACAAATGGCCAGGAAAAAGCATATATACAACCAGTTTACCATGAATATATGCTTGCTTTCTGTGTGATCTCCTTTATTCATTATTGAATGGAAGTTTTTCTTATGTTAAAAACAGATTCTTAATAATTATTCCAAAAGATAAAATAAAATTCCATCTGGATGGATTCTAACTGGAAGCTGCAATCTGAATTACTTCCCCCTCCCAAAACACACACTAATAGTGCAATAGTTAAGAAAAAAAGAAGTTTCTTTAGAAAATACATTCAGCCCAGAATGTTAACAAAGCAGCAGGGTTCATTCAGGGCCCCATTTTTCTTGTATTTAAGATTCTTTAATATGCTGCTTACTCCCATCTCAGAAAGGTCTGACACAAAGCGCCTGATTCTCCATTGCATTTCTCTAGTTTATTTCAGTATACTGACATTTAATTCAATCAATTTAAATTGGTGAAAAAACTCTTCAGGATGGAGACTGATTCTTACTAAATGGTTTGTACAGCCTCTAGCACAATGATGCTACAACCTTCAATGTGACATCTAGGTGCTATTTTAGTATAATTAACTACTGTAATAATGGTGAATCAGGCCCAACCAGTATTTTCTTTGATTAATTATTTTAAAATTACCTAATTAGGGAACACAATCATAGAGTTAGAGATGGAAAAGTTCTATTAAATTATGAGGCCTGTACTTTACAATATACTATTTTCCAGTCCTTAGTCTAGTCTAGTTTTCAATGTTTCTGAGAACAGAGCTTCCAGCAGTCCCTTCGGAAAAATATTTCACAATCTACCTCTGACTCTGGGACAAAGTTTTTGCTGATGCTCAGCCTAAATTTTCCTTTTTGTAAATTGCCTATCATTATTCTCTGTTTACTATGCTAAAGAAGCCCATTCTCTCTTTGAGTTACATCCTACTTTGTTACCACTTGACCATGCTGAACAAATTTAGATTTTTTTTTTTTAAACAAAGGAAACCAGAATTGTTGGCAGTACAAGTTTGTCAGATATACAAGATAAGAGAATACAGCCTAGCTGAGGCAATATAAATGATGAGTTCCATATACTGAAATTATAAAAGTTACATGACTGAGTAGTTTTTAATTAGCGCATCCTATTTATCTAAGCTACATGTTTAATTCTTGTAATCCTTCTTTATAAGCAAATCCCTCCAGCCTCTTAATAATTTTTTCTGCTCTCCTCTCAATTCCCTTCTGTTTGCCTAAATATTTCTAATATAAAGAGGAGCCCAGACCGAATACAGAATTCCAGGTGTAGTTTCATCAGCATTGCATAGGATCGATAGGAAAAAGGAGTTGGGATGAATATGGCTAACTTACGACAGAGAACACATTTCAACACACATTTCAACAAAAACATTTAAAATTATGTCAAAATGTCCTTAGCTCTCAAAACTAAGAGCTCAAAATCTATATTGTTCAGTTGTTGTAAAATAAAGACAAAGCCATTTCCAGTTAGGCAAATTTTGTCTGAATAATAATTAGGGAAATGGAATATTTTAAGAATGGTTTCAAAATATTTCCTTTATGAAAGTAAATGAATATCCAGTCTGAAAACACCATTCTGTCTCCCCTGCTTCCTCCTTTAAGACTACCTTTCTCTTTGCCAGTATAGCAAAACTGTTGTGAATTTCATTACAAGGGTGCCCTATAACACCAGGTGACAGGCATTCAGAACACTACATAAATGCCAGTAACAGATGCAAATAAAAGTAAAGCCCAACGTTGCAAAATGTGGCCCCTGTCTGTGTATCTTTGCTTACACATTTTTCTGCATTATTACTTGAATGCTCAAATAATAGAAATTTATATATCTGAATACCATGTGTTCACACAAGACATGACTTGAGTGCAAAGGGGTTTTGCATGTGGAAATATTATCATTTGTATGTACAATTGATAACACCTCTCCCCCTCCCCCCCAAAAAGTTGCATTTTATAAGCCAAAGCTCCCACTGACTTCAGTGCTGCAGGATCAGACCCTTAGAGGTCACAGGATGCTATTATAGAAAATGAATGATAGCTTGAGTCCCCTTTGAAAACTTGGCTGACATTATAAATTAAGTATTTGTTGTATTACCTTTTTGCCTTTAAAACTAAAGCTGATAATATTTTCCTAGAATAAGCATAGTCTAGTAACATTAGTATGGAAAAAGATCCACTCCACTTCCTATGTTTTTTCTGTGAATACAGTATCAAAATAACCCATACTCATTGATTAAGCTATGTTTCTCCCACTGGCTAGCTGAACCAGAAGTGTTACTATTTATGTGTATTGTGATAGTACCTAGTGGCCCCAATCATGGATCAAGGTACCACTATGCTAGACACCACACACAAACAGAGCAAAAAGACTCTGCCCTGACAAGCGTACAATCTATGTACAATACAAACACTTTGTATTTTAGAACACTGAAACAAAGAACAATAAGCACAGGATTCTTACAGAAAGTTGATAGTATGTTTAATCCAAACCAGTTACAATGTAAAAACAAAATCTGTTCATATTTTCTAAAGAGCTAATCTGATTGTACAAAATGTGAGTATGCACATTATATATGTACACACACATATTATATAGTGTGTATATAAATACACACACATAACACAGATTAAATGAATTTTTAAAAAAAGCCTTCCAGTCTGTATACACATTTACTATTAAGATTCAGAAAAGCTAAACAGATGTTTAACATCAGGATCCCACTTAAGTTCACAAAGACAGACCCTAAGAATGATTCTGATGTTCCTGTTCCATTCAGTCTTCAATTTTTAGAGAGAGACATACACGTGTGTATATATTATAACAGTATATATAGAGATACACACACTCATTATGTATAATATTATGTATATATAATTTTTTATCCTTAATGGAGAACTTGAACTGCAAACAGTCATGTCAGAACTTAGATGGTTAACACTCACTTCTTGCTGTTTTATTGCATATTACTGTGTGCTCCTGAGCAGCAGGAGCAGATTCAAGCAATTACAATCAAGTCAGGGCACACGCCGTGGCTGAGCAACACGATCATGATGAGGATACTGATGAGGCACTTATCGAAAACCCCACATCATCCACACTCATCAGCCACAACATGTCACCCCAAATGAGGCATCAGCTGCCTTCAAAAGGCTCATTGCACACTGTTTACAGCTTTCTTTGGACCCACTTTTGATTTTACGGTCAGGGCTTAGTTCAAACAGCAGCTGACTGGCAATGGCAAGTCTCAGCGTTCACTACAGCTTACTGCCTGGGATCAGTGTTTTTACACTGGGGCTGACCAAAGGAGAAAAAAGGTTCCAGTTCAAATCCTCTAAAATCCTGGTTCCTCTATCAGAATGGATTGTTAATTATACCAGAAATGTATATTGATGACTCTGAAATCAGGCTGGGAGTGGAGAAAAGCAAACAAACAAATCCCAAAAATATCCTATAGTCTTCAATTTGCTCTTTTAAAAATAGGTAATTGGCAATAGAATTTCAAATATAAACACTCCGAGCCCAGATTCTCACTTACACTAATATCTCTTTATGCCACTTTGGCAGATAAAGGTGCCGCAAAGTAATTTACCTTGTCCTTCAGCTACTAGTCCAGGAGAAATTTGGTCTAGCTGCATATTATTTATTTATTTCATAACTCCATTTCACTTGTAGATCGGTGAGGAGGGAAGTGTTTTTTCTATACCACTTTTCATCTGAGTATCTCAAGGTGCTTTACAAAAGTAATTTATATAACACCCCATTGAAATAGTTACTATAATAATTTAGTATATCTATTTTACAGGTGGGTAAACTGAGGAACAGAGACTTACACAACTCATCCAACTTCACAAGGCACTAAGATAGAAATAAAACCTAACTCCTGCTCCCAATCTACTGATTTAGTTATTAAAAACACACACACCCCTCTTTTTTTCCAGCTTGGATGTAGGAATTGGATGCATATTTTGCTATTTTAAGGTGCAAAACAGTTTTGTTTCCCCATTGGTTCTCATGTTTCAGAATGTAATAGACTTAAAAAACATTCTATGATATGTTGTAACAGCATATTTTTATTATGAATATTTTAAAACAATGCATAAGGGACCCCATGTATTATTTCCTACATTTGTTATTATGCATGAGTTTATTTTCTGGCTGCTTTTAGCTATCACCTGCATAATGGCAGGTTGGTAATACAGATATGTGGTGCCCCCTGTTTTTCTTCTTGCTATGCATGCTTACTAAGCCTTAGTGTAATGATAGATAGAGGACAAGTATTTTTCAGAAGAGAGACAGGAATGGTTGCAGTAGGAAAAAAAGTGAATCGACACTATCCGTTTACAAATCTCATAATTAATTTACTAGAGCCATGGCTTTATTTCCCAGGAATAGCAAATATTCCACATAATTCTTTCAAGCAACAAATTTCCTCACTATAACTTCTAAACAAGGGGAGAGTGGTAGGGGTGTGGGGTGGTGTGTGGATACATATAAAGATGGAATAGAATAAAGGTCCTAAAAGTTATGTGGCCAAAACAAAATTCAGCTATTAATGCACAGCATCATAAAGACACTGAACACTGCATGAATGGTTTTATTACCATACTTCGATTTCCATCTAACACATCTTACGTATCTCGGATATGGACAGAACAGTGACTTCTGGTAGCTATTTAGAAAAAGTGGAGGTTTACATTTGTGTATATGCTTGTGTGTCTGAAGTGTATATGTGTGTTATCTGTTGTTGGGTCATCATCTAATGCTTTTTGTGATGCATATTCTAAATTAGGCAAAAGGAATGCATCTTTCAAATGCAGATCATGTTTGCACTGGAAGAGCAATGAGAACACTTGTCACTTTCAGAACATTTATGTGCTAGAAGTACTGTTAGCAGAAGAGCAGTTTAGATAAATTCAAGACTTTTTTTGCTGATCACAAACATTAAGCTTCACACCTGAAGCCCTCAACCCCCTGCTGTGCTCTAATCCTAGCACCATTCACCCTTAGAGACTCAAAGTGCTGTGCCACTGCTCTCAAACATTTGATTGCCCTCAGTTTGAATGCCACCACCTGCAAAAATGCCTTTTTATTCCCTTTGAGCCTCTTGAGAAGGAAGTAAAAATGATAATTCATGACAAACATTAATTAATTGTTTACAAGATGATCTTTTCTTTTTCTAACTTCTGTTCAGCAGACATGTTGAGCTGCAAGATTCCACTCTTGATGCCAAAGTTTGTCAAGAGGTCTGCATTGTTGTTTATCACTCAGGCATAGGATAGACTACAGGTCATTGTTTCTTCAGTTCAAGTAGTCCTGTCTGGCTCTTGTTTGAAGAATGGAAGTGACATGCATGAGTTCCTCAATATAAAAGAACTACCGGTTCTAAGAAGGAACAGGGATTTAGCTTCTAATGTAGAGTAAATAAACATTTTTCACCACCTCTTGCTCCATGTGATTTTTTAAAAGGTCAAGAGGTGCCATCACAGTATTTTAAAAGCTTCAAATTATGTTTAAATAATGTATTACTAAACTCACAGAAATCTTGTCAGAATTTAAGAACCTACTGTGATTGTTTAAGTCCTTAAATTCACCGTCACAGAAAGACATGTTTTAAAAAAAATGCAGAGGCCTGTTGTTAAGATGACTAATATTTTCTGAAAGTTTGGACACTGTCAGGCGTTCCCTGACAAAAAACATGAAAAAACACTGCAAATGAAATACAGATTTGAGCTGAGCACTTAAACATTCTAGAAGAAAATAATGTTAATGGAGTTTTAAACAATATGACCAAAGTATTCAAACCTGCATGTCCAAAGTCATGCTCCTAAATCCATATTAAGGTATTTAAATAAAGAAGCTGATTTTCAGAAAAATAGAGTACCCACAAATCTCACTGAAATCAACAGGAGCTATGAGGGCTCAATAACCTTAAAATCAGGTCACTTTTATTTAGGTGCCTAACTTTGGGTGCCCAAGTTCGAACATTTTGGCCTATTCTTTTTGCTATGATTCCATTAACTTCAACCCACATCAAAAGTGCAACAAAATTGTGAAGAGAGCGAAAGGTCTTACTTGTAGGAAGTGCACAGTAATAGAGCTTTATGAACAACTCAGGCTTCCCAATTCCAAATTAGGAGCCCTTAGATCATGACTGCAAGGCTAAAAATCAATTCTATATTTTCTGAGTTAATACTAAGGATTGCACTTAACAGACATGGAGACTAATAAGGTATGCAGGAGGAGTAAAAGCAGTGCACAAAAAATTCAGGCCTTAGTCTTGGCGATGATCCAGCACAATGATGTATCGACCAGATTTTTTGGAGAGGGAGGGAGAAATCAATAACATCTGTGGTATAATGATATTAATTAAAGAAGCTCTTCAGAAGAGCTCAAGATAAGAGCCTCGGCCTGAAATTCAGACAGCTGAAGCTTGATTATCAGGAAAGAATGCTTTTTTAGCTATGAGTGGATAGGCCAAAAGCTGCAATGTGTAGAAATGGGGGGAAAAATTGCTTTTTATTTTAACTTTCTTTAAGTAATCAATATGTGGTTTTCACTTGCATTAGGAGTCTGTTCAGTTCCAAAGCCTGTTCCTATACTTCAAGATGAATTCAAGTCATTACCTTCTAAACCGTAGGTTTAAAAACAACAAGAAGGATATGCATTTTGGGTTCATATTCTTATTAATTTCATAAAATAAAACTTCTCCATGTTTTCTTCTACCCTGTCCCTTAAACATGCAATGCCACCCCAGTTCAGTTTCCCCACGCAATTACCATCTCCGTGTTTATGTCACTCCTCAAGATTTGTTTCTGGGGGTGCCCATGAGAACAGAATCAAGTATTACTACCTGTAAAATAATTTAATTGAGAAAATACTTTCACAGTTTAGTATATATTAGTCCCCGATACTGATAAATAAGTGAAAACATAACTTATCTATTTAGTTACCTGTAATAATTGATCCCCTACATGAACTTTACAGGTTCAGGGTTTTTTTTGTTTGCTTTGCTTTGTTTTGTTTTTCCCCAGTTTTTGCAAATAATGAATGTTAATTTTGTTATGTAGTTGCTATTTCCATGTTGAACATGAATGTTTGTTTCATTTTAGGTTTATATTTTATAGAAAACAAAAAATTAAGTTTAAAAAAATTCTAATTGAAGATGTCCGTAGCACTTCTCCTTCCTTATCTTGTTCTGTCCATATTGTTTGTCACCCACATCTAAAATTACATATTCATGGATTTTAAGACCAGAAGGGACCATTATGATCTTGTAGTTTGACCTCTTGCGTAACAGGATAGAGAGTTTCACCTAGTAATTCCTACCTCTTGCCCATATCTTGTGGATGAGCTACAGAATGTCATTTAGAAAGATATTGGATGCTGATGTATAGACTTCAACTGATGGGAGAATACATCGTAGCCCTTGATAAGTTGTTCCAATCATTAATTACCCTCACTATAAAAATGTGTGCCTTGTTTCTAGTCTGAATTTATCTAGCTTCAGCTTCTAGCTATTAGATCTTGTTTTGCTGATGTCTGCTAAATTAAAGAACCCTCTACTATCAGAAAACGACTCCCCATGTAGGTACTTGTAGCCTGATCAAGTCACCTCTTAACCTTTCCTTGAATAAACTGAATAGATTGAGCTTCTTTAGTTACTCACTGTAAGGCAGGTTTTCCAGACCTCCAATCATTCTTGGAGCTCTTTTGTGAATCTTCTCCAATTTCTCAACATCCTTTTAAGAGCGTAGGCACCAGAACTGGACACGGTATTCCAGTAATGGTCACACTAATGCCCGATCTCATTAATACAGTGGTAATAACACCTCCCTACTTCTACACAATATTCCTAGGTTTATACAGCAAAAGATTTCATTTGCACTCGTAAACACCACATCACATTTAAACTTATCTAAGTTGTTTATCCCCCATAACTCAAATTCTTTTCCTGAGTCACTGCTTTCCAAAATACAGTCCTCCAACCTATAAATGTGACCTAAATTCTTTATTCCCAGATTCATAGGTAAGGAAAGAAAGGACCACTGCTATCATCTAGTCTGACCTCTTGTGTAACACAGAACATAGAACTTCCCCAAAATTATTCCTAGAGCAGATCTTTTAGAAGCACATCTGATCTTGATTTTAAAATGATCAGTGATGGAGAATCTACTATGGCCCTTGGTAAACTGTTCCAATGGTTAATTACTCTCACTGTTAAACATTTACACCTTATTTCCAGTCTGAATTGTCCAGCTTCAACTTCCAGCCATTGGATCATGTTATACCTTTCTCTGCTAGACTGATGGGCCCATTATCAAAAACTTGTTCCCAATGTAGGGACTTATGGACTGTTATCAAGTCACCCCTTAACCTTGTATTTGTTAAGCGAAATAAATTGAGCTCCTGGAGTCTCTAAGGCACGTTTTCTAATCCTTTAGTCATTCTGGTGGCTCTTCTCTGAACTCTCTGCAACTGAGCGACATCCTTCTTAAATTGTGGACACCAAAACTGGACTCAGTATTCCAGTAACAGTGCCAAATACTGAGGTAAAACAACCTCTCTCTTCCTCCTTGAGAGCCCCCTTTTTATGCACCCAAGGATTGAATTAGCACTTTTGCTCACAGCTTCACTGTGTCCCGAGAACATCTTAAGATCAACTGGGTGCAGAGGGGTTACAGGCTTCTCAGGGGTCTGGCTCAGACATTCTGATTCACCAAAGAGTATCATATGAGGACTTGAAAAAAAGTCCTGTTTGATTCTGGTCATCACAATTATTGTGAAATGCATGTACTAATACTATGTAAGGAGTTATGCATAAGAACTGAATATATGTCCTTTAAGTCTGCAGGTATAGGTCACAAGCAAAGGTGAAAACAGGGTTTCTGTCAGAAAAGAGATGTTTATTCATCTATCTGTTCACATGAAACTGAGTATTGTCTCATTCATATCTGGTTTCTTATCCCCAGTGTGAACAGAATGCAAATGAAGAGTTCTAAGAACTTCAGAGTGAGAGAGAGAGAGAGAGAAACAGCAGAGGAGGAAGACTCTTAGCTGTAGGTGCATTTCAAACATTTGTTTGATGAATTTCAGGGGGCAGAGAGCACCCAAGCATTCTTCACTGAGGCAGTAAAAGGACAGTGGTTTTGCTTCATGAAAAAGGGGCCTCTGCAAGGTTGATCTGAAAATCATGAAGAGAATTTTGGGTGACATAAAACTTCTTTAGATGGGATATTTACCTGTTAGTTAAATGTAGTGTCTAAAAAGCATGTTATGATTTAGTTTTTTATGTAACCATGTGTTTCCAACTTCATCAGTCACAATTACTTGAATCTCAAATCTTTGATATTAAACATATTCTTCTTTTGACTATAACTTTATCTAAGTGCTGTGGTGTTGAGCAAGGTGGTGGTTCTGGAAGCTGACTCTTACAAGCTAGTGTGAGCTGTTCCTTTGGGTACACTGGTAATTCTGGGATTCAGGGCCGGTGCTTCCATTTAGATGGCCTAGGCAATCGCCTAGGGAGCCAGGATTATTGGTGGGCGGTACTTTGCTGGGGGCGGCAGGCGGCTCCGGTGGATGGTCGGCTGCCCCCGCGGCTCCAGTGGACCTCCCGCAGGCACCACTGAGGCAGCTCCACCACAGCCACGGACCAGCGGACCCTCCGCAGGCACCACAGCGGCAGCTCCACTGGAGCCACGGGACCAGGGCACGGGGTGGCGAAATTGCCGTGCGCCTTAGGGCGCTAAAACCCCTAGCGCCGGTCCTGCTGGCAGTGTTCAGTGAATAAGGGGCTGGATACTGCAGGGAACACTCTGGTGTGTGCCTATCACTAACTTGTACAGAGAGAGCAAGGCGTACAGAGATCTGGAAGGAAGTGATTGTTTCATCAGAGGTTGGTGATTAAGGGAGCTGATCCACAGCAGGCACACACAGGACTGCCATACACTAAGAGCAGGTGATGGTGAGGTGCCTCACAAATCTAGGTACCTCTGGGGAGTGTCACAGTCACACTGGGAGATCATGTTCACCTCATTATCCACCACAACCCCCACATCTTTTTCAGATTTACTATTTTCTTAAATAGTGTGTCCCTTTCCCCCATGCCCCATGGAAGTACGGCCTACATTCTTTGTCTGTAGATGTATACATTTATATTTAGACATATTAAAATGCATATGGTTTGCTTGCAGCCAGTTTACCAAAAAATCAAATTGCTCTGTATCAGTGACCTATCTTCGTTATTTACCAGGCCCCCAATTTGTGTGTCATCTGCAAACTTTCAGTGATGATTTTATTTTTTCTTCTAGGTCATTAATAAAAATGTTAAATAGCTTGGGGCCAAGAACCAATCCCTGAGGAGTCCCACTAGAAAAACAACTGTCAATGACGATTCCCCGTTTACAACAACATTTTGAGACCTATCAGTTAGCCAGCTTTTAATCTATTAAATGTGTGCCATGTTAATTTTGTATCTTTCTAGTTTTTAATCAACATGTTATACAGTACCAAGGCCTTACAGAATTCTAAATATATTACAACACGTTTACCTTTGTCAATTAACCTGATAATCTCATTAAAAAAAGATATCAAGTTAGTTTGACACGATCTATTGTCCATAAAACCATATTGATTGGCATTATTACTGACCCATAATTCTTGATTAATCAAGTCCCACATCAGCCACTCTATCTTATCTTGCCTAGGACTGACATCAGACAGACAGGCCTGTAATTACCCCAGGTCATTCCATTTACTCTTAAAATATTGACACATTAGCTTTTTTCCCAGTCTTCTAGAACTTCCCCAGTCTTCCAAGTCTACTTCTATGCTGTTCAGTGTAGCTATCCTATGACCCTCTTCCAGGCTGGGTCTAGTCCTCAACCCATGCAGTAAACACTGGAACATACACACTCTTCTCCTCCCAGCAGCCACCTGTCTCTTAAATCCTGCTCCTCTGTGTGGCTGGGGACTTTTTAAATGAGTCAGAGAAGTAGAGTCACCTATTCTGTGGTGTGCAGAACTACCAGTGAGTAGCTGGTACCTCAGCTGTTTAATTACTTGATTTAGGCAGAAAACCAAGTTGAGCACCAGTGGGCCTCTCTCTGGGAGCTTTTGAAAATCTTGATCAAACAGCTAAATTTAACTATGTTGCAGATCCACTTCTTGCCCTACTCAGTCCACTGAACAATCAGAAAACTTGGTCTGCAACTAAATCATTGTCCTGAAAATCACTTGAGCAGTCAGATACAAGCTCAGCCCCAGATGGAATGTGCAGAAAGAAAACTTGTACCTCTGCAAGCTTTGGAACATATCTGTACTAGTTCTTTTGAAAATTTCAGGTTAACTAGATGCTTTCTCATTTGAAATGAACAATGTTTTTTTTTCAGTCCAGACACTGACACACAGGAGTCTGAGCGGAGTTCAATTTCCATGGTTAATTCAATCCTTGGCTTCTCTGCTGCTGCCAAGAGGCCAAGTGGTGTAATTCATGAAGGAAGTTTTTGAAAGAATGTATCTAGGAAACATGTACCTAGGAAACTGACAGACCAGCAATGCACTTCACACACTGTAGCCCAATGAACAAATATCAAATGGTAACTATTTTAAATTACTACCAACCTGGCTGGCTTCAGACAAGTGATGTAGAGATAAAAGGCTCTATATTCAAAGTACACTTCCCTTAAACAATAAAGTCACCAAAAATGTGCATTGTACTTGCTGCACATGGCCTGTAGAGAACATCAGAATGGTCATACTGGGTCAGATCAATGGTCCATCTAGATCCTGTCTTCTGACAGTGGCTAGTGCCAGATGCTTCAGAAGGAATGAACAGAACAGGGCAATTATCAGGTGATTCATCCCAATATCCAGGCCCAGCTTCTGGCAGTCAGAGGTTTCGCGACACCCACACACAGGGTTGCATCCCTGACCATCGTGGCAAATAGCCATTGATGGAACTATCCTCCATGAATTTCTTTAATTCTTTTTTAAACCCAGGTACACTTTTTGCCTTCAGAACATCCCCAGACAATAAAGTCCAGAGACTGACTGTGTGCTGTGTGATAAGGTACTTCCTTATGTTAGTTTTAAACCTGCTGCCTATTAATTTCATTGGGTGACCCCTCATTCTTGTGTTTTGTGAAGGAGCAACAACACTTTCCTATTCACTTTCTCCACATCAGTCATAACTTCAGAGACCTCTATCATATCCCCCTTTAGTCATCTAGTCTCTAAGATGAACAGTCCCAGTTTTTAAATCTCACCTCATCTGGATGTTGTTCCAAACCACTTGCTATTTTGTTGCCCTTTCAGTACCTTTTCCATTTCTAAAATATTTTTTGAAACAGGGCAACCAGAATTGCATGCAGCATTCAAGGTGTGGGTGTACTATGGATTTATATAGTAGCTTTATAATATGTTCTGTCTTATTAGCTATCCCTTTCCTAATGGTTCCTAATATTAGCTTTTTTTGAATGCTGCTGTGCATTGAGTAGATGTTTTCAGAGAACTATCCACTATGACGCCATAAGTCTTTCTTAAGTAGTAACAGCTAATATAGACCCCACCCCCATCATTTTGTATGTTAGATGGGATTATGTTTTACAATATGCATTACTTTACATTTATCAACACTGAATTTCATCTGCCATTTTGTTGCCCAGTCACCCAGTTTTGTGAGAGCCCTTTTTAACTCTTTGCAGTCTGCTTTTGACTTAACTATTTTGAGTAGTTTTGTATCATCTGCAAATTTTGCCACCTCCAATTCCTGCCCCCTCCCGATCCTTTCTGAATATGTTGAACAGCTCTGGTCCCAGTACAGAGCCTTAGGATAGCACACTATTTATCTCTGCATTTTGAAAAATGACCATTTATTCCTACCCTTTGTTTTCCATCTTTTAACCAGTTATGGGTCCATGAGGAGATCTTTCTTCTTATCCCATGACTTTTTATTTTGCTTAAAAGTCTTTGATGAAAGATCTTGTCAAAGGTTTTCTGAAAGTCCATGTACACTAGATTCACTGGATCACCGATGTCCACATGCATCTTGACAACCTCAAAGAATTCTAGTAGACTGGTAAGGCATGATTTCACTTTACAAGAGACAGGTTGGCTCTTCTCAAGTATAGCATGTTCATCTGTGTCTCTGATAATTCTGTACTTTACTATAGTTTCAACCAATTTGCCTGGTACTTAAGTTAAGCTTACTTGCCTGTAATGGGCAGGATCACCTCTGGAGCCTTTTTTAAAAATTGGTTTCACATTAGTTATTTTCCAATCATTTAGTAGAGCAACTGATTGAAATGAGAAGTTATATACCTCAATTAGTAGTTCTGCATTTTCATGTATGAGTTCCTTCAGAACTCTTGGGTTGATACTGTTGCCAGCACAAAGTGCCAGAGGCAAGCAACAGCAGTCTGGGGCCCGGTGTGCGTAGCGCCAATGAACACACCAGGATGGAGAAGCAAAACACAAGTTTATTTGAGCTCAAATAAGGTGCAAGGGAGAATGCAATCTCAAATCCTGCAACTGTAAAACAAGCAGTTTTCTCCCTTTACTTATCCAGTGTTTACTACAAAACTTTTTCTGCTGACTAATGATTTTCACTCCCTCCTCCTTTCCCATCCAAGCTGCAGTATTCTTTTCTCACTCAATCTTGTTTGTCTCTTCCCCCCTCCCTCCTTTCTGCTGCCAGAGACATGTATTGCGTATCTAAGAGTGGCCTTGAAAACTTGCTACAATTTAGCTCCAGTGTATACGCAGGGAACTGGCTATTACATCAAAAAAACTAACTGCTGACATTACATTTTACAGCTATTAAACACCATGTAGGGTGAACACTAGGTTACCCAAAGTGTTAAACGTGGAGGAACAATGGTTCTTTGAGCCTGAGCAGGAGGGCTTTATTGACACTTCGTGGTCTTCCATTTTCCCGAGTTACTTAGATTTATGCCTTAGTGACACCAACACCTCCCTCCTTTGAAGAATACTCAACAAAACTTTTGCTCTCTGAGCGTTCTCACATCCAAAGGTAACAGCAATTAAGCTCTAGGAGCTGGAGTGCTTTACAGCAAGCAAGCAAGAGAAAAGTAACGATACAACACCACACCAGGGCAGGAGGCGAACATGCCTTTCCCTAGTCCCCCCAGGTGGGTAACCAGCTCCAGAGGAATCAGAAATAGTGGGTTCCTTTCCTGGGGCTATCCCACTGTTCAAAAGCCTGTTTGGGCTGACAGGATGTGCTTTTGTTAATATCCTGTGCGTTTTCTGGGACATTAAGTACAGCATTCATTCCCCCTTATAAGGGCGCCACACCCGCCCTGAGAGCTCACGCTTCCACCAGAAAGTGTCGAAGTATGTCTTCCATGATCACAGATCAGATGGTACTTCCTGTATGCGTCGTAGGGCAGTGGGCAAGTCGTACTCAAAAGGATCACTCTGAATGGCCATCAGCTGCGTATTATCAGGAAATCGCTGGAATTTCCTACACATACTAGATCCCACTGCAATGACCTTCCAGCCTCGTTATATTCAATACCATTCTTGTTCCTTGGTGTTAGTACTTATAATACCCCTGTTATTTAACTATTCTCCAGGGTACTTAGTCAAAGGCAATTAACATTAATAGCATAGGAGAGGGTTACATTATTAGTCACTGGAATGTTTCAATAGAGGACATTTTTAGTGGCAGAAACAAACTCTTCAGGTATTGTTATTTAAAACCCAATTAGAGAAGACAATACATGCTGAAGGATTTTATCCAGAACACCAGGACGCAGCCTGTAGAATAAACCCCAAAATCCAATCAATACCACATTCCCAAGCATGGGTCCCACAAATGTCCTCCCGCCAGTGTATAATTCTTTATTTCTTCACCAGGGTCAGTTCTTAATGTTTTTTCTAGTCAGGAATTCCTGGACTTTGGCAATTTCAGTGGAGTGAGTGTTCCTTCTTTTTTTCCAAAACAGTCATGGTGCAGCTTCATGCAGGGGAGAGGTTACGAGCACATCACCCTGTAATGGTTTTTCTTTTTCTAGAAAAATGCAAAGGCATAGTAGATCTGTCAGTGGACAAGGGAGAGGTTACTAGTACTTCACCTTGTACTTTTTCCCTGTTGTCCAGAAGGCACAGAGGAGCTAGAAGGAGAAACAGACTAATCATCAGTAGGAGAATCCTCACGAGGTGGAGGGGTCTTTTTGCAGTGAGAATCTTGGGTCCAAGCAGTCAGTCTTTGGCACTTCACAGCGGTGTTGGTAGTCAGCAGGACTTAACAAGGGCCTTTCCAGTGTGGAGCCAGAGCAGTCTTTCGTTGATGGATCTTTACATCAATCCAGTGTCCTGATCCCAAGGAGTGGCAGGACTGCTAGGGTCTTTGGGTAGCGCTTCTTTACGTGTGAGGAAAAAAACCTAACACATTTTATTAGTGCCTAGCAGTGTTTTGCAAACCTTATAGCTGTGTGGGCAAATTTAAGCCCTCCTTTTCCTGGTTGTTAGCCAAGTCTTGACTGTGAATGGAGTCAGTGTCCTATCTATAGTCTGAGCTTGCTATTTTTTCTTTTTCCAGTTAACTTATTTTGTTCTTTGTTCTTTTAATCTACAAAGGAAACTTCCACTTTTTACTTATACACCTTTTTCCCAACAACAAACACATAAACATTGCCATTATACAGTACATTAGTCTTATTATTCATTGTATGCCACATATACCCTTTCACTAAAATAACTTTATTACAAAACTTTGGAGCAACAAGACAGGACAAGCACACCCACTTTGAGGAGTTCATTCAATTTAACCTCTAATCCAATAGCTTTTCGCCATCCCCAGGCCTCTGGCTAGAAATCTGAGGTAACCAGAAGGATCCCTTCTACAATATGGGGAGTGGGTTAACTTTTCATGTCCTTGCTTTCAAAGACTGTTGGTATGCAAAGTTTAACAATTTTGGAATTAACACTTTGGCCAGTGAAATTTCTTTTTCTTAAGGAAATGCATTAGACTGTAGTATATCACATTCTTCTGATTCCAAACCAGATCATCCCATGAAAACACTAAACACAACAATTCCGGCCACAAGACAAACACCACAAGACAGAACATAGAACACAAAACATAATTTCTATTGTGCCAGTAAATGCATGGTACGTTGAATGCTGTTCAGCTGGCATCAGTTTTCTCTGATTATCTGAAAGACAAAAAAAAACAAAAAAAACCAGAGGTCTACACCTTGACATCCTCGCTTAGTATAAATACCTTGTTGACTTCAGCAAAACAACAGGAATTCCCCATATTTTCTTCGGTATTGTTTCACTAGCAAGCCAGTTTTTCAATTACTATGAACACTGTATAGATTCTTCAGCTAATTCAACTAATTTCAAGCCAGAATCAAATGATTGCAAATTCAAAATTTCTTGCCTGAATTTATGTTACAAACTTCACAACACCAAGAATCTTTCTTCTTTAGCATTTTTATAAAGTTTAACTGCTGTTCCTCCAGCAACATACAAGAGTTAACTTCTCACTCTTCCTTAATCCACTTGCTTGTCTCCCAACAGCTAACTTTATTAATCAAATCTACCATCTTCAGTAGTCGCTGAATAAATCTGAAATTCCCATGCTTACACTACTTTCTCCTTCCTCCACTACACCCTAAAAGTTTCCAACTGTTTCCCAATCTCTCTGTCTGTTGCTGCCGCCCTGGGCCCGATCCTGCGTTTCTTGCTGAATCTGTCACATTCCAATGGCGACAACTTGTTCACTACCAGTTTAGCTGAGGGTGGGCTCTTAACTAGCCCCCACCCCTCCGGTCTCTTCCCAATTAAATCATTCTTACCACAAGACATAAACCGATGTCTCCTCTGCTGAGGCTTGTCAATATGGACAGAAGAACACATGGCCATTATGGCAAGGCGCATTTACTAACCATATAATCCAAACCCCTTTGAGGTAACCCAGAACCCACACAGTCTGTTCCTGCGTGAACTTAAAAAAGAAAAGGAGAATTATACAGAGAGTCAATAAAAAATTACAGTCTCACGCCAGGGTTTTCCCACTTATACACTGGACCGCTACAGGGACGGGACAGAAGGATCTCCATTCAACTCAGAGCTTCCTCGCCATAGATGCTTTCACACTCCGAGGAATTTACAAACTAAAGTAGATTCAGTTCGCACCCACAGCTTCAACTCCAAATGATAACAGAGCGAAAAACAACAGTAAACCGGTTTAAACAGAAAGAACAGAACCAAGATAGTGTTTCCTTTACACCTTAAATTAGGGCTCACTTTTATCATGCAGTTCTCAAGCCATATATAACCAATCAGTACCAAGTCAAAGCAAACATAAAATAACAAGAAAGTAAAACCAATAATTGGTAGAATTCTGCAGGGCCCTCCCCCATTGTAATTGCTAACAAAGCTGTTGACAAATTTCCAGTTACCAATCATGTCCTTGCCGGTATCAGGTGAGAATTCGAATCTATAGGCACATTACAGGATCGTTGGGGGAGATAAAGAACATCACAATGACTAGACCATATAACTTAGAGTAACATTTTTTAAAATCTCCCATTATAAAGATAAACGAAAAACAATAGATAGTGTGGGAATGTCCCAGCATCATCAGTAAAACATTAATGCCCCAAGCCGAAAGCCATCTTTATCTCACACTCAGAAAGCCAACTGCTCACTTCGTGTACAAATGTACAGAGAAGGGGAGAGGTGACAGGAGATTATGTATCAGCTTGTCCAGTTCAAACTGCTTCGATGCTCGCTTTGGAGGGCTGGTTCTTTGGTACGACCGTGAATCTTCCTGCGGCATCTGCTTTCAGAGTATTTCAGTCCAGTTGGCTGCCCTGTGGCTTCTTGGTTGGTGTCACCAAAACCACACCGGCTCCGGGTCACAAAAAGGCAACAGCTGTTGGAATCTTGACTCAGGATATAGTAAAGGCTGCAAATGTAATCTCAAATCTGTATCTTGTTGCCTTTGTGGTTCGTGGACTCTTATATTTTTTTTTTCGGCACAGACCAAGCATTGGGCTGTAATAGAGTTTTCTTTGTACTAGCATAGTCTGCGTTGTTCTTGACCTTGTTGAACGGAGAGCAATTGCTTTACCAGCTGGGCCAAGATGAGATTCAAATCTAACCCGTTCTTTCCTCAATAAAACAAATTTGCTCATGCCGTGTCGGGAGCTTTTTGGTGATTTAAACGTTCTCTAGATATATCGATCTGTAATTTAAATGAAGGTACTTCTAGTGGCAGCCCCCTATTGTTTAGATTGGATTTTATGCTAAGTACATTATTCCAATCTCTGCTAAATACCTGCACGGTTTGTGGAATCACCATAATGTGACGTACATGTACATATGTCTGGGGTTACTCTATAGGGGTGAGGGTGGAATATTTCGAGCCTACATAAGTACTCACAATTCCGAACATTCTCTGATGAGAGGGACCCCTGTCCGCCACTGAAGCGACTATAAACTAAGGATTTTCCCTACAATGCGTACTACCACAGCAGAGCTTAACAATGATTGGACACTACAGACCCTCTACACCGTCCTCTCAGCAAAGAGCGTGGGCTAGTCTCTGGGAAACGGGCGCCAGCTTATCTCTGATTACAGTCCAGGTGAGATGATCAGACTGTTTGCAGTAGCGTCTCAACTGGAAAGGAAAGGGGAGGAAGATGATACGAACACCACTCCTAGACCCAAGTGCAGCATTCCTCGACGGATTGATGCCAGGATGAGTTGATGCCCACTCCATGGGTCGGACCGGCCTAACAGATATCGCTAATTTACAGGGATTGCGTTAGAGTAGACGCTGGGTCATGAGCTTTCTTCATCAACGGTACTCTGGGCGTCTTCGAGAGCGTAACATGTCATCACACATGGGCCTCCCTTTTCTTTTTTTTTTTTTTTTACGCAGCTACACATGGAGAGTGCAAACTAGGACATGGGTCTACCTTTTCTAGACCAGGTCCTCCTTTTGTCTCTGCACTATTCCATAACCTGAGCTTTTTGAATCCCTGCACTCTACCAGATCAGCGGAGAGAAACAGGAGCTACGGTGGTGGGGATTTTTTTTTTCTATTTTTTGGCTTTCTTTACTTTATCTTTTTTCTTTCACTTTTTTATAGCTTTTAACAAAAATGCTCTCCATAACAAAAACGCTTCGAAGAACAATACTGTTACATTCACCTGAAAAAACAGGAGTAATTGGAGGATCGACTGTAATTTACTGATTACACTTCAGAGTGACAAACAGAAGTTATATCATGACCCTCTAGGCCAGTCTCCCTGTACAAAAAAACATTTTGTGACCTAAGTATTTTTGGGTATCACATATATACGAGAGGAATTCTGCTACAAAACACTCTTCAATTTTATCTAAAAAGGAATGCATTCTAAGGGTGGAGAGTACGACACACACATTCCCCACCTCGCTATCTGCCCTGCCGCTATGTGGCAGGTAGACACTGGGGGCATCCTCAGCGTATGACAGAGACGTCCAACACCACGGACGTTCCTAACTTATCGCAACGGGACCGGTTTCACTGTCGCCTGGACTGGTTCACACCCACTGGCCCCGCAGCTGCTTCTCACTACTCGAGCGTGTTGCCCGTTATGCCCTCCAGAGTCAGCACAGATCAACGTCTCCGCCCGAAGGCCCCCGGTGAAGTCACCAGTGGCCTGGGGCATTGGTATTCAGCCGCGTAATCCGTTGACCACCAGTGAGGGATCTGGAAAGGTATTTTGCACGTCAGCCAGCCCAGTGGATGCAAAAAAATGTTCAAGCACAAGTTGCCAGAGGACAAGCCAACAGACGGATTAGAGCCAGAGTGTGCGTAGTCGCTAATGATCACAACGAGGATGGCGAAGAAGAACACAATTTATATTGTGAGCTCAAATAAGGTGCGAGTGAGAATGCAATTGTAATCTGCACACTTTAAACAAGCATTCTTCTCTCCTTTATATCCCAGTTGTTACTACAAGAACTTTTTCTTGCTGACTAACTGATCTTACTCTTTCCCCCTCCTTTCCCATACAGACTGCAGTATTTTTCTCAGCTCATCTTTGTTGTCTCCCCTCCTCTTCCCCTTTCTTGGGCGCAAGAGACATGTCAATGTGTACTCTAAGAGTGGCCTTGAAACTTGCTTTCAATTAGCTCCAGTGTATATACGCAGGGAAACTGGCTATCATTCATCAAACAAACTAAACACTGCTGACATTACATTTACAGCTATTAACACATTAGGTTAGTAGGTTACACAAAGTGTTAAACATGGAGGAACAGTGGTTCATTGAGGCCTGAGCAGGAGGGCTTTATTGACACTCGTGGTCTTCCATTTTCCCGAGTTACTTAGATTTATGCCTAGTCACACCGACAATACCATCTGGCAATGGTGAGTTACTACCATTTAATTTATCAGTTTTTTCCAAAACCTCCCTTATTGATATTTCAATCTGGGACAGTTGCTCAGACTTGTCACTTAACAAGAATGGCTCAGGTGTTGGAATCTCCTTCACTTCCTCTGCAGTAAAGATCAATGCAAAGAATTCATTTAGCTTCTCCACAACGGCCTTATCTTCCTTCAGTGCTCCTTTAGAATCTTGATCGTCCAGTGGCTCCACTGATTAGAAGGAGGAAGCCTGCCAAACAAAGTACTTACAAATTTTTGCTGTTAGTTTGTTTCTTTTGCTAGTTGCTCTTCAAATTGTTTTCAGCCTAACTATACTTTTATACTTGACCTGACAGAGTTTGTGCTTTCTCTTTTCCCCAGTAAGATTTGATATGCAATTTTAAAGAATGCCTTTTTGCCTCTAACCACCACTTTTACTCAGGTGCTTAACCATTGTGGGCATTTTGGGGGTTTCTTGGAGGGGAGGGAGGTTGTTTGAGGTATACATTTAGTTTGAGCCTCTATTGTGTTTTTAAGTAGTTTCCATGCGGCTTGCAGGCATTTCACTCTGATCACTGTTCCGTTTAATTTCCATTTCACTAGTTTCCTCATTTTCAGGTAGGTCCCCTTTTTGAAGTTAAAGGCTACTGTGGTGGGTTTCTTTGGCATCCCCCTCCGGATGTTACATTTAATTTCATTATGGTCACTATTACCAAGCAGCTCAGCTATATTCACCTCTTGGACTAGATCCTGTGCTCATTAGGCCTAAATCAAGGATTGTCTTGGCCACAGTCGGTTTCAGGACTACCTGCACCAAGATGTAGTTAACAATGGAGGAAATGAGGACTTTACTTCTTGATATTTATACTGTACTGAAGATGTCCTGGGCAGTGGAGAGGGGAGGGAAGGGGAATGGTTTTGTGCCTTTTCTTGCTTCTTTATAACATGTAAAAAGAGGCCCTGAAAGAAGCATGAGTCAAAAAAAGAAAATAGTCAAAATCTGAGGATCATGAAATTCCAGTGTGCTGCAGCTTTTAGTAATGGTTTTGTTCTGTAAATGTAATGCAGTTTAACATTTCTGATTTGAATTAATGACACTAAGGGATAAATTTCAAAGATGCACACTGGGAGTCAGCCCCTCAAATCTCACTGACATACTGGGAATCAAATCCTTCTGCATTGCTTTACAAATACTTTTGAAAGGCCTTGGATAACATCAGACAGTGGTCACTTTTCAGAGCAGAACCTCTTATTCAACAGGAGCGTCTTCCTGTGTGCATTGAGAATCATATCAACTTAACTGATTAAAACAAAACAAAAAACATTTACTACATTTTATTTCTGTTCCCCTACTTTGAGTTCTTCTGAAATCTGGTATACTCCAAGATTTGGCACACTGTAAATTCAACGGCAAACAGCGAAATTAAAGTAGAGGCCAAATCAAGGCATAAATAGAACCTAGGTCTTAGAAAAGACAACAGCTGGGGAAGGGAGCTCTTTAAATGAGTTGATCTAAAGAGGTCTAAGTTCAGTTTAGGGAGTGAGCTGTTTTAAATTTTGCCTGAACTGATTCATCTCTATTAGTGATGTCATCAACTAACAGGAAAAAAAATTCTGATCTCAGTTATACTGGTGTAAATCTGGAGTCAGTCTATTGACTGCTGTAGAGCTACCCTGGATTTATAACTGAAATCAGACTCTAGTTCATAGAACCATCCACTCAGCTGCTAGCAGGCAGTTTTACTATTCACTATTAATGTCTATAAATATCTGCTTTTGAGAGCTATCCTAATTACAATTTAAAAGAATATTTTATAATCAAATTTTTGACTCTTATTCAAATACAGGAAATGAGTCATTCGACAGAACAGAAAGACCAGCCAAAGCAATCAATGAGTTGTGTAACCCAGCACCTGGCTTTGAAGTTAAGAAAAAACAAACAGATATTTACAGTTAACCAATAGGAATGGGATTGAGACATGCACATAAGCCCACATACACACATTTTAACAGAGGAACTAAAAACCAGATTCTTGAGAAAGGTGTTCAAATGACAATGATGGATACACTATAGAAATCTAGAAAGATATAATTAAGGCTAATCCAATCTAAGTAGGCTTGGCAGATTTTTTTTTTTTTTTTTTTTTAGTTATTTCAACAGGTAATATAGACATTTATTCTAAATCTTTTTTCCATTTTTTATCTACTTACATTTTCACAGTTGTGGGAAATTATGGGGAGAGGTCACAATTATTTAATGACAATAGATGTTGAGATTCAAAAAGTTAAAAACTTTAAAACAGTTAGAAACCACAAACTGTCAACATCACATGTCAAAATATACAAAGTACATAATCTCAAGTTAAATTCTAGAGTTCTTGAGCAGCATATTTTTTTTACTTTGGCCATCTTGAAATTTCTATTGTTATCAATGAAAACATTTTTTCATCAAATTTCTGTGCCTGCAGTGAAATCAACATTTACTTCTAAAAACCTAATCCTTCCAAGCATAGTTGTAAGCCTATCCATGGCTTCTCACTTCTTCGTTGAACCTTATAACTATTTTCATACAAAATCAACACTTTACAGCCTCAAACACTTTTCTTCTGTGGAAGGGTTACGAGTATAGTGTCCAACTTTAGAAGCACATTTTAAACACAATATTATGGCACAAAGAGTCCTGTGGCACCTTATAGACTAACAGACATATTGGAGCATGAGCTTTAGTGGGTGACTGATGCATGCGTCTGACGAAGTGGGTATTCACCCACGAAAGTTTATGCTCCAATACGTCTGCTAGTCTATAAGGTGCCACAGGACTCTTTGTTGCTTTTTACAGATCCAGACTAACATGGCTACCCCTCAGATACTTGACAATATTATGGCATTTAGCCATTATTCAGTTCCTAGGACACTCATCATCGTATCTGTGCACCTTCCAGAAAAGCATTAAGCAAAGTGACTAGCATCTGTCACATGCTGTTTTAATTAGATCTGCTGAAAATTTACCCGTATTATACCCAACTATGCTAGTTTTCTAGCACACACTGCCAAAATAAATATAGTATATATATATGTAAACTATTGCTGGGCAAAAATGGCTGCTACAGTATTGTCACCACCAGTACTTAATGCGCTGTAAATCGCTTTAGGATATCTGGGCAGTAAGACAGGCACCATTATGTGATAGCATGAGCTCTTGCACCTAATATTGCTTAAACCCAACTCAACTTCCATCTTAAGCCCCTCAATTTTCTAAAATTTTGGTTTTGGGGGTGGCGGAAGTAAAGTTTTCTAGGTCTAGTCTCTGCTTAAAGATTGTGTGTTATGGTGAAGTGTAACCAAGCAGAGTTTGTTTTTCCTTTTAAGAAGCATTTAAAAAAAATCCGTTTCCATGTTTAAAAAAACAAACAAAAAAAAAACCCACAAGAATTTTGTAGCAGCCCTAACACCGAAGCAGCTGGTGTTCAAAAGTTGGAATCTGAGCAGAAAAATACTCTGTAAGCAAAAATTCCTTTGAATGCTCTGATGAAAACTCATGGTGATTTGACTGAATTAAGGGATTTTAAAATTGCACTTTGCCTGTGCGCTTGTAAAATCAATACTTTTTTAAAGCAATTTTTGGCAACCCTTCCCATGAAGATATGCTGTACAGAGCAGGACTCCTACCTCATTTGCTGAGCATCTGGTAAGTGTGCATTGGGTTATGCATTCTTTACAAAATTATACGTCAGCCCAGTGCATGGCTGGATGGATACTCTGTAAATTGTGCATTGAAAGAGGAAGGGCTCCAGAACATACTGTAATAGTCACATATTAATGTGCCACGAAGAATTTCTCTGTGAAGCTCTCTCTTTTTCAATGCATATGTTGTAAGGTGTACAGTTAATAAGGCAGGGTGCCACAAGATCCCTTGCCCTGTTATCCATGCAGCGATTCTGAAATAAAAGGTATGCAGGATCTAATTTTTGCATAAAAGGGATTCTTTTCTATGGGACCCCCTAAGGCATAAGGGCTGTGGAGACACTAGGCATAACTAGACTAAACAATTACTTAGAGCCCCAGGCAGCTCAAGGAGGACCTGATTTAGTATTGTCCACATTTAATAAGATGAATAGTATTTTGGGGATTTTTTCACAAGTGTAGTAGCTAGCATGTATTATGTTGGTATATTTTTAGGTTTGTGGAAATAATGCAATTAGTATTTTTAGGAGGCAGCTGAGTTAAGAGGGGCCCTCAAAGTATTCCTGCTTAGGGCAGGCCTCCACTGGGCTAGCACCACCTCTGTATAGGGGACAGTAAGTTTTTGCAGCATCTAGCCTTTTTTCTATATTTCTGTTTAAAAGTTCTGACAGCCCCCTAAACAAAATTGTTAAAGTGTTGAGATACAAGGTTAAGTAATCAAAAGTCAGGAAACAGCAAAGTTGAGTTCACATGCCCAAGTTCAGTTCTGACTCCTCTGTATACAACATAGGTTTTAAATAGGTCTCCCTTCCCCCCCACACCATGTGGCTTTGGTTGGGGTAGGGAGGGGAGGGGGACCTGCAGAGAGGACCAAGCCAGACACTCCAACTGTTAGGGCTAGAAGCAGCCAAAGCAGGAACTTCTGGATGTTCATAGAACTTCTTATTGTTTTAATTGGGTTTTCCCTACATTGTACATGTTGGCGGTTTTCTCTGCCCATCTCCATCCCTTAGATTCACCTCACAGTAGCCCCCTTACTTCTTTTTTCCCCTCCCTTTCTCCTCCATTTAGCTATCCCCACCTAAGTAAACCCACCAAAAATTATAATGAATTAACATGATGCTTGCTGCCATTGCATTGTTCAGTCCGTGTTACACCCCTTCTCCCACCCTGTCTCTGTCTTGTCTATTTAAACTGTAAGCTCTTCGGAGCAAAGAGACTCTCTTGTTCTGTATTTGTACATTGCACAATGGGACCCATTTTTATATCCATTTAATATCTTTTCTGAAAAAAGTATAATATCCATTTGAATTCTATTACTATCTATAAGGAGCCCTGCCTCATTCACTGTGCATAAAAAACATCAGTAGCCTGTCCCTGGCATAGCAATAGTAGCACACACTCCTGCAAGATGCTACACATTTGTATTTATAATATTCTTCTATAGCTTTATAGAATTACTCTGTGTTATCTGAGAAATAACAGTTTACTACATGGTCACATACTATCTAATCAGGAGCCACAAAAGTTCAGGTTGCATGTGCAAACAACTTTGGCATTTCCTGACTTCTGAGAGCTTAATCGTGCAAACTTAATAATGACCCTGGATTTTCACAGAGACTGAGCACAGAAATAATATGCCATTGACTTCAGATGGATTTCTGGGTGCTCACTACCACTAAAAATCAGATTCAATGCTCTTAACATGTCGGATTTAAAAAAAACTACACAATTCTAATTTTGACCCCTCTTTGTTTCTGAGTAGCATTCTTTCCAATAGCAAAGTTAATTCTTAATAGATCTGATCCTGGCATTCAGAGAAGACTATTTGCTGTTGGATTCAGGAACAACCGTAAGCCTCTTGCTTCCAGCCCTGATGAAGCTTAGAAGTGTAACCCTTCTGCCCCTCTGAGTTGGCAGCAACAAGGGCCAGGTTCAGTATCCAGGGGTTCCGTTTCAATAACACAAGGCATAACCGGCTCAAGCCCCCACCCAGTGACCTGGGACACTTACATACCATACCCTCCTGGGCGCCTCTAGGAGGCAATACTTCCCCTCTTGCAAGCACGGAGTCTGAGTGTAGCGTAATTTTTTAATAAAGGAGGAATCAATGTGGCATCCCATTGGAGAAACACCACAAAAGAGTTAAACACAAACCATAAACCACCACCCCAAGTACATTTGGCAATGTCCTTTCCCCCTTAGGGTCTTAAGTCAATCACTCCAAAGTCCAAAACCAAAAGTCTCTGGTCAATGCCACCCAGAATTCAAGAGTCTATTTGTAGAGGTCCCTCCCCCAGCCTGGGTGAAGGGGCACCTTACGTGGGCCAGGGCCAACTGCCCTGCCTCTCCGTGGGTTCTGCTTCCCCTTCTCCACGAACTGCTCCGCCTTACCAGCTGCTCCACTCTGCTCCTCCGGCCGTCTCACAAACTGCTCGCTCCACCAGCTGCCTCGTGAGCTGCTCCAGTTGTCCTGCAAACTGCTGGCTCCGCTCGCTCTGTGGCTGCTCACACGCCCCACAGCTACTCCGCTCTGTCAGCCGCTCCACTCCACCAGCTGTCCTGTGGTCCGCTCCAGCCATCCCCATAAGCTGATCCACTCCGCAGCTGCTCTGTTCCACAGTATAGCTTCAGGCTCCCCCACTAGTTAGGCACAGTACTCAGTGCTCCCAGCTCAGTAATTTCAGCTCTTTTGTGATTTCAGCTCTTAGTGATCTCAGCACATAGTTAGGGGAGCCCAGTGCTAGTGCACCATTAGCCCAAAGTGAGTTCGCTCAGTAACCTGTATCTAGAGTCTTAAGGGAATAAAAAAATAACTCTGACATTCCACAGTGGAGAGAGGAGGGGGTGCAACTGGTGCTTCTAGCTCCACAAGGAGCCTGCACCACCAGGCACAAATACCTGTCCCAACCTCTCTCTATTCAACAGGGTTTTGGAGACCCATTCTGTCCCTTTCTAGCAAGTACCACCCAACTGAGGTTGAGTCATTTCTGTCACAAAGCAGTCCCACAGCTCGGCAGTCTGGGATGGGGCAGGCGTGCCTATGCAAATATTTGAGATTTCGCATTCCAGACATTCTTTCCACACTTCCCATACTTCACCACCAGATGTCAGGGTACAGCTCATCCTGACTCTGCTTACAGAAGCATCACATATGATAGAATTCTGGGCAGAGGGCAGGGGAAAGGTGGTAACTATTGACAGTACACTTCTGCCTGACTGTCTACGTGGAAGCTTTGGCATTCACCTCAGAGATAACCACTCATTTTCCCCTCTCTGCCAGAGATGAGCACTCTGCTTACAGCTACTCAGGCTAGATCAACACCCCAAGTGAAGGTGTGATTGTAGATCTGGCACAGGTAACAGTACTATGAATATGGTGGCATGGACTTCAGCACTGGCTAGCTAGCTGAGTACACATCAGTGTGTGACAAGCTCATATGCTGGTTGCTAGCCTGTGCTGAGGCCCATGCTGCTACATCTATACTATTATCATCTGTGCTAGTTAGCTGGGTATAACTATCCATGCTACACTCATACCTTCATTTGCAGTGCAGACATGATCTTAGAAGGAAGGCATGTATGTTAGAAAATTAAGGAGGGAGGGGAAGTGCACAAAGAATGAAAGGGTGAGGGATCATCAGGGAATGATCTAACCAGCTTTTTGTTAGGGAGCAAGGAACAGGAAGACAACACCACACTGAAAGCGTTCGTTCTGAAACTGCCACAGCAAGGAAGAAACAGACAGTGTTAGCTGATGGCTTTCTTTGTCTGTTTATTTTCAGTTGCTGCATAGGAAGTTGGATATCATGTCCTTGCTTTAAAAGAGCAGTGCACTTGTTCACTGTATTGACAAGTCTCCTTTTGAGATCTCATGTCTGACAAGACACAAGAATGTTTTTCAAACAAGCTAAATGTACAGTAAAGCCTGTGAATCCTGAACAATGACTGATATAAAGCTTTGCGATCTTCCCATTTGAAAGAGACGACATTTCTAAAGTTCAGTCCCCAGAAGAGAACATTTTAGCTAAAAAATGGCTGAATATTTTAGGAGACACTTAAGTCCCTTTATAGGGCTACATATTTTAAGACCATATCAAGAGTATCCTAATAGGAGAAATATTAGAAACCTTTCTGAAGAAACATTTGAACTCCAAACTCAGTAGATCCTTTTTAAAGATCAAAAGTTCAGCTAGAGCAGCATGTATAGAAAACATGTGTCTCTAGGTCATTTTTCTGCAGCTTCCTTAAATATTTTGCATTAAGCCAGTACCAGTAAATATCAGCAAGTCAAGTGGACATAAATGTATCAGCTTCAGCAATGTGTTGAGCATCCCCAATAGTCAAACTAAGAGGAACATTCAGAATATTAATTATTTTTAAACGGCCTCCTTTGCTTTCTAGGTCCTATTGCATCTAACTATTCTTCAGTAACTGCCAGCCACTCTGCTCTGGTGCACAACATGCGCCTGGTTACCAGTGCCACATTAACCATGGAGCTCTGCTTATGCCTGAAACTGATCTATAGTGAATCTGATCATTACCACCTCTTCATCCCCCTATTTAAAAAAAAAAAAAAAAAGCCTCCATGAGTTTTTTCCAAACTATTCTGAATACCTATAAAGCCAGACTGTTCTTGCCCTTTGAATAGATACACAAAGAGGAGAAGGTATAAGGAACCTTGTAACACTCGTCCCCTGCAGGGCTTGATTCAGTTGCAGTACTAATACTCAGATAGCATTAGGACTTCCCTTGGCTAGTACGAAGACAGGATGGGGGCGGGGCACAGGTACAGGACTTCACCTATAGTAGGCTTGGCCAGAGAGCACATGTTGCAACTTAGTGATGACAATACTATACTCCACCCAGGCTCTGAGAGGTTGGAGATCTTCAGGAGGTTCCTGTGTAGACAAACCCTTATGTAATAAATCAATCAGAGTGCTTGTCTACATGGACATTTAGTTGGTAGCAAGCTGAGGTGTGAATCTACCTTAACTAGCATATTGCACACATTGTGGATTAAAAGCAGACTAACAAACTCTTCACAGCAAGGTCCACATGGACAATTAGCATGTGGCAGGCTAGATTCATACTTCACTTGCCACCAGCTACACATTTGTTTACACAAGCCCAGAGTGGCTGTCATTGCTTATAACAATGCATTAGGACAAAGCTTCACTGTATATAAAAGGCACGAATTCATAGTTACCTGATTGCACGTGCATGCACAAAGAACCCCACACGGTTTATCCAGTTAACTAATGACTCTAAAGAAGATTATGGTTGAATATTATGCAAACCACAGTATGTACTGTAGCTGGGTGAAGAAAACTATCTAAGTGTATCTGACTTGATCCTGCAAGTGCTTTGCATGTGAAATTATGATGGACTTCAGTAGATGTTCCTCTTGCACCACTTAAAAGTATAGGCCCTATATGTTTTTGTGATCCTGAATGCAGCATGCATTCATTCAAGCGGCCAGGGTGGTTTGACTTGCTGTAGCAAACATGCTGTGCTCTCTCCATAGAGGGTATTTTTCGACCCAAAAGTAAAATGTTAAAATAATGTTATCCTTGTGATAAAGCCAGACAAAAAGCATACAGTGCCCCATTAGACTGACATTCCAGTCTTCAAAAATCATGCCACTTGACTTTTACCTCTGTAGTGATGTGAGCTGTGCTGAAAAGATTGCATGGTAGCCTCACTCCATTTCCTGCATTTTGTCTGTCAACTTTCATGTCATTTTTCTCCTGCTGCTCTAGATTATTAAAGTATTTGAGGTGTTTCCTCTCTCAGGCATGTTTTCATACATTTTATTCTTTCCTTTGAGTATTAATGACTTCTCTCCCAATTTTAATTAACAGTTCACTAGCAGTTAAGCTAAATATCCATTTAGAACTATGGAAATGTAATTGCTCCACCATCTGGTCAGCTGTAATATTTTATTACAACAATATGATGAAAACAATGTTATGCATCTCAGGACTTAATATGCTGCTTCCCTGGTGAAATGGTGCAGATTTTTGAGATTCTTCCTCGGAGGCCCATTTAATCTGAAGGCTAGCTTCCCATGGACAACGGTTGGTGGACAGTTGGAGTATCATTGTGTGTATTTTCTACTCTTTTTTCCTGAGAGAGAGAGAGAGAGAGAGAGAGAATTAGGTATATAGTAATATTTTCTGAAGATACCGGTTACAAAACAAGAATGTGGAGTTGTCCCCTTAGCTTATTACTTCTGTACCATGTTTTAATTTTTGCTTACACTATGATCCTAATTATTGTATGGGGAATAGTGGACTGAATGATCTAGATATCATTCAAAGGCTGCTGTACAATTTCATATTTACAGTGTTAATTCAAACAGACATTTTCATGAAGTTGCAATAACTAGTAATTAATTTATCACAATAGAACTGTAGTAACAGTTGCTGCCGCCCATTGGATTACAGAGATTTTAATATAAAATAATGCTTTTGCTGCTAGTGACTAGAGGCAGAGGCCATCTCTTACATACTATTCTACAGTGGGGTCTAACTGCATTGCAAACATGTTTACGCTTTTCAAACAGAAGCAGATTTTCCAGATGGCATTTTTAGATGTTTACAGTTGTCAGGTACTGAATTTTAATTGTGAATTTAAAGTGTGGAGGTGCTTTTATAAAATGTAAGCATCTACATAGATGCATGTAACAATAATAAAAAACAAATATACAGATGTGATCTTAATGACCATAATGAGATTTTATGTCTCAGCTGAAAGACAGCACCCCCTAACATCAGACTTGCTGATCTGGGATAGTATTTCAGTAACAACTCACAAAAGTATGCCATCTACTGAAAAGACCATGGACAAAACGCTGGCTCTGTTCAAGTCAGTGGAAATTTTATCATTTACTTCAGTGTGGTCAGATTTTCACCCAATATGTTAGAGACACTAAAGTGGCACAAGTTGAAATATGGTCACTGCGAGTAACTGTAGTGAGGAGCCAATGGTTACTAAAAAAGACATAATTGTGTCAGAACTAGATTGGGGCAAAGTTTTGGACAAAATTTCCTCCCCCCCAGATACAGAGTCAGATCAAACATTTTGCAAATTTGTGTCAAATTTGCTGAGTTACTTCAGCTCAAAAAAAACCCTAGAAAAGTCAAATGTTTCACTACCATTTTCAGAACAAAAATGTCTGCTTTGAAATGACTTCGTTTCCAACATCACTTCAATTTATTAAAGTCTTTTTTAAAAAAGGTAAAAAACCTCAAATTAAATTCCCTTCCCCCTGCCCCAAATGTTTTGGTTAACCCACTGAATGGAAGAAACATGGTTATTCTCACAGCTCTAATTAGAGCACAATCACGAAAAATTAAGTAACACAATGATGCCTATGACTTTGCTGTTGAGATAGATATGTCCAATCTGAACAGACTGGGAGACATTTTGAAAGACCTCATTCTTCCTAGAGGATGTGACTGTTTCAATGTATGGGGTTTTTGGGGTGGAGATTTGTGCAGAGTTTTTTGCAAGGGCCATAGAATACTTGCAATTGTTTTTTACCACTGGATGTATGGGAACAGTAAGTATTTTGACACATTCTCAACACCATCATTTTTACCTACTTTTCTTGTCTGCTAATTGCTGGGTTTGACACAGAACAGCAGAGGACCCAATGTGGTTCTCTGCCTCTGAACATCAGCAATGAGAGAAGGAGTTATAGAAAAAGGACTGAACATCTGCCACAAAAACAATGTAAATCAAATATACGTTGACCAGAAAGGGAATTTTGCCCTTGAAAACGATGGACACCAAATAGGCAAGCTCTGCAAATAAAGAAACAGAACACTTCCTGAATTTTGCATGGTCCTCCAATTCCTTTTGCAACAGACAACTCCCCAACCACCCCGTTTACTTACAGTACTTGCAGCATGACACTTCCTAAAGGCTACCTATCCTGCCTTTCAGTACTATCCCTATTGGACATAATCGTCAAACAAGAGACTAGTGAGAGTAATTATTCTTGATTTTTAAAATATATATCATAAAAAAATTCTCCATGCTAAGGGAAGTGCTTTCCATAAATGACCTCATCTCCTGATTGAGTCACTTTATCCTCCTTATTAGGTTCATCTAGAAAAATGGCAGGATGGACAGACAGAAATGCACCATGACATATTTTGAAGAGCAGCTTCTAAAATTAGAGACTATTTAAAATGCACAAAAACTAAGGCTGCTCAAAAAATCTATTATAACTATTTTTATCAAAAATCCTACTTTTTCAAACAAATCTTTTCATGAAGAGTATATGCTTTCCACAGAAAATTGAGTCTTCATCAAAAATTTCAGCCAAAACCCAAAAGCTTTAGATGAAAATGTTCAGTTTTTTGATGAAAAGTTGAAGTTTTCCATGGAAAAAACCCCTCATTTTCCAACTAGCTCAAATACCCCCGCCCCCCCCCCCCGTGTATACAACACTTGTTTTTGAGCATGCAGTTCAGGTGGTTAGGGTCCTGACTGTTTGTATACAAAAATCCAAAGTTTTAGGTATCAAAATATTTGCATCCAAAGTTGTGTGTGCAAATTTACATCCATAATTTAAAAGGCTCTGTTAAAGATTTATGCCCCAATGTTTATAAAAATCCTGTTCTGGAGAACTTTTAGCATGCCAGTGTTTTACTTTTACACCACAGTTAGCAGCTTCACACAGTAAATGAGGCACCAGCTGATGTTTTGCTCTCTGTTTGTATAGCACCTCAGCGCCTAGGAGCCCAGTTATGGACCATTGCGCTATGATAATAAATACTATTGGAGAACTAAAATGAAACCAAACAAATTATTTTCACATAGGTCATCAGATAAGCAGTGATTCAAGCTAGTAGAAGCCCCCCACCCACATTATGATTTTCAGCAAATCATGGTCTGTTTTCAAAAAGCAAAACTTTCCACAAAAAATTAAACACTATCAAAATCTCGAGTTTGTCATGAAAATTTCTATTTTTATCAAATTAGTTTTTGAAATTGTTGTACTTTGACTAAAATGCTGGTTTCAGTATAAAAATAGTTTTTGGTGAATTCAAACATTTTTCAAAGTTATAGAATTTTCTATACATGTCCATTAGAATATTAAACACAATTTTAGTTTTATCACAATTTTTTTCTAAAAACTAGAAAATATGTATTTCACAAATGCTACAAAAACAAAACTTTGAAATTTCAAAAATATTCACACACTGTTTTTTTCCATTTTCAGCTCTTTTTTGTAATATTTTAGTTACTGTCGATTTTTTACAAGATTAGAATTTTAAATGTCCCACAAAACTATATAATCATAGGAAGTCAAACAAAAATCTCATAATGTTCAGTCCATTTTGTAGTTATATATTACCTATAGATTTCTAGTTGCAAGTTACATTGTTAGCCATGCGCTAAGGGAATTTTACACAGAACAAGGACAAAAAGCAATGATGATTAGCCCTTTGCATTACTTCTAGTGCAGGATACATGTCAGTACCAACTAGGGAATTAAAATCTATCCAAAAAGCACAGTAGTAGGACAATAAATATTAAGTAACTAATGCACGGAAGAGTTTCTTCAGACAGAAATAAGTCAGGAATTCTAGGAACACAGAAATCAAAGTGATTATGATTTATCTAGAGATGGCATTGACTTTGGTAGATTCAATAAAAAAGGCCACCATGTTTTGTTATTCTACTAATAAGATGTAAATCAAATACACCACTACCTCGATATAACGCCACCCGATATAATACGAATTTGGATATAACGTGATAAATGCAGTGCTCGGGGGGAGGGAAGGGCTGCGCACTCCAGTGGATCAAAGCAAGTTCAGTATAACACAGTTGCATCTATGGCCAGGTCTACACTGCGACTTTAAATCGGTTTAATGGCCGATATACCGATTTAACGCTGTATCCGTTCACACGACGTCGTCATTAATATCGAGTTAAACGGCTCCTTAATATCGAGTTTTCGGACTCCTTTCCCAAACGAGAGAGTAGCGCTAAATTCGATAGTTGATAACTCGGATTAGGGTTCATGTTGGACGGAAATCGACGTTATTGGCCTCCGGGCGGCTCCCAGAGTGCAGCACTGACCGCTCTGGACAGCAATCTGAACTCGGATGCAGCGGCAGGTAACAGGAAAAGCCCGCGAACTTTTGAATTACATTTCCTGCTTGCCCAGCGTGGAGCTCTGATCAGCACGGCTGGCGATGCGTTTGAAATCGAAAAGAGCTCCAGCATAGACCTACGGGAGATACTAGGTCTGATCGCTGTATGGGGAGACAAATCTGTTGTTATCCAGCTCCGTTACAAACACGAAATGCCAAAGCGTTTGAATAAAAAAACTCCAGGATACACAGCGCTGTGTGACAAGCGTAACGGAAGCCAGAGACTCAAATGGACGCCCTGAAGAGGAGGGGGTACTGGAGGACTCCAGCTATCCCACAGTCTCACAGCAGTCTCTGAAATTATTTGCATTCTTGGCTGAGCTCCCATGTCTGTGGTTCAAACACAGTGTTCTGGCGTGGTTCAGGGAACAGCTCCTCAGTTTATTTTCCCCCCACCACCACGTGAAAAAAAAAAGGGAAGATTGCTGTGCTATGGTGTTTGCTCAATGCACTCGCGAAAAAGCGCCAAAGGGTTGTCTGCTGCTTCACAAAGGGAGGGGTGAGGCTGTACCCAGCACCACCCGGGGCAGTGTTTTCTGCCCCATCAGGCACTGTGCTCTCAACACGGAAGTGGAACTATGGGATAGCTGAGGACAGCTACACAGTGCACCGCTCCTGAAATCGATGGTAGCTTGGACTATGACGCAAACAATCGATTCTGGGATCCACTGTGGACGGCGCTAAACCGATTTTATTAGATCTGTTTTGTAATATCGGTTTATAGCTAATTCGAAATAATCGTGCAGTGTAGCGTACCCTAAACAGTAAGATTTTTGGCTCCAAGACAGCGTTATATCGAGGTAGAGGTGCGATATCTTTAGGAGGAAACAGAATCTGAAGAGGTGTACAGGTACTGCATTAGAAGTCTAGCTATTATATCATGTTAGATATTATTTAGTATGACAACAGGAGAATTGCCACCTCAAGATTTGCACATTGAGCACAGAGCTCTCTTTCCTGAACAGATGTGGAGGAATCAGCCACATCCGCAGCATTTGTTTTGGTCAAAATTAACACAAGGAACATACTTTCCCAAGGACAGTGGAACCCTATCCATTAGAGCGGGTAGTAGATTTTCTAACAACACTTTTCTGTTGGAAAATACTGACTCGTGAAATCGAAACATTGATTTTGATGAAAACCTGAAGGAAAGCAGCAGATTGCAAAACCTGCCTAGGTTCTTACCTGCTCAGCTACCTGGCTCCTGAGCAGTCTGCCTGGTGGGCTGATAAGGAGCCAGGAAGTCCAAGGAACCCTCCCACGCTCCCAGTTACTTGCCCAGGTGTCCCCGGTCCAGAGCAGCCCACCAAGAGCTAGGACTCCCAGGGTCTTGGTTTCTCAGCAGCCTGGAACCTCAGGAAGGCCTTGCTCCCCAAGCTCCCCACCCGCTGGCTCTCAGCAGCTTGGGGAACCTCAAAACCATGCACAAGTCAAAACTAAATGTCATTTGACTTTTTCAAAACAGTTTCAGCAGAAGTCTAAACATGTCAATTTTCATTCAGTTTTAGAACAGCTTTTTTTTTTTTTTTTTTTTTTAAGTTTCCACATTTCCTATGGGATGGGAGTTCCAGTTTCTGGCCAGCTCTACCATACATCTGCTGTGGAAAGTGCCATCTGTTGCAGAGAGCTGGAAAATTGAGGATAATAAACATAAGGTTACCAGAAACCTACTGTTATCTCTATGTTGCACACCATGAGCACTCAGAAATTCATAACAGTAGGGTTTGAACTTAGATCCACTGGCTCCTACACCTATAGCAGGAGTTCCCACATTTTTTGCTGGCATGACCCCATTTTAATCAAGTCTTTCCTTCCAGGACCCCAGACAGCTGATGGAAGATACCATTTTGTAGAGCAAAATGGCATCCTCCATGCATCGTGACCTCACACATGAGGTCACTCTGGGTGGAGCAAAGTGGTGTCCTCTTGACAGTAGGAATTGATGCAACCCTATCTGCTGATGGTGTGATCATTTGTGGGAACACAATTTGCCTTAACTCTAGGGCAGTGAATCCCAGACTCTCCATTAGCTTTTAGCAGTGTAGGTTCTATGGCACAAACATGAACAATTCTGAGTCTGTCCAGTATAGCACAACATTTCACATACACACTAGCCAGTTTATAGCAGCTACATTCTTGCAGTTCTTCAGAGCATTCTAATGCAGATTTCCTCAGTTACCTGCAGGATCCTGATAACTACAAATCCCTCACTGCAGGCTAGCAAATGGTACTTTTTAGAGGTTTCCATTGTATAAAATAGCTTTGCATTTTGAAAATTGCTTGAACATTTTTATTCCACATGTGGAACTAAAGTCACCTTTAATAGTTCTATTTTACCAGTGATATCCATTTAGATATTATTTCTTTATTCATCTTTTTTAGCTCCTCAACTTAGAAATGCATCAGTAATTATATATCTTGTTGGGTATTGGAAAACAATTCAGAGTTTGAAATTGCTCTCTCACTGTATTATACTTCATTTAAGACTGTTTCTGCTGAGGAAAATATCTATAGTTTTTACAGTGTGCTAAAACTACACCCTTTAAAAGCTGGATTTTGAACTACTGAATGAAAATTTTACTGTTCATTTCAATTGGAGCAGAAATCAATCCTAAATACCTGTTTTTACCAAAATATTAGCTAATTGTTACTATTTGCATAAAGGGCTACAATAGGTGTTTTTCTTCCTTAAAAACATCCAGTTACTTTATTTGCAGTAGCACCTCCAGTCTGCAGTCAGGGATGGCTAGACAGCAGTGATAGCCTCATTGTGCTAGGCACGGTATACACACGCAATCAAAATATTGTCTCTGCCCCCAAAAAATGTACAGTCCAAGTATAAGATGAGGGAAGGCAAATGGCATCAAAAATGAATGGGGGAATCGCAAGGTAACAGATAATTATGATTAAATAAGCAGCAGTCAGAACACTAAGTACTTAGCCTACCAAACACTTGACAATGGCTGATGGAGGTAAGCAGTAAGGAGATTTGAAGGACTGTTGGCCAGTAGGTCAAATTTGTACCAGAAATAAGGCCTACGGGTGAATCGAACTCCCAAGATGCCTTAAGAATGCCATTAAACTGTTATAGGATGTGGAAGATCCCAGCTTGCTACAACTTTTAACCTAGTGTTATTTGATTGATATAAAATATTCCTTGAAAAACTGCTAACTGCAAAACCAATGGAAATGTATATACAATACACTAATGGTAAAGGTTACTATTAAGCAGCAGATGTGCAATCATGCACTTGGAAATCTATGAAGTGAACCAGACAAATGTGTGGTTTTAGCCTTATGCTGGGAAAGCTGAAGTTGTAAATAAGTAGTCTAAGCTACATGCAAACAACCGAATCAGACATTACTGGGCTGAGTCTGTCATCTTTGTCATTGGCTGAAAGCTTTGGTTCCACTGACTTGTTATGTACAGTAGTAACAACTGATTAATCAATCTCAGGTACCAAAGCTTGACTGATGTCTCCTTAATTATTAAACAAGAGCAAACCTAAGTAGATTAATAACAAAGATTTTTTTTAAATTTTTTTTTAGTTTTATGGCTTTTATAAAAGGGACAGCATGACAGAAATTATGATGTTTATGGGGGAATATTTTACTAATGGACTAAGAAGTGAGAAAAAGGCTGGCATCACTGGCACATGTCAATGGCTCAAAAACAAAGGTAGGTTAGGGCTAAACCACAGAGGGCACTGGTAGAAGACAATTAGTCTGATGTGGTAGAAAGAAGGGAATCAGAGGAGGGATGACACAATCAGAGCAAGAAACCAGAAAGATTTTTCTTGGCAACAAAATTTCAAAACAGATATAAGAATATTAATATAGTATTAGACAAGGCCAGAAAAAAGGAGCTTGTAATTGTCAAGATGCACGATAAAGGGGGCCTCAGTGAGAGTACTGAGTGTGTGGATGGTGAGGAAAAGGCAGGATCTTAGAAATGTTGTGCAGAAAAAAGCAACAAGTTTTAGACTCTGCCTAGACATGTGCATCTAGAGAAAGAGTGTATTCAGAGAAGACACTCAGATTACAGACCTCAGAGACAACTGTAATGGTGTCCTCTGTGAGAAGTGGGGAGGGGAAAGTAGTTGAGGGATAGAGGAAGATTAACAGCTAAGTTTTGATCATACCAAGTTTCAACTGATTCTGGTATCTCCTCCTGGATGCCCAGCAAATAAAGGCTGAGATTTTAGTTTGATGGAAGAAGACAAGTTCTGGAGTGGAAAGATAGCGCTATAAATAATCATTGATGATCACTAGTACTTGAAGCTTTGTTTCTGAATGAGATCAAGCAAAGACAGGGTGTTAAGACAAAGGGCGGGGCTAAAGTCAAGGAGAAAGCCCTGTGGAAACCCCCCTGAAAGATGAAGTGAGAATGAGAGGTATCCTCCAGACGAAACACTGAAGGAGTTATTGGAGAAGTAGGAGGAAAACAAGGACAGAACAGAATCACAAAAGCTGAGGAAGGGCAAGTTTATGGTAGACAGTGTTAAAGGTAGCCAAGAGGTCTGGAGCATTAGTTCTAAGATTTGGCCAAGAAGAGGTCATTAGAGACTTCACTGGTGTGTAGAGGGCTAAAGCTGGATCAGAAAAAGTCAAGAATTAAAGAAAAAAGAAAAAGAAAGGAACCGCATATTAATTTGTACTATCATACACATGGACCCATTGTGCTAGGTGCTTACAAACAGAACAAAATGATCCATATGCCCAGAGGGCTTAGAAGTTATGTATAGGACAAGAGACAGATGGATACAGACAAGGCAGTACAAAAAGCAAATGAGAATGTTGGTCAGCGTGATAGGCAACAGTATCACCACACCAGTAGCTTAACTATTGTCAAGTTTTTTTTGTAGGCATCATGGCAAAGGGGAGTTTTAAGGAGGTATTTGAAGTAAGATAATAAAATAGCTTTGCAGATGTTTATGGGGAGCTTTTCCCAAGCAGGAGGGGCAGCATGGGAGAATATATAAGGTGCTTAAAAAAAAAACGTGGGTACAGGAGGCTGGCATCAGTGACCAGTCAGAGGTGGGACTCGACATTTTGACAGTGAATGAGATACACGTAGGGTGGGGACAGTCCATAAAGGGCTTTTAAAGGGAATACAAGCAGCTTATACTCGATGTGATAATGGAGGAAGATGCAGAGAGAGGTCTGATAAAGTGACAGGCTAGGGAAATCTTTGCAGCTGCACTCTGAATAGATATGAGCAGGGCATGATAGCATTTGTCAAGGCCAGAGAAGAGAAGGTTGCTGTAATTGAGATACTAGATTATGAGAGCCTGGATGAATGTTTTAGTTGGGTAGGAAAGACTATCTGTATCTTAAGAGTTATTATGCAGAAAGAATCTGCAATATTTAGAAATAGCCTGGCTCTGATGACCTAGAGAAATGTCTGAATGGAAGAGGACACTCAGGTGACAGGCAAGATGGTGGTGATATCTGGAGGGATCAAAATAGAAGGTGGCAGTAGAGAAATTACAAGTTCTGTTTAATCAAAATACTAGTCTATTTAATTGGTATGTCAACTTGTATACCCCTGGCTTGATTTGTGAGATGTTATTGCAGGAAGCATTACAGCCATATTTTAATGGAGTGGGGCCCAAACAATAATGCTAGATTCTAACCACCCAGGGCCTATGCCTTAAAGTCTATGTTCATTTCAGGACCTGATCTCCACAATTCAGGGCTATCTCTAGTTTGTGTTTTATCCACTTGCCAGGAAATGAGAAATACAAGCAATACACTAATGTCTGCACCTTGTTAACAATATCAGCAATGTAGTGTTATTTTACTGTTTCCAAAACAGAACAATGGAGTCAAATAAAATAACAGCACACCAGTGTCCCTGGCAATGTAATGCCTGGCAAAGTGTCTACATCATTGAGGAAGAATAGAGAATGAGCTGAGACTAAACATTAAGTGCCCTATCCCCAGCTGCAGCCTTGGAGTCCACAATGTAACTTGGGAGTGGCAGAGGGTATGTAAAAAATAGCTTTAAGGTACCACTTCAGTTCCTCAGCCACGGACTGGCTGTGGTTGTATACCTAACCCATCCCATGGCATAAGTCAGAGCAGTGTGAAGGTGCCAGGATGACAGCCAAGGATTGCCAAGGCACAGGAAATCCCTGGCCATACCCTCTTTCCTCTGCAGAAGCCTGCACTATATAATATCTCTAATGGTTAGAAGGAGGACACTCCTTTCAGCCTTTCCAGCTTGAGGTTTATGTTCCCATCTTCTACAAATGCTGTTCTTTCCCACCGCTGTTCATTCTGGATGTTCAGATAGTCTCTTCTTCGCCATTGCTACTTTTGTAATGTTTTGTAATGCTCAGTAAGAAGTAATCACAAAACCCTTTGAAGGCCTGTTATTAACATAGTACTGGGAAACCAGAGACCTGTTACATTGATACTGGTGATGTCAAGATGTATTAACACTTAATGCATTCAGAACTTGGATGCTCAAAGGGGCTGGAGAAAGAGGAAAAAGTTGTTTCTATCAAAATACATTACATTGTTTTTATATTTTAAATTATAGAACTGAATTTAGAGTTAGGTTGGACTTTATGTGCAGAAGATACAAGTAAAAATATACTACTAGTCTATAAAAAATCCAAATCATCATCATAATCTCACAGAGTGTAATGCTTTAAGTTATTATTAGAGAATACGGCAGTAACTTTAAGTGTGGGCAAACAATTGTAAGAAGCCCAAAAATTCAACTGAGATCTGAAGATTATTTCACTAAAGACAGAATGTGAAAAGTGGATGACCTGAAGGACCAGAGGGAAATAAATATATTTTACACAGATTATTCACTTGTTCCACCTATATTTTGGGCATCCTTCCATTTCTAACGAAGAACAGACTTCCATCTTAGAACTTTAAAAAAAAAAAAAAAAAAAAGACACCACCTTTGGAGAGAAGCCAGGATTTTAAGTATGAGAGGAAAATGAATGACAAAGCCAAAGAACACTTTTGAACCCTACCAACTCTCAAACACATTATGAGAGGTTTGCAAAACCTTGAACACCATTAGACTAACCCACTCTGTTTTTATAAGGATCAGGAGTTTATTTGGCACTGGTGTGACAGTTACTGGAATACTGAGTCCAGTTCTGTGTCTGAAATTCAAGAACAAAGTAGATAAATTGGAGAATGTTCAGAGAAGAGCCACGGGAACGATTGAAGGATTGGCAATCACACCTTATAACAAAAGACTCAAGCTCAATCCGTTTATTTCCAAAGACGAGTCTAAATCCCTACATGGGAAACAAAGTTGATAATAAGTGTGCTCTTCAGTCTAGCAGACAAAGGTATAACAAGAGTCAAGGGCTGGAAGTTAAAGCTAGACACTCTAGAAATATAAAAGCACAAATGTTTCCTAAAAAGGTAGTTAACCATGGGAACAATTTACCAAGGGTTGTGGTGGATTCTCTGTCAATGGAAGTTTTGTAATCAAGACTGGGTGCTTGTCTAAGATATGCTCTAGTTCTAATGGGAATTAATTCAGGGGAGTCGTATGGTCCTTTGTTGTTCAGGAGGTCAGACTAGATGATCACAATGGTCCAGTCAAGCTTTATAATCTATGAATATAAAATTTGAAAAATGTTATATTTTTAAACTAAAATGTACAAAATTTATAGCTTTAAAAGGAAAACTTTCCAATGAGTCATAGCTTCCTTTCATACCTCTAACTTTACTATTATGTCAATTACTAAGAGGTTTCACTCATCCCATGGACTGAATCTGAGTGTGCAACAGCCAGGGAAAGGGCTAGACAGGTTCAGTACCTACTCCAAAACAACAGGACCAGCAAGAGACTAGAAGAGTTTCTAAAGATCTCTGCAATGCAAGTACCTCAAATTATTAGGGACAATAATGACTTGCAATGAAGCATCTAATAGCTTGAACCAAAAATTATAAAGAATATTTTCGTTTTTTTATTGTATTTTATAGACACTATGGGCTTAATGTTCTGGTGCCCTCCTGCTGATTTGCACTGCTCTGAATCCTGGACTACAGGACATGTTCAGGTAAATGGAGCATCGTCAGGGGCATCTCTGCATCTAAGTGATTCCAAGCTGTCAAGATGGCCCCAGAAGCCATCCCTGCTGGTCTCCCCATAAGGAGGATTGGCAATACACAAAGCTGGGTTAAAGCTCATCATGCAACACTTCAAACTCACACTAAGCAGTGTTCTGGAAGAAGGAGAAAGAATCTGGGTCATTTAATATGTAATTTGTTTTAAAAAACATTTACCAGTACCTAAGAAGGATACTGCCTAGACATATTTTTAATCTAATGTAATAGTTACTGTAATAAAGACCATCAGTAGGAAGGGGATTAATGAGAGAATGGGAATTAGTCCAAGTAGATTCTCTAGTATTAGTGCCCAATTATTCTTTAATGCAAGTTACCCACACTTGCAACACTGAGTGACACACAAACTTGCTAAACTGACAGCCAACTGAAATTTGCATATTCATTACATGCTGTATCAGAAAGTTGTACAAAGCCATAATATTTGCTTATACTTTTATCCTTATTGAAAGATAAGTGGAAACTACTTGCTGTTAGAGTTCACCAGAAGTCAATGGCAACAGTCCCATTGACTTCACTGAGGCCAGTATTTCACCCAAAGCATTTACATTGCAACACTCTGCTAACATGATCCCTGGGTGACGGAAAATAAACAGTTTTTAGCAGTGGACAAAAGTATACAGGTAAGATAGTATATTGAAACTGGCAAAGCCTCAAAATTATTTAACAACTTATTGCCTCAAGAAAAGCAAGATTATTTCCATATCTTCAGTATTCTAGTACAGTAATATTTTTTGGGGGGTGGGGGGAAATATTGTCAGAAGCACAAAGGGGAGTTAGGAGCCCAATAGGGATGAAAGTCTCCCCCTTTACTCGCTTATAACAGGATCAGCCACAATCCAATCACCCTCTACTGGCCAGAGGTCACTCTGTGGCAACCCACCTTTGTTTCTGCTCTTAGCTGCTCAGTAACTCCACATCACAATCCAAAAAGTAATTAAAAACTACTCCACTTCTGGGATCCAGTTTATTTAGTTTTTGCACACTTTAGCCCTCCAGACACAATTCTCAGCTCAGTCTCTATCTCCCCCCACCCCTCCCATTTTAGTAGGGCCTCCCCAGCCTTCCTTCCCAGAGCAGACTCAGTTTACCACCTGTCAGGCTTCAACTGGCTGGAGCTCTGGGCCTTTGGGCTCTGACTTCCAAATCCTCCTGCTGTCAGGGTCTTCCTCCTGACTTTGCAGACTACTCCTATTCCTACACGCTGGAGCAGCTCCCCTAGTCTCAGGACCTTCTCTGGAGAAGCCTTTCCATAGTCTCTTCCACTGCTTCCTGAGCTTTCCTGTTTCACTGCAGTCTCCTGCTGCCCTTTATAGGATAATCAGCTGTCCTTTTTCAGGCCCCATGCAGACTGCTAACTCAGCACAGGTGAGCTGAAGCAGTTCTTTCGGTGATCAGGGACAGGTTGACTGTCCTCAGGCCTTTAGCTCTTAAGGGGCAAGCCAAATGCTACCTTATAAAATAGATAAGGTCTTTAAAAAGCATTGGATGTTTTCTGCTAAATTCATTTTGATGCATGATGTAATCATAGTATAAAACAAGTAAGTGTAAACATGTATCCGAATAGTTATCTTCACCTCTGTTTTCTATAAGATGCATTTTCCACACCCCAAATTCACTGCAACGAAAGATGCACCGAGTTCTGCTCCGTGCAGCTGGGAAGGGAGACTATGCTAGCTTTAAGCTCCCCTTTCCCCTAGAGGCATTTCATGCTCTTATTCATCAGAACTGCTTTAAGTTAATACTGGCATGTAACACTGGTTAAATAGCTGATGTGCTGTGACCACTGGTTTTCATGCTGGCCAGTTATAGACTTAGCCCAAGTCTACTTCAAGAATGTAGATTGATATAACTATGTCACTCAGGGATGTGAAAAATCCACACCCCTGAGTGACCCAGTTATACTGACTAAACCCTTGCTGTAGACAGGGCTATGCTGACAGAAGGACTTCTTCTGTTGACAGCTACTTCCTCTTACAGAAGTGGATTAACTATGCCAATGGGAGAAGCTCTCCTGTCAGCATAGTAGCATCTTCACTGAAGCACTTCAGCAGCGCAACTGCACCACTGCAGTGTTTTAAGTAATGACCGGCCCATAGACTTTAAGGACAGAAGGGACCATCATGATCATCTAGTCTGACCTCCTGCACATTGCAGCCCACAGAACCTCACCCACCCACTCCTGTAATAGATCCATAACCTCTGGCTGAGTTACGGAAGTCCTCAAATCATGATTTAAAACAGCAGTTCTCAACAAGGGGTCTGCAGCCCTCTGGGGATCTGCAAACCCGTTCAGGGGCACTGCAGGCTCCACAGCTAAAACCCAGAGCCTGATCCCTAGTGCCCCCACAGGGCTGAAGCCAGGAGCAGCAGGGCTGAATTCTGGAGCCCTGGTGCTCCCCACAGGGTAGAAACCCTGACCCCTGAACCCATGGACAGAGTTGGGGGGATATGGGGGCATTTGCTCCCCCCAAAACTACAGTGCAAGAGCAGGGTAGTCCTGGAGCAGCTCTATTACCCCCTTCCCCCGCCCCCCACACCTCCTTCTCTCCCTGCGCCCTTGCCAGGTTAGAGGCAGGAAGCCAGAGCCCAGCAGTGCAAGACAGCTGCTGCTCTGGCTGGTGCCATGAAGCAGGAAGCTATGGCATTGCCTCCTCGTCTTCTGCTGCTGCAGGGGGTTGAAGCTGCTCCTTGGATCACAACCCCCTTTGCTTACGCATCCGGTAAGAGCTACCTGGGCAGAGGACCCAGCTCCACAGCTGGCAGAGCCGTCGGGGAACAGGGACCACAACAGGGGAGCCCTCCAGGCACACAGCCCCTAGCTACCCCGCCCCTGCACCCTAAGCTACCCCTCTGCCTAGACATAGTCCCTAGCTACCCCCACTCTCTGCACCCTGAGCTACCCCCCTGCCCGCACACAGCCCTTAGCTCCCCACTGCCATGCTGGAACCTCTACATTTATTTGACAAATAAAGCTTGCAGACTTAAAATGTTGTGTGCAGAATTTTTAATTTTTTGGCACAGAATGCCCTCAGGAGTAAATTTTGCTCCTTGATAGAAGAGTGAAACACCTGGTGGTCATATGATAATTGCCAGCAGCAAGAGATGATCTGCCCACCTGACCAGGGGAAAAGGTGGGAGCAGACTTAGGAAAAGCAGTATTTGAGGACAGTATGTCACTATTCAAATTTATGGGAGGCTGATGCCCTGCTTGGTGCAAGAAGCAAGTCAGTGACTGGCAAACTGAAGCCCTTCTTTGAGATATGGCATTCCAGACACTGAATTCAGCAATAATGTACCACAATTTGCCTTGGAAAAATTCAAGGAATTTTCATGGAGTTTAATCACCACAGCTTCTCCTCAGCATACCCACACAGAACGGTAGAATTAGTCTCTTAGCTGTTCCACAAGGTTGTTTCTTCAGGTTCAGACCCTGCATAAGCATTTTGGCACACAGGAATACCTCATCACAGGGTGCCAAAACAGTCCAGCGCAGGCACTGCTAGGATGCACAACCAAAACCCTGCTGCCAGTGAGGGGAGACCTGTCGAAGCCAAAAGGATGTGATACTGCTGAGAGGAGATGGCCAACAACTGGAGAAAGCAGACACTAGATTATGACAGGTCAGCCAAGAACCTACTGGGCTCAGAGAAAGGCATTGCTGTGAGGACTGAGCCATTAGAGAAACACAAGAAGGAATGGACAAAGGAATCATGAGGGGTGCAGTGTCACTCAGGTCATAAAAGGAGACTATGCAACAGGGACAAGTCATCCAGAGGAACAGGAGGCACTTATAAGCCTGCAGACAATAGCCAGAGAGTCTATAGAGATCATTACAGAATAGAGAGAAAACCATCCAGAGGCCAACCCTATAGGAAGGGAGGAGACTCCACAGAGAAATAGTTTGGTCTTCTCAACAGGCAATTACACTGGGAGTACTTACCCCTGTCTGAGTCCAGCAAACTCTCTGAAAGACTATGCAACCAGCTGAGTGTGGTAAAAATAAGACTCCAACTTGGCTGTGTGCTAGCAATCTCTGGCTAAAGGGACACAGGGTGGAGGTCAGGATATCTAGTATTGGCCTTGCACAAAGAAATCGCTAGTCATTTGTTCCCACTAACATTGAAAATAGTTAATACAGCTGCTGGCTCTTCAAAACTGCCTAAGCATTTTAAAAAACCATTAAAAAACTCATTTTCTACAAAGTTGCATGTTGGTTTATTCAGCTCGTCTCTTCCCCACCATATAAAATATGTAAATATAATTCTCAACCATAAAAAGGACATGCATTTTTTCAGTAATGGCAATTAAAGGCTTTTTCTTTAAAGAAAAAACAGTACTTTTGACAATTTTGAGATCAAAGGAAATATTTAGTGAGCTGGCTAAATTGTTGGATACTTTGGAGAAGCAATGTATAAGCACAATACAATTCTTGTGCTCTGACATTCTTGATGTGTTGCACTTGTGCAATTGCAGTTTGAGTCATGCTTGAGCAGAAAAAGATTTGTACAAAAAACAAAACAAAAAAACGGATTCAATATGCACCAGAGACTAGCTTGAAAACAAATAACTTCTAATTAATGCTGGATGCATATCCAGATTTCTGAAATTACAGAAAAAGGCTGGCCATATTTTATTTGTGTCTGTGTATTTGAAAATGTATGTTTATTTTTTTAAAGCTACATAAAGTTGCCTTGTGACACTCATATTGTATCTATTACATATTTCACTTCAAAACCTCATCTTTCCTAAACCCTCTTCAGAGTGCTTGAAGTAGCACAGCAAAAGGAAAGGAATTTTCTATTTAACTAGAGCACTGACATTCTGTTACACAATTCCATTTTATCTATTTACCTGCTCTCAAAAAAAAGAAGCCACTAAACAAAAAATGCTGAATGCATCTGGTCTGCAGTGCTGTAGGTGTCTGAATGCATCTGTAGCTTCCCTCTCACTCATCAGTGTAATTGTTGTCATGCTATTCCATTTTTTTCATTAGTCTAGTCCGCCAAGCTCAAAGCTTTTTTCTGGCCAAACGTTTTTCTGCTAGTTGTCATGGTGACTGAATTGTTAGAGAGGAGAAAGGCTCTGTTGTCTGTCATTGTTCTGTTGTGGTTTAGGTAATGCAGGAGGCATCACGAGTGAAGTGGATGGACCTTTTTTGCTCTACATCATTTCAGAGTATTGAAAATCTCACATAAAAAAGGAGCAAATAGGCCCTGACCAAAGAAATAACCAAGTTCTTTTTGAAAGTGCACATTATTATAAAGAGGTAAAATAGCACTAATGACTGAGTAATCTAAGAAAAATGCTACAGAATATATTTATTATTAGAATAATTGCTACAATTTGAATGTTACTATACAATACTGCCCATTTTGCAATTTAGATTGAAGATAGCAAAATAGAAACTGCATAGATAAAAACTGATATTTAACCTCTGATTCTATTTAACCTAAACAACCACATAGTAAGGAGTGAGTTTAACATATTCTTTAAAATCTCATGTAGGAATATGTTTGGTTGGTTTTTTTAATTAGATGTAAATAGTTTATTATATCACTGTTGGGGTATATAATTAATATTTTTCCAAAGAATTTTTATTGTAACCATAACTATTAGTTCAGAAATCTTTAAAATCTCATGTGTTCGAGTTTTTACTTTGAAGTTCATCAACTATGCTTATTGTAGGGGCAAACAGGAAAATGAGTGGAAAATCCTGAAAAAGTTGTCTTAATACGTTTACCATATTGAAACAGCTTGACTGACAAGACGCTTGCTTTTAGACCATGATTAAAAACCATTTTCAATACTGTACTAATTTACACTTTTAAAAATGGTCAACAAATCTAATGTAAATCCAAAACCGCAGTGAAACAAGAAGCTGCACTTGTTTGCAAATGCACTTTTGAATTAGTCTGTTCAAATTCATGGACTAACAATTAAAGAAACCATCAGACTATGAATATTATTCTCATTGCTACCTCAGGTAGAGATACCTTTAAGAAGAACCTGTCACTGGGTGTCACCAAAGTTCCATTAAACTACAGGTAGAAGAGCATTTATTTAGCAATAAAATTGTAGTCTTAAAACAGGTAAAAATTTGACCATTTCAAGCAGCTCAGTTTACCTCATAGAGCCAGATCCTTAGCTGATGTAAACAGGCAGGGATTCATTGTCTTTAATGAAGCTACATCCGTTTGCACTACCTGCATATAGCCAGAACTTTTGACTTGTTAAATACTATTCAACTATGACAGAAGGATATCGTATGGTTAAGTCACTAGACTTGAACTTAGAAGATCTAGGCTCAGTTCCCAGTGCTATCACAGACTTCTTCTGAAACCTTTAAGCAAGTTGTATATAGCCTGATCCAATGCCCACTGAAGTCTGACTCCAGTGGACACTGAATCCAGTCTTACTCTTTGTGTGCCAGCGCCACGTCCGTAAAGTGTGGATTATAAATCCTTTTTTCCACCCTTTTGTTTGAACTGCCAATTTTCAGGGCTGGGATTGTCTCATACCACGTGTGTACTGTGCCTCCATGCTACTTAATTCAAATAGTAGTAATATCAGAATACTGACATCGTTTGATGTTTTTGATGCTCAGCACCTCTGAATATTAGATGTTCCTGGTTGAACCCAAAAATATAAGCAGCCAAACTTAATAGACACAAGCTCCACGATTGAGTTGATTCTTTTTGAAACATACTATATACATTCTTGATTATTTATACTAGAATTCATAAGAAAATTTTCAGCTAGGTACATACACTAACATGATAAATATATTCCATTAATATTATACTTTAACATTTCTGAGTAAGGAAGAATAAATATTCTTCCTTCCATGTAACTCAAGAAAGTCCAACACTGGAACTTTTAAAAAGAAAGTTGCACTCCATATGTTTCATGGAAATATGCTTATAAGTGTGAATATCATACAACTGGAATATGCTTTATGCAAAAGGTATCATAACAAAGGTGATAACCCACTGAATATATTATTCCTATTTGTAGGTATGTATCATTCTTGTATCTGAAGCTAGAAATATGAAGTATAACCCAGAGGCCCTATTGTAATTGTGCAAAGTGTGGGCCATTAATGGTGGCTTAGAATCTTGATGGCTGTCATTGACTAGGACAATTGGTTGTGAATGGCTTTATTTACCTGCAAGCTTTTCTGTGTACGTGTGGCCAGCCCATGGGTAATAAAGAATGAGGTCTCACAGGACATGTGACCATGTCACATGATACTGGAATCCATCTTAAATCTGGTACTTTTCCATTTAGGAGAAGAGATGGGGAACCAGAGAGACAAAAGATTCCCGCCTTGTGCCAAAGCTACAAAAGGGGAACAGAACAAAGGGGACCAGTCATGACAAAGCCCCCGCTTAACACCTAAGATGTCTGCTGAAACTAACAAGGCCTGTACCAGGGGAAAGGATTGGGCCCACACTAGGAAGGAGTCTAGTCTGTGAAAAAAGCTTATTGGAACATCTGAGGGTGAGCTATTACCTGTAATCAGTTGCTTACTGTATTAAGCTTAGCCTTGCGTGTTTATTTTGCTTGGAAATTTACTTTGTTCTATTACTTGACACCACTTACATCCTACTTTTTATACTTAATAAAATCACTTTTGTTTATTAGTAAACCCACAGTAAGTGATTAATACCTGGGGGGGGGGGGGACAGCTGTGCATATCTCTCTATCAGTGTTATAGAGGGTGGACAATTTATGAGTTTACCCTGTATAAGCTTTGTACAGAGTAAAACCAATTTATTTGGGGTTTGGATCCCATTGGGAGCTGGGCGTCTGAGTGCTGGAGACAGCTCAGCAGGTTTACTTGTTTTCAGTTTAGTCTGCAGCTTTGGGGGCATGGCCTGGACCCTGGGTCTGTGTTGGAGCAGAGTAGCATGTCTGGCTCAACAAGGCAGGGTTCTGGAAGTAAAGCTGGCAGGGAAAATGGGCTCTGAGGTAATTTCAGCATGTCAGGTGACAGTCCCAAGCAGGGCCACCCAGAGGATTCAGGGGGCCTGGGGTCTTCGGCAGTGGGGGGGTCCCCTCCGCCAAATTGCCAAAGACCCAGCATTTTGGTGGTGGGTCCCGGGGCGGAAGGACCCCCCCGCCGCGTGTCTTCGGGGCATTTCAGCGGCGGGCCCTGGAGTGGAAGGACCCCCTGCCACCGAATTGGTGCAGAAGATGCTCTGGGGGCCCCGGAGCAAGTGAAGGGCCCCACTCCAGGGTCCCTGAAAAACTCTCATGGGGGACCCTGTGGGGACCAGGGCAAATTGCCCCACTTTCCCCCCTGGGCGGCCCTGGTCCCAAGGGGGTCTCTGTAACCGAACCCATCACAGGCTCTATTCCCAGAGATAAGCTTTCAGGCTGACAGAGTTCTTGACCTGAAGAAGAGCTCTGGGTAAGCTCAAGAGCATGTCTCTTTCACTGACAGAAGAGGGTCCAATAAAAGATATTACCTCACCCACCCTGTCGCTCTAATAGCCTGGGTCCAACATGGCTACAGCAACTCTATAAAACCCTATGAAATTACTATACAACCTGGTTGGTTTCACCCCATTAAGTTCTATGGACTTTTCCATGAGGGATAGCAGCAGACATTAAAATATTCCAATCTCTGTTTTCTGAAGTGCTCAGTTGCAAGTTTAATGCCTTATCATTTGTAAAAGATGATTACTGGCATTTGAAAAGGGTACTTACTGCCTAGAACACAGTAAACATGTATTCTGTTTTTCTTTTACACTGTTAAATAGTATAATATATAGCAAAGAGAGATACTGAAATAGCAATCAAAACAGACACTTTAAGGAAGAGTACCAGCCCATCCTAATTTGTACTTCATTCCCCTCATCAGAAATGCTGCTAGGATTCATCGTAGTGCTGAATATTCATTCATGTTTCTTGTTATTGGTTCAGTGCAACAGCACACTAATAGATTCACACAGGTATTTAAGGGGGAGGGGTGAAGGGGAGATTAGCTCCTTCTTCTGCTACAGCAGAAAGCAGCTCCCCCATTTTTCCCTGGTCCAGGAAAGCAGTGGTACCTCCTCTTCTTGGCTGGTGAAGTGACAGTTTGCCCTCCTTTTTCAGTCTACTTTAACCGCTGTGTTCAGATTAATTCCCCAGCTCCAAAAAAGCTTGCCTGCTGCTTTTTAAACATCCAGACAAAGCTGCTTTCCTTCCATCCTTTCCTTCACATTAAATTGGCCACAGAAAGAAAATAAATAATTTGTTCTACATTCCCCAACAATAAAAAGCATGAGGGAGAGAGAGAGAGATTGAATGGTTGCTACTAAGGCTACATCTTCACTGCAACTGGAGATGTGATTTGCAGCTTGGGTAGAATGTACTCATGCTAGCTTTTAATGTAGTTAGGGTGCTAAAAATAGCAGTGAGACCACAGCAGCATGGACTTCAGTGGAGGCTAGCACTGAGAGTACATTCTCTGGGGGGTGGGCAGGCAGGCAGGCTTGTAAAGCCTGCACCACTGAATCCTCACTGCTATTTTTAGTTAGGGTGACCAGACAGCAAATGTGAAAAATCGGGAAGGGGGTGGGGGGTAATAGGAACCTATATAAGAAAAACACCCAAAATTCAGGACTGTCCCTATAAAATCGGGACATCTGGTCACCCTATTTTTAGTATACTAGCCTGGGCCCTTTCTGATCCCTCCCCCCTTTTAAACTTTCATCTCCATAGTAATTTTTGGATGGGTAGTGGTGGACCTGAGTTTCAGATTTTGGCCTGGGCCCCCCAAAAACCTCTGTATGGCCCTGCAAGTCTCCCCCCTAGTTAAGATACTACATGCTTTCACCTTCCTCTGCAGCGTGGGGCATGGGTCACTTGCTGGAGGATTCTCTGCAGCTTGAGGTCTTCAAACCACAATTTGAAGACTTCAGTAACTCAGACATAGGTTAGGCGTTTGTTACAGAAGTGGATGGGTAGGATTCTATGGCCTGCTTTGTGCAGGAGGTCAGACTAGATGATCATAATGGTCCCTTCTGACCTTAAAGTCTATGAGTCTATGCTTATTGGACAGTGAGAATCATGAAATGTATCTTTTAAAAGAAATGGGTGGTATTTTCTGCACTGAATAAAAAGATGAAGTTTTAATCACCTGGATTGGTCTGGTATGCTGTAATGAGGCAGGGTTGCCAACTGGTTGGAGCATGGGATAGAATCCAGGACTCCTGGCACTAGTCTGTAATTCTGAAACTGATTATGTAGCCTCGGGCAAGTCCCAAAGGCCAGTCAAACCTTTAAGACTATTTTTGTTTTAATCTATATTTCATCTCCTAATGAAAGTAGTCTGACTTTCAGAGATGCTGAGAACCTGCATCTCATTGTTAGGGCCCTCCAAATTCACGGCCATGAAAGCCTGAAATCTGTTCTTGTGTACTTTTACCCTATACTCTACAGATTTCGCAGGGGATACCAGCGTTTCTCTGAAGGCAGCGCCCCGCCAGCAGTGGCACAGAAGCAAGCATGGCAATACCATACTTTGCCACCCTTACTTCTGTGCTGCTGCCTTCAGAGTTGGGTGGCCAGAGAGTGGGTGCTGCTGACTGAGGGCCCAGCTCTGCAGGCAGCAGTGCAGAAGTAAGGATGGCAATACCACACCATGCCATCCTTACTTCTGTGCTGCTGCTGGTGGCAGCTCTGCCTTCAGAGCTGGGCTTCCAGCCAGCAGCCCCTGCTCTCCAGATACCTAGCTCTGAAGGCAGCAGCCCTTGCCAGCAGCAGCACAAAAGTATGGGTAGCAGTACTGCACCCCTCCCCTACAGTAACCTTGTGAACTCCACCTCCCACAGTTCCTTTTTGGTTCAGGATCCCTACAATTACACCACCATGAAATTTCAGATTTAAATAGCTGAAATCATGAAATTTATAATTTTTAAAATCCTATGACCATGAAATGGACTGTGAATTTGGTAGGGCCCTACTCATTGACTTCCAAGAAGCCTATGCAGGGCCACCACCAAAACCATTCCTGCAGCACCCACAGGGCACCCAACACATAGATGTAAGTGTCTAGCAGACATCACACAATGACCAACTTTCCACACCAGTCCTCTCTCAACTAAAGCAGTGAAGCTGGGATTAAAAGGAGGCTTTTATGAGACTAGAGTTAGAATTTATATTTTACATGTTCAATATTAGCAAAAGCTTTAGGACTAAACTCAGGCTCAAGTACATTTGTATATAAAGTGGCATATATCAATCCATCAAAAGCAACATTAATGTGGACCTGTTTTCTGATCTGCCTGTATCATGAATGGATGTCAAAAGGATTATTGATGCCAGATAGTAAGAGTAATCAGTTCTAGAACTAAGGTAGCCAGGTCAGTGAGTGCATGCTCTAAAATGCATTGAACATACCACTTCTCCCACTCTGCAATTGAGAGCAACCCCCTTGGCTCTCCAGTTGTGAAACTCTTTTCCCAGCGAGACAGAAGAGAGCTCTGTAAATTTGAAAGCTGGTCTTTCACCAACAGAAGTTGGTCCAATGAGAGATATTACCTCACCCACCTTGTCTCTTTTCCCAGTTATACATACATGGAAGAAGCATCCTGAATTTTGTTATTGAGCTTTACATCAAGATCAAAGCATGTCACTTTCCAGCTCTCACAAAAGCCCCTCATTTACTAGATCCATATATTTAAATAAAGAAAAGTTTGTAATGACATTCCATAGCCCAATGAACACCCGGACAAACACAGGGCATGATTCTGCTTTCATTTACCCCAGTATAAGTCAGGAGTTACTCCTCTGAAGTCAATAGGGTTAAAACTGGTGACAGAATCACGGTCAGAGGTTGTAATTTGTATCCTAAATAGCATCAGTTCAGTGCTGTCGTCACTTTATATGTGCAGCTCAATTATCTCTGCCTTTGTAACTCAGTAGATACATATGAATGGGCCAGCTTCCTAATCTGTTTCTAAATACAGCACACAGACCCTGAGTTAGTGTCCAAACTGACCTTTTTGAGGTTTAGTATTATTTGTAACTCAACAACCACCTTCAGCCCAAGCTTTCTCTCTGAGCTTGATTATCCCTAGGATTTGTCCTTAAGGACTTCTCTGTCCCATCTCCCTATTAGCCACTCTCTCCTCCCTTATATGAGGTCTATCTACCACAATGGCTGAGCAGCATTTTAGTCATTCTATGCAGAGGTCTAACATCTCCTTAGCAGGCCAGCAGAGCCCCACTACCCTGTTATAGCATGCCTTCAATTGGGGAAAGAAAGTATATTATGACTTCTGAAAAATTACTGCTTCTATTTTACCTTCTTTTGCCTCAGCTCAAAAGTTCAGTGCATAGGTCCACATTGTTGTACTTTCTTTATCATGCCTGACAACTGAAGCATCACTTGTGAACCTGAATTTAATCCTTCAGGCTATCCATGTTTTTCCTCCTTGATGCCCTTAGGCAGCATGAATGACTATAAATGGTAGAAACAAAAGCAAATGTATGTTAAGACATTAAGAAAAAACTGAATGCGTGTACGTCTGTATGAAAAATGAACAGGGATAATGTTTAAGTCACATGGATCTTTTGGGATAATGGAATTACTTGAAATGGTGTGACATTCAATACAATAATCACGACTTGCCCTTTTACTAGGGGGAAGAAATAATTCATTACCAGTCCCCTATTCTAAGTTTAAATTGTGCAAAAAAATCTTAGCAGATTGTGCACTATTAAGGCTTAGAATAAAACTGCAAATTTCTAACATTATAGAATTGTGTCTCACACATGGAACAATATAGAGAATGGAACATTGTTAGCTAATCTGCTATAATCTTTTCAGCTAAGAGAAACAGGCAATTGATAAGGAGGGTCAGGCTGGATCTGGATTTGCATATGAGATGGCTAAGGAATGCCTATGTGGTTTAGGAAAGCCTGTTGGTGATTTAGTTTGCTCTTCTGTCTGATTCTGTAGTGAACTAAGGGATCAAGCAATGTGCAGCTGAAGGAGAAATATCTTTTGGGTGAGACATGGTCCAGAGGCCTGGGCCAAAGAACCATTTTAGACATTAGTGATGTAAACTAGTCCGACACCAAGTCAGGTATATAAATTCAGCATCCCTGAAATTCCCAGGGGATTCCTTGGGTAAGATATTTTGCACATCCAGTCCTAAAGTGTTGCAAAAGACTGCTCTGCACTGTGAAAGAATTGCCTTGTTTCTCCTGAGAGGTGGCTGTAGTTTGCTTTCATTGCCACACATTTGTGGGATATGAAAAGTTTTACTATCACTTCCTCCAACTTTTCATAAATTACATAAATACCAGTTGAATCTCACAATTGTGTGTCTGTCACTTATTTCTTCTTTTGATGCTATCAATCGATGATCTAGTTACAAACAATGGCTGGTATGTGATAAATTAGCTCTGAATTCATCCAATGTAAATCTTAGAGGCGCAAAACTGGTTTTGGAAATGCAAAAAAGCCAAATAAGTAATACTGTACATGCTTGGCTGGCAAAACCTGTCTCTAAGAAAATATTTCATTGGAAAGTCAGTATCTAATCTACTGAAAGCAATGTAGCAGTTTCAAAGAAAAGAGCAAAAGCCCCTGTCTCAGACCTCATTTCATGCTTTTTTGTTTCCAGTGAGCATATTTTAAGGGACTAATCAGCCTTATAAAAAGTACCACTGTTAATCTGTTTGCCTTGGTCTCCATTGCAGCTGCTTAAGAGAGAGCAAACAAAACCAGAATTAAGGTCATTCCATTTAAATCCTTCAGAGAGGAAGACAAGAACTAAATTATTGCTGCGAATTACATGGAGGAAAAACCCAGAATAAGATAGCTATTGTTTATTATTTGCCAGACCCAGAGTGGCACTACATTTACATATTTGTGAAGGGATTACATTCACATTTTATGAGATTAATTGTTAGTATGGGAAGATTCTGATGATATACTGTTGACACCACTTAAAAGTGCATTCCTGTGTTTTCAAAGACCTAACGTAGACTGGATATTCCATACAAGCTATATGTACTAAACCTGGCAAGCAAATTGGCATTCATGATCATTTGATGCAACTTATTCAGATATGTAATTAAGGCCTAGTAAAATATAAAGGATTTCTAAGTCAATTTAATAAAACTTGATATATGAGGAAATAGCAAAGCAAATAGCATTATAGGTTTTGTATTCTGACATTGTCTCATCATATACCAAAAGTTTCAATATATTAGAATTAGAGTAAAGATTATATTATGATGGACAATTTTGCCTGACTGTGTTAAGAGTTATATCTTCAAATGTATTTAAAGCTAAAACAGCTATTACAAGGTATCTATTTTATGCTAATAATAAGCAATCATTTTCTAGTGGTCAGCAAATAGTATAATTTCATGAGTAAAGGAGCTTTTGGCCCTCAAAAAGCCCACAAGGTTTTCCTTCAAACTGTGATATATTCACTGGGAGCTATTCTATAAATAAAACATGGTAGTTTTTAGTGTAATCTTTAGTGTGAGAATATGCTACCTTTAGAGCCAACAGTAATACCACTTCAAGAAGGGGATGCTGTGTGAAGAGAGGATCTTGCAGCTCTCTCCCACTTTAAAATCAAGTACATTGGCTCCACAGTATCTTCAGACCCCAGGAGCCTGCTGGCTGAAAGTGTGAGTCAGCGCCAGAATTCAGATCTCTCAAGTGGTAGAGGTATATCTTGATTCTGTACCATCACACGAGCTCAGACTTCCTGTCATCATGCAGATAGACTGTCATTCATAAGTAGAGCTGTGACATTAAGTTTTGACCAAAAAAAAAGGGGGGAGGCGGGGGGATTTGTCAAAATTTTTTGCAGTTTTTGTTTTCTGATCAGCTCTATAATCACTTTCCTAATATGTCTGAATCACTCTTAGGAGATTGCACACACTGAAGTATATATTTATAATGTTTACACTACTCTGGTTTGTTTTAGTTAAAACTATGTTGTCTAGTGAGATGAAGTAATGCAAACTACCACTAAGCTTAAGTTCCCTAGTCTTAACATAAGAATGGCCACACTGGAGCTCAGACCAAAGGTCCATCTCACCCAGTATCCTGTCTGACAGTAGCCAATGCCAGGTGCCCCAGAGGGAATGAACAGAACAGGTAATCAAGTGATCCATCTTGTCGCCCATTCCCAACTTCTGGCAAACAGAGGCTAGCATGGGTGGCGGGTATAATAGGACAGAGAAGGCTAAGCCTTCCCTAGCTCAGCTGCCACCGACTCACTGCCTGACACCTGGGACCTGCTGGCTCTGCCCCTTCCCCAAGACTCCCCACCTACCACCTGCTGCTGCCCGATTTCCTCCACTCCAGTGCCACCCCTCGCTCTCAGGAGGTCCCCACAGGCTTGCTGAGTCCCTCTGCCTCTGAGGCAGGGGAGGTCTGGCGGGAGAATGAGCCTGCGGGCTAGGAGGAGAGCCAGCGGCAGGCAGAGTGCTGGTGGCTCTGCCAAGCTGGCAGCTGGGGCAGGCGCAGTTCAGGAGGGCCGGCAGCTTGGCAGGATGCTGTGCTGGGGGACGAGGGGCAGTGGGGCAGCAGCTCAGCTGGATGCTGGGGCTGGCCTGGTGCTGGGGGAGGGGAGCCAGTGGCTCTGCAGCACCAGCACTTGCAGACACAGGCCAGCATGACTGGGGCCAGCAGGCTGGGGATCCTCTGGTCACGGGGGGGCCCTCAGGGCTCTGGGGAGCAGGGCCTTGGGCAGAAGGGGTGAGGCTGGTGGACTAGTCTCCCCAAAGCAGGGGTTCACCTGCCGCTCCTAGAGGCTAGGGACACCATCCCTGCCCACCTTTTTGTAAGTAACAACCAGTATTTTGATTGTAAAAAAAATATAAAAAAGTTAACATAGCACACTAATTGAATTCAAAACTGGTTGATAGATCTCAAAATAGAATTATCAATAGGGAATCATCGTTGAGCAGTTGTGTTTCCAGTGGAGTCCCACAGGGATCAGTTCTTGGCCCTAGGCTATTTAATGTTTTTATCAATGACCTGGAAGAAAATGTGGGGGAAAACTGGCTTGGCAGCAGCACTGCTGAGAAGGATCTGGGAGTTGTCATGGATCACAGCCTCAACATGAGTCAGCAATGTGATGCTGTTGCAAAAAAGCAAATGCAATTTTAGGTTGCATCAAGAGAGGCATAGCATGCAAGTCACAGGAGGTGATAGTAGCACTCCACTTGGCTCTAGTTAGGCCTCAGCTGGAGTTCTGTGTCCAGTTTCAGTCACCAATGTATAGAAAGGATGTAGAGAAACTGGAAAGGATCCAGAGACAAGTGAGCAAAGGCTGAAGGAACTGGGTACATTTAGTTTAGAAAGAGGAGATTAAGGGGGATATCAGAGCAGTCCGTAGATACTTCAAAGCTGCCATAAAAAAAGATGGAGAAAAGTTGTCTGACCCTCTGTGGCAAAAGGGCAAGAGGCAATAGATTCAAAATACAGCATAACAGATTTATATTATATCTCAGGAAAAACTTCCTAATGGTAAGAACAATCGGACAATGGAGCAGACTGCCTTGGGAGGTTGTGGAAACTCCTTCACTGAAGGTTTTCAAAAGGAGGCTGGATAGCTATCTGTCTTGCAAATTTAGACACAACAAATCCTGCATCTTGGCAGGGAGTTAGACTGGATGTCCCTTGTGGACTCTTCTAACCATATGATTCTATAAAATCATCACTGATAAAGTTTGCAGAAGACACAAAAATGGGGGCGTGGTAAATAAAGAGGAGGCCAGGTCACAGATTCAGATTGATCTGGATCACTTGGTGAACTGGGCTCAAGCAAACCATATGCATTTTAATACAGCTAAATGTAAGTGTATACATCTGGGAACAAAGAATGTAGGCCATACTTACAGGATGGGAAACTCTATCCTGAGAAACAGTGACTCAAAAAGATTTGCGTGTCACGGTGGATAATCAGCTGAACATGAGCTCCCAGTGTGATGCTGTGGCCAAAAGAGCAAATGAGTTCCTGGAATGCACAAACAGGAAAATCTCGAGTAGCAGTCAAGAGGTTATTTCACCTCTATGTTTGGTATTGGGTAACTGCTGCTGGAATACTCTGTCCAGTTCTGGTGCCCACAATTCCAGAAGGATGTTGCTAAATTGGAAAGGGTTCAGAGAAGAGCCACAAGAACAGTAAAGGATTAGAAAACATTCCTTATAGTGATAAGCTAAATAGATTGAGCTCTTTTAGTCTAAGAAAGAAAAGGTTAAGGGGTGACTTCATTACTGTCTCAAGTACCTACATGGGGAACAAATTTTTAATAATGGGCTCTTCAATCTAGCACAGAAAGGAACATGATCCAATGGCTGGAAGTTAAAGCTAGACAAATATGGTGTAATATTTTAAATGGTGAGACTAATTAAGGATGGTGGTTGATTCTCCATCACTGACAATTTTAAAATCAAGATTGGATGTTTTTTTTTAAAAAACAAACAAACAAACAAAGAAACACACACCAAAAAGCTACTATGCTTCAGGAATTTTGGGGAAGTTCTATGGCCTATGTTATACAGCAGGTCAGACTAGATAATTCCAAGTCGAGAAGGGACCATTGTGATCTATAAAATCATATGTAATCCAAAATAAAGGCTTGTATTTACAATCTTTTAAAAATCAGTTTAAATCATTAGATTTTTGATCCTATCCTTTTAGCTTGTCTCCTGGACAGGAGCGTTAGCCACATCCACACAGTCTGAACTAATCCCTGTTATAAATCAGGTTCTGCCAGAAGCAAGTTTAACAACTGTCATTAAACTTCTGTCAGGACCATAAAAAAACAACTGTCAACCATCAACCAATAGGGGAGGCTTTTGAGGGTAAGATGCTAGAACTCTCAGCAGCTGGACTTAGAGTAGGGAGCTCATTTACAGTTGATAAGAGTAAGAAAGAGGCTTCACTGCAATTGGAAGCTATATCAATGGTCAGGTAGGCTCTTTAGGAACTTGGGGGTGGCAGGGAGTTACAGTTTGCACTGTGGCAAAGTTTGTGGGTGCGATTTTTCAGAAGCACTAACTCTATACCTCTACACTGCAGTTAGACACCCATACCTGGCCCGGGCCAGCTGACTCAGGCTTGTGGGGCTCAAGTTAAGGGGCTGTTTAATTATAGTGTAGACATCTGGGCTTGGGCTACAGCATGAGCTCTGGAACCCTCCCACCTTGCAGGATCCTAGAGCCCGGGCTCAAGCACAAGCCTGGACATCTACACCACAATTAAACAGCCCCCTAGCCTGAGCCCCACAAGCCTGAGTCAGCTGGCCCAGGCCAGCTGCGGGTGTCTAACTGCAGTGTAGGCATATCCTGCATGGGTTAGCCGGACACAGTCTCAATGACTTAAATGATAAAGGAGTCCCATTGAAGTGCGTTTTAAAATTCCACTTGGCTTTTATTATGTAGCATATCTCGAGCTTGAGTTGGGCACAAACAGATAAATCAAAATAAAACAAAAAAGTATGCATGGAGCTGAAGAAAATGCATAGATGTCTTCCCAGCTTGCACACATCTTTGTGTATTTGGTGGAGGACCATCAGATCTTAAATGATGCAAAATAATTAAGGCACATGGGCCCTGGGATTTAATAAATCAGTAGTATCAAAAAATGCCATCTGAATCAAACAGAAGCTACCAAGCATCAGCAAGAAAAGTGTTCCACCCCTCCTTTCATAATAACCACAAAATGCCAGAATTTGCTTTCTATGTAAAAATTTCTCTACAGAATATGCCAGCACTGATAGGCATAAGCCATTTCTGTTTTCTCCATCCAAAACAGCCATTATTTGTCCTACTTAGCATGCTCAGACCCATTCATCTTTCCAGGAACATACCGCACCCTCCTCCCACTACTTTGATGAACTTTCACTAAGGAAAGCAGGACTATTCACAAACCATGATGCTAGGTTCAATAAAACTGAAGGTAACAGTAATTACTGAATCCTTTGGAGAATCTCAAAAACCCTCTAAAATTATAAGAAAAACAATGTAAAGTTTTCAAAAGAGATATTCATTTTCTTTTATGTGTTTTTCAAAACACATAAACTACAGTACTTACTTATTCAGAATTACCTACATCCAGTCATTTGGGTTTTACAGTTCAAGGCTCTTTCTAATGTGACATTCTGGAATACTCAAGCAAAAACTGCGCAGCCAAGTAACAGATAATTTCTTATAGCTAAATTAACATGCTGTTGTGGCTACACAAATAATAAATAGCCAGAAATATTTATTTAGATGTATATTCAAATGCTAAAATAATACACCTACCCATATATGCTCTATGCATCCTTGACATAACTTGAAAATACAACAAAGATTTTTTTTTAAACGAGAATTCATGTTTAGATCTTGACTAAGGATCAAACTCTGCCCTAAATATGTTACAAGGCACACACTTACAGAAATTGGAGTTCCCTGTATGTATATGATGGCAGAAACAGACCAACTCTTTAGATGCACAACATAGCAGATTTTTTTGTTTGGTTAATAGTCAATACACACACAAGATTCAGGGGTGGGATGGTATTTATATAAAGTTGATTGTATGCAAGTAAATTAATTTAGATTCCCCAAAACCAGGAGATTGTTACTGACTCTTTGTATCATTGTTTGCAGTGTTGTTGTAGTCATGTTGGTCCCATGATATTAGAGATACAACATGAGTGAGGTAATAGCTTTTACTGGACCATTGAGTATTTGCAATGCGCCCATAATCATGAGATCTATGTGCCTTTCCAAAGCTTAAATTTGAGATAAGATGACACCTTGCTTCTCTCATGCCTTCAGCTTTAAATATAACCAGTCACCTAGGAGCTTGGCCTAAGGATCATAAAAAAAAAAGTCTTTGGGAGTTAAGACCCAAACTCCTATTGAAGACCCCATCTTTAATCATTTACGCATACCTGATCAAAGAGGTACATCTTGTACTTCATTCTAAAAAGAACTAAATCTACATCTATGTATATTTCTGAGTGCAGCAGACTTTAGATCCACTTGGTACTGGGAGTTCTATTGTTCCATCTCCCACAAACTTGAACCTGAGACATCAAGTTCAGTGTTCTGGATAAGTGGAGATCATACAGCAATAGTACAGCATTTCTAAGTAAAACGTTGCAATATTGCAACACCAAATTTTGCTCCAAGGAATGGTGAAGTTTTCAATAGGCATGTTGTGTGGCAACAAGATCATAATCACCATTGCTAAGTAAATTCCCTTTTTTTGCAGTGTGGAGGTTGAAGGGGACAAATGCAAAAAGGGTCATAAGTCTGTTATCGATATGGCCAAAGAAATTGAGAATTTAAAAAAAAATATTTGTCCCTTGAAAGGGAAGTTCCTTGCTGATTTAATCTAATCAGTCTAACATAAAGAAGCCATTATGCTTGCATCATGCAAATATTGACTGACTTAGCTAATGAGTGTATAAACAGCCTTCTTTTTTCAACTGGAGTCTACAGCAGACAGCTTTGTGTACTCTACAGTCTCTTGTACCTGAGCCAACAACTGATAGTGCAGTAGATAAAAGCCTTGATAGGGAGATGCCAGGCAATTTCTATATAAATATACCCCTTAAAAATCCATAAGAGTACAACAGAAGTCTAAACATACTTTCACCACAATTTGAATGTTAAATAGTTAATTACTTTGATAACAGATGTCAAAGTTGTATCTGATGCTACAAATGTACTGTAAGACCTCAGTACAGTAAATATTTTCTATTTCTTCCATGAAGTTGATAAATTACAAGCTATTTCACATTAAAAAAGCAAATACAATGCATTCTTTTCTGAACTAGAATACTTCACAGAACACAGCTTGTTAATGTCCTCAGGTTTTTGAGGAAAATGGAATAGAATACAATTGTCAGCATAATTTAAGTGAGATACTTAAACGGAAACAGGGAAAATTTTGCAGTCAATTAAAATGATAGCCTATTTTTTCCATTTTGTTGATTGATAGTGTATAAAATTCTACTACACAGGTCCTAACTCCAAAACTCAAGCCACAATTCATTACACTTCAATTCTAAAATTACAAATTCAGTTAATTTGGGATTAGCATGAATGCAAAGTTACACTTTGTACAAGTGACCCAGTGACAAATGTTTAGATTTCCTTAGAATTAAAGGGCAGCTAGGAAGGTTAATGGTTCAAGACAGTTTTTTTCTACATCTTTTTGGGGCGTGTCCTGCTCTCACATCTGTGCAACCCCAATGAAGACAGCGAGGCTTCCCCAGTGTAATGGAGGTCAGAATTTTGCCCTTCTTTCCTTCTACAGTATTATAAAGAAGGATGGTCCAATGTTTACGGTAATCTGCATCTAGAGACATCTGGGTTTGACTCTCTGCTTTGCTACAGACTTTCTGGGTGACCTTAGACAAGTCACTTTGTCTCTTTGTGCCTCAGCATCACTTTTTCAAATGGGGAACTAATACCACCTCTCTTCCTCTCAGGAGTGTTGTGAAGCTAAATACATATAAGACTGAGGCAACAGAGACTATGGTATTGGAGGCCATGTAAGAGATGTTTTCTGTAAAGCTCTGCATGAAAAGTATACTGAGCAATTATTTAAGTTGTAGAGATTCAACTAATGACCTAGGCCAGAGGTTCTCAAACTGTGGGTTGGGACCCCAAAGTGGGTTGGGACCCCATTTTAATGGGGCCATCAGGCCTGGTGTTAGACTTGCTGGGGCCCGGGACAGAAGCCAAAGCCCAAGCCCCCATCACCCGGGGCTGAAGCTGAAGCCAGAGCCCCACCGCCCAGGGTCAAAGCCAAAGCCCAAGGGCTTCAGTCTTGGGCAGCAGGCTTCAGCCCTGTGTGGTGGGGCTTAGATTACAGGCCTCCCCACCTGGGGCTGAGGCCCTTGGGCTCTGGCTCATCTGCCTGGGGTGGCGTGGCTCAGGTGGGCTCAGACTTCAGTCTCCTCTCCTGGGGTTGTGTAGTAATTTTTGTTGTCAGAAGGGGGTCGTGGTGCAATGAATTGTGATCCCCTCTGACCTAGGCAATCACAATCCAAATTTTACAGTTTCTACAATGTCTAGATACAAAAGTGATGGACACAATATAATTACCTAGACAGAATAGCATGCAATAAAAGTCAGTTTAAAAGATCAACATCCACTCTATAGCCAGTCTGATCAGAGCTTCTGCACTGGAAAACACCAACTATAGTGGTTAGTACGTTCAATAAATTAAAAGACTATGGATTATGCCTGGAGTCTTATATAAGTGTCAATTCAAGGTTAAAAAAGATAAGCAATTTCTACTCATAACAAAGCATTTGATTTCTATGCTTTTATTATGCAATAAAAGACAGGTCAGAAGTACAAATACAACACTCACTGTGGCTCTTAGAAACCAACATTATAACCCTTGCTCGACTCTTGGTTTTCTTACACTGTAAAATTAAAATAGCTTGGAATATAAAAAGTGAACAGCACAAGCTCATTTGCCACTGTAAAGTACAAGTGGTCACACACGTGGGAGAGAGAATTCTTCTCTACCTAAAAAAGCTTTTATTTTTTAAATATAGAAGGCAATATTTTACACCTACTTTGCATTGGTATAATCGACTATACAGGGTGCAGGGGCAACAGTGATTCATGGTCACAACAATAGTAGATGTGTCTGAATGAATTCAGTGTCTGTTAATGAACATAATCTATTTTGCCATGTTGCTGACAAACTATGTCTGGTATTGCCATCAGCACATGCATTAATGAGAACAACATGCAGATCTAACAGAACAATGAGAACCTGAGGAAATGTGTGCAGAGCAATGGGGGGAGATCGTGCTGTGCCCCAAAGGTATGTCTACACCTCAATTAGAAACCCGCAGCTGACCCATGCCAGCTGACTCGGGCTTATGGGGCTCAGGCTAAGTCACTGTTAATTGCTGTATCAGGCGACCATCTACAACAATTAAACAGCCACTTAGCCCCATGCCTGAGTCTGCTAACACAGGCCAGCCACAGGTGTCTAATTGCAGTGCAGATATACCCTTCGAGGCCCTGTCTGAACCTCCTGGGCCTGCAGCGTGGGCCACAGCACTGCTTAGAATCTCTACAACATAGTAAACTGCCTCCCATCCCACTACCCACAGCCACCCCCATGCCAGCACTTGGGAGAAGGTCTATATTCCACGGTGCATGCACCAGGGGAATCTTCTGCCAGCTGAATGCAGGGCTTTTAGGGGCTCCTCTATAGCAGTGTTTGTCCACAGATGTGACGTCCAACTCAGATGAATTTTTCTATCTTGTATACTGGATTTATTTCAGCTGATTTGGAATTTTGGACTTTGTTGCCATTATCCAGTCATCTTTTGTGCCTTACTGTTTGCCTAGGATGATGCTATCAGCTGTTCTTACCCTTGTTTTATAGATGGAGCTCAATCCCATCTAAGCCAATTGCTATGTTATGGGTGGTCTAATGTGTGCTGAGTCACAGAGAAGCAGGCTTTCACAACATTTAAATAACCATGGTCCCTTTTTTGTATGGACTGTCCACTCTCACACTCACAATCATACACACTAGTTGACACATACATTCCAAATTCATGGAGATTTGATGGGACATTAAAATAGAAAGGAAATTAAAATGATCCCTGTAGAGTAAATCTGGGGACATCTTTTTACCCCTGCTGGTTTCCCATTCCTCTCCCGCTGCTTTTTAAAAATCAAAATGTGATGATCTGGGCCAAAAAAAACATTTTACCATGTTGTTCCCCCCACTGTTTCTGACTCAAAAATATCCATAAGGGCTAATTGCTATTTTTCAGGTTCTAAAATGTTAGGCTATTTTAGAAACAAATATGGAGTACCTAGGTATTTGAACAGGATTTTGTGCACATGCTAAAGATATTGCAGTACAAATTCCAAACCTGCAACATGAGAGACTGGGAAAAAAACACAAAACAAAACCATGAACAATCATTAATCCTAAAGCTGATAGCGTGGCTGAACCTTTGAGGTTTTGTTGCTGGAGCCTGCTGTTTTAGGTATAGATTGATGTTATTACAGAACTGTTTGCGCAGCCCTGTTATAATCAAAGTGAGGTTTTTTGCTTCTCTTGGAAGACATTCAGTTTCTTTAGGTGTAGTTTGTGTTGTGTTTGTTTATGGCGGGGGGGCAAGGACTACACAGATCTATATAAAAAGCAAATTGTAAGGAAGTGGATCAGCCTCAATGTATATTCAATCCTGGCCTCTCTGCTGAAATTGTAACAATAAATTTGCCTGTTTGTGATGCAGACACCTGTCAGACAGAGATGAGAAAGACAATAAATGTACATGTAACTATCTGAAGGTGTAATTATTAAACACGTGCTTTAAAAATAAGTTTCTTAAAAGATTACTTTTCAATTTAAGAAATTATGCATGCAATTATTTCAGAATAAATTACATACCAGTTTAAAAGTTGTCTTTCTTCCTACTCTCAGAAGTTCTTTGCATATTAAAACATCTTTATTCACTGAAAGTCTTTTTTCTTCCATTAAACCCACAATTAAACTTGTTAAATTTTCATTTTTTATTGTTTACATTGTAACAGTAGTAAAGAGTATTCAAGCTGAATTCCATGGTGATGGATGACTAGAAATAACTTAGATAAATATATAAATAATTTTGACTGGGTTTTAAATTATGTTGTATTAATAGCTGCAATAATTCAGAAATAAACTGATCCTCTGTCATTCATAGTCTCTAACATTTTGGGACATTTATCTTTGTATGTGCTTGGCATATGCATAATAAAACAATGAATAGACATATAGGACAACACTTTGTGACCCAGATTTTCTGGTCCTAATGAACTGTAGTAATACAAGACCCAAGCAAGGGGCAAAGGTAAATGACCTCCATGTTCTCCTGATCCAGGAGTCTGGGCAAGTCCTTGGCATAAATTGCAGAGAGAGTGCAGAGAAGAACCACAAAATTGATATGGATTGGAAAACATGCCTTATAGTGAAAGACTGAAGGAGCTTGCTCTATTTAGCTTATCAGAGAGAATATTAATGGCTGAATTGATCAGTCTATAAGCACTTACATAAGGAACAGAAAATTGATAGAAGTGTCTACAGTCTAGTTACACCTTTGTCTACAAGAGCCAATGATTAGAAGTTGAAGTTTGACAAATCCAGACTCAAAATAAGGTGCAGATGTTTAATGGCGAGGGTGATTAATCAGTGGAACAATAAACCAAGGGTTGTGGTGGATTCTCCATCACTGGCAATTTTAAAATAGACTGGCTATTTTAATAAGAGGTCTAGTTCAAAGGAATTAATTTAGGGGAGTCCTGTAAGAGTCCTGTGCTATGTAATAGGTTAGACCAAATTATCACAATGGCCCTTTCTAGCTTTATAATTTATGAAAATTAGAACAAAGCTGTTCTAATTTAGGTTTAATTGCCATTGGCCACAAGGGACCATTCCAGCCATTCCTCCTTTTCTCTTGTTACACAAAGGCAGAAGCCAGAAGAAAGATAAATGGGATCTCCAGATAGAACTATGTATGGTTTGAGGATAATCTAAAGGTGTGTGGACATATATAGGAAGAATGTAAAGGAGACTGGATCTTCTAGGCTTCTAGCAATTTTGTGCCACTGTAGCCATATAAATAACTACTACTCTGGTCAAATGTAATTTATAAAAATTAATACTCACATAATACACTTAATACTATTAAAAAGTGTCCACATGTTCTTTGACAATCCTCAAACAATGGATTGAAAACTGTATCTGGGCTAACTGTTGATTCCTGGGTATTAGAAGTTACATTATTTCTGGATACTACTCAGAAACTCATTTTCCTGGCTCTTTTAGTATTACAGTTGGCCAGATATTTGATCCTATATGAATGATTATTTCTTGGATTTCCTTCCAAGAAATATTGTTAGTCAGAAGCAACAAAGATTTTCATTCATAAATGGGTTTTATAGTTCATTCTGCATTTTTAACAGGAATAATATGGGTCTGTCATAATTGAAAATCTGCTACTTTAAATTTTTTTCTAAACATTATTATGGTAATGAGGACAGATTGTTCAATAGTCAAGCAGAGTTTATGCAGAATGGACGCTAGAAAGTGTTTCTACTAAAATTTCATAGTGTCCTGATGTTCCTAGGTCTATAGACTTGAAGCTACAGCAGAGGCTATGTTAGCTTTGATATTGTTGACTGGTTCATTTCAAAGATGATAATTTATTTGCCTGCTAATTTACAGCAGCCAAGCATTTTTGACATTGTCAGTTTCTGAGTAATATGGAATCGAGCCCAAGCTAGTTTTTACACCTCTATATTCTGACTCTGTTCCCCACCACACATCTTACTAGTCCTGGACCTAGATAAAGCTTTTCCTGATATGATCATCAGGAGACTTTCAGAGACTAAATTGCTTTTTTTTTTGTTTAACATGTCCCTTAACAAGAAGGGACAAAGGGACAATTGCTGAAGGTTTTAAAAATGAAATGAAATACAGCCATCTTCCACCCCACTTTATAAACCATAGAAATCAGATTCTTCAAGTAGTTCCTTTCAAATAGAAGGTTTGGACAAGGTAGTATACAATCCTACTCCTACCTTACATATTTAGAGACATCAGGTAACCATACTCTTCAAGTCAGGTAGTAGTTATATTTAATGATGCTCTGTCCAAAGGAGAGGAAACAAACCACCCTCATCACTCAGCATAAGACACATATCAAGGCAGGGGTCTGGAGTCAAGCACATGTCAGTAGAACTGGCATATATAATTAATCCGGCACCAGCAGATCATATAAAGGTGCCTGCAAAGGCAGTTAAAAATTCATCCTTAATGTTAAATTAATCCTTCCAAAAACCCTGAAGAAAAAAAAAAAAGATACACTTAAATTATCATGATTCTCTATGGATTGCTAGTGGCTCTGGTAGTTTGAGTTTTATATAATTTATTCTTAGGAATTAAATCTCTAATTTTCTGTAAAATTAAGAAAAGAACTAATCAAAGATTAGAAAATTTGAGCTAGACATTGACATCAATTTTAAAAAATTATAATCAGAATGAATATGCTCTGATTTTAGTCTGGAAGGTATGTGAACACAATACACTGCTTATACTATTTATATATGTTTTAAAAGTGAAATTTTAAAAATCCATTTTCTCATATTTACATGTCTAATTCAACCTTAGATAACCACTAAAATACAGATTCAGATTGCAATTCAGTTACAATGCAAACCAAGCACAAAAGCCTTCTAATGATCTTTGATTAGTTCTTTATTAAATTCATCAAGGGAGGAAAGAAAATGTAATAATCTTCACCATTTGTGATCTTTCTGATTAGAGATTTGATTAGAACTTTCAGCTTTTATTTTCCTCCTTTCTATCCATTGCTATTATTGTAATACTGCTTCTTTCCTATAGTTTAAAAAGCACATGATAGGGCGCACAGAACAAATGTGTAATGCCTGATGCATAGTCAGCTCAATATGTTCCTGGCAGGCTAGAGCTAAACGGAAATATGAGCTCTCAAAATATTTAAGAAATCTGACTTGAAAACACATTTAATCCTACGTATAGTATCCCACAGTGTATTACACCAAATGTACATCCTGTCTATTAACTAATCGGATACATTAAAAGTATCCTAAATGTGCTTACCTTAGGTTTAGTATGCATTGCAATGGAAACACAAATCTTAATATTTTAAGGGGCATAAACTTTTTCACAAATGAGTAATTTTATGATTCACTTCACTTGTATAATCCAAGAAATTAATAAAATACCAATGAAACAAGTACTGTACAGAGGACTATTTATCTCTCCCCATTCTGAAAACTGACTGTTTATTCCTACCCTTTGTTTCCTATCTTTTAACCAGTTACCAATCCATGAAAGAACCTTCTCTCTTATCCCAGGACTGCTTATTTTGCTTAAGAGCCTTGTCAAATGCTTTCTGAAAATCTAAATACACTATATCCACTAGATCCCCTTGTCCTCATGCTTGTTGACCCCTTCAAAGAATTCTAGTAGATTGATGAGGCATGCTTTTTGTAAAGGGAAATCATGTTGACTATTCCCCAACAAATTTTGTTCATCTAGGTGTCTGACAATTTTGTTCTTTACTATAGTTTAAACCAGTTTGCCTGATACTGAAGTCAGATTTACCAGCCTGTAATTGCCAGGGTCACCTGTGGAGCCCTTTTTAAAAATTGGCATCACATTAGCTATCCTTGAGTCACTTGGTACAGAAGGGGATTTAAATGATAGGTTAGAGACCATAGGGTCTCAAGTCAAGTACTCAGAAAATGAGGAACACAATTAGTGACCACATGTAAAAAGTTTGGTTTAATTGACTTACCTAGTATCATAAGAGCAGTGTGATAGATAACTGGATTCTGTCCTTTACTCTAGGCAGGATTCAACTATCTTAACCATGAGATTGTCCTTTCTCTTCCTGCAATCCCCTGCCACATTTACTACACATCTGCCACCTTCTGAAAGAAATGAGGCAGGAATCCTACAGACAACAGCCTACTTTACTGCACAGTTCTGATGCACCTGAGGAATAGCCCTTCTTGTCCATTGAATGAGGCAGGGGCCCTGTGAAAAAAGTAGTATGTGATCGTGGTTGCAAAAGCAACCTTAATGCTGGCATTTCCTAACTTTTGAATACTTGACTTTACAACCTTAATCATGTCCTCTTAGCACAGTTTGTGTACAACTTCCTCAGATTTGTCACCTACAAAGGACCGCTAAAAAACCCAGGAATTGTCACAGATTGAAGTGTCATTAGAGGTGGTTTTGGAATTGATAAACTTAACAGTAACAAGTCACCGGGACCAGATGACATTTACCCAAGAGTTCTGAAAGAAGTCAAATGTGAAATTGCAGAACTATGATTTGTAACCTGTCATTTAGCTCAGCTTCTGTACCCAAAGACTCGAAGATAGCTCATATAATGCCAATATTTTAAAAAGGGCTCTAGAGGAGATCCTGACAATTACAGACCAGTGAGTCTAACGTCAGTACCGGGCAAATTAGTTGAAACAATAGTAAAAAATAAGATTGTCAGACACATAGAACATAAATTGTTGGGCAAAAGTCAACATGGTTTCTGTTAAGGGAAATCATTCATGTCTTACCAATCTATTAGAGTTCTTTGAAGGGGTCAAACAAACATGTGAACAAGGGGAATCCAGTGGACATAGTGCACTTAGATTTCAAGAAAGCCTCTGACAAGGTCCCTCACCAAAGGTTCTTACATAAATTAAGTTGTCATGGGATAAGAGGGAAGATCTTTTCATGGATTGAGAACTGGTTAAGACAGAGAACAAAGAGTAGGAATAAATGGTAAATTTTCAGAATGGAGAGGGGTAACTAGTGATGTTTCCCCAAGGGTCAGTCCTAGGAGAGTCCTAGGACCAATCCTATTCAACTTATTCATAAAATGATCTGGAAAAGAGGGTAAACAGTGAGGTGGCAAAGTTTGCAGAATGACTACTAAACTGCTCAAGATAGTTTAAGACCCAAGCAGACTGAAGAACTTCAAAGCAATCTCACAAAACTAGGGATTGGGCAACAAAATGGCAAATGAAGTTTAATGTGGATAAATATAAAGCAATGCACATGAACACAAATAACCCCAACTATACATACAATATGATATGGGGCTAATTGCTACAACTAATCAGAAAGAGATCTTGAGTCATTGTGGAGTTCTCTTGAAGATGTCCATGCAGTGTGCAGCAGCAGCCAAAAGCAAACAGGAGGTTAGGAATCATTCAAAAGGGATAGAGATAAGATGGAGAATATCTTATTGCCCTTATAAATCATGGTACACCCACATCTTGAATTACTGTGTACAGATGTGGTTCCTCATCTCAAAAAAAGATATACTAGCATTAAAAAAGTTCAGAGAAGGGCAACTAAAATGATTAGGGGTTTGGAATGGGTCCATATAAGGAAGAGATAAAGAGACTAGGACTTTCAGCTGGAAAAGAGGAGACTAAGGGGGATTGATAGAGATAGAAAAATCATGGTGGTGTGGAGAAAGTGAATAAGGAATAGTTATTTACTTGTTCCCATAATATAACTAGGGGCCACCAAATGAAATTAATGGGCAGCAGGTTTAAAACAAATAAGAGGAAGTTCTTCTCACAGCACACAGTCAGCCTGTGGAACCCCTTGCCCGAGGAGGTTTTGAAGGCTAGGACTATAACAGGGTTTAAAAGAGAACTAAATAAATTCATGGAGGTTAAGTCCATTAACTGCTATTAGCTAGGATGGACAGGGATGGTGTCCCTAGCCTCTGTTTGTCAGACATTGAGAATGGGCAACAGGGGATGAATCACTTGATGACTACCTGTTCTGTTCATGTCCTCTGGGGCACCTGGCACTGGCCACTGTCGGCAGACAGGATACTAGGCTGGATGGATGTTTGGTCTGACCCAGTATGGCCATTCTTATGTTTTAAAAAGCAAACCAAAAACTGAAATTTCATAATATGGCATCATATGGTCAGGGCCATCCCTAGCTATTCTGGGGCCCTACGCAGCCCCACTGTATGGTGTGGGGGGAACAGCCCTCCACAGGGCAGGCACAGGGCTGGCTCAGGGGGAGCCACCCCCCCAGCACTCACCAGCAGTGCAGCTGGGGCTGGGTCACTGCACTCCCTGCCGCCAGTGGTGCAGGCCCAACCCTGCTGCAGTCCTCAAGGGAGTAGGGGCAGGACTGGGGTGAAGCAGGGGCAGGGCTAGGGTAGAGCAGGGGATTTGGGGAAGGGGTGGAGTGGGGACTGGGCTGGGGCAGAGCAGGGGTGAGGCCATGGGGAAGGGGCGGGGTAGGGGCTGGAGCAGCATGCAGCTGGGCAGGGCACCAGGAAATTTGGTGCCTCAAGTTTCCTGGTGCCCTGCACAGCTGCATACTTTGTGTATGGATAGGGACAGCCCTGCTATAGTCATTGTTCATCAGCAGGGTTAGAACATTTAGATCAGAGGTCAGCAACCTTTCAGAAGCGGTGTGCCAAATCTTCACTTATTCACTCTAATTTATGGTTTTGCGTGCTGGTAATACATTGCAATGTTTTTTAGAAGGTGTCTCTCTATAAGTCTATATATTATATAACTAAACTAATGTTTTATTATAAAATAAACAAGGTTTTCAAAATGTTTAAGAAGCTTCATTTAAAATGAAATTAAAATGTTGATCTTAGGCTGCCAGCCCACTCAGCCCGGTGCTGGTCTGGGGTTCTGTTCACCTAGGCTGGCAGAGGGCTGAGTGAGGCCTGCGGCCGGACCCCAGCTGGCAAGGGTGTGTCAGCCAGAACCCAAGACCAGCAGCAGGCTGTGCTGGGCCGAGACCTAGAGGGCTGGGGCAGAGGGCTGGGTATAGATGGGAGTGCCAGTGTCAGGGTTAGAGTTGGGCGGGGGGGGAGATGAAGGAGTCAAGCAGAGGGCTGGCTGTGTATGAGGGAGGTATAGTGCTCAGGGCAGGGGCCTGGGGGTGTCTGCGGGGCTCAGGGCAGATGGCATGGTGTGTATGGGGGTGAGGGCTCAGGGGAGAGGGCAGAGTGACTGCCCCCCTAAGAACTCCCAACCCCGCTGCTCCTTGTCCCCTGACTACCCCGTCCTGGGACCTCTGCCCCCAACTGCCCCCCCAAGACCCCACCCCCATCTAAGCCTCCCTGTTCTTTGTCCTCGGACTGGACCCTTTCCCCTACCTGTCCCCTGACTGCCCCAACCTTTATCCACACCCCCGTCCCCAGCTAGGACTCCCATGCCTATCCAACCGCTCCCTGCCCCCTGACAGGACCCCCAGAACTCCCAACCCATCCAACCCCCCCTGACTCACTGCCTGCGCCAACCCCTCTCCACACTCCTGCCTCCTGACAGGACCCCCAGAACTCCCAACTTATACAACTCCCCCCAGCTCCTTGTCCCCTGACCACCCCCTCCAGGGACCCCCACCCTAACTGCCCCCCCTCAGGACCCTCCTTGCTCCCGGTCCCCTGACTGCCCTGACCCCTATCCATCCTCTGCCCACTCACAAACCCCAGGACTCTCATGCCCCATCCAACCCCCTCAGCTCCCTGACTGTCCCCTCCAGAGACCCCTGCCCCTAACCTTCCCCCCGGGACCCCACCTCCCCATTCAACCCACCCTGCTCCCTGTCCCCTGACTGCCCCCACCCCTTATCCAACCCCCCCAGCCCTGGGCCCTTTACCTTGAGGCTCCACGCAGAGCCACACACGCTGCCCCACCGGAAAGCACAGCCCCAGCCCTCAGAGCGCTGCGTGCGGCGGCGGCAGAGCTCCAGTGGAGCAGGGAGCGTGTCTGCCTCCCCACGGAGCCAAACACTGCCCCGTGGGAGCACACAGCCCCCAACCCCCAGAGCGCTGCACGCGGCGGCAGGGCTCCAGGGGAGAGGAGAAGACGGGGGAGGGGCCAGCAGCTTGCTGTGCTCGACTGGTGCTCCGGCCCCTGAGCGCGGACCCCGCGGCTTGCCATGCCAGGAGAGTGGGGCCATTTGCCCACCCCGTGCGCACAGCTAAGCTTCTGCTCCCGTGGGAGGAGCGGAGAGCGGGCGAGGCTGGGCAGGATTTTTAATGGCATGCTGGAGTCCGGGCAGGCTCCACCGCGCCATTAAAAATTGGCTAACGTGCCGTCTTTGGCACGCGTGCCATAGGTTGCCGACCCCTGATTTAGATCCTCCACACAGATCTCTGCCACTTGAACTAATGGTATAACTGATAGGTGTGGTAGACCAGCATTATGTGGACCAGCCCTAGAGGGGACAGGACACTTCAGAGGGTTTCACAGATATTTGCTAACAGCAGAGGAATGGTAAGACTCAGGAATCTTGGGTTCCATTCTAGGCTAGAGGGGGTATGTTCTAGCAAACAGACTCTTCTGTGCATTCCTCACAAGTTTGCCTCTTTTTGCCCAGGCCCCTCCAGCCTGTCCTTTTCCCACCCTGGCTTCATGTCCCAGTCCCATTTTTGTTGCTTACCCAGTCTCACTCTTCATTTCTAGTCCTAGTCTCTGCCTACAGGCTCACTGTCCAAATCCCACTCTCTTCCCCTCTTCCTGTTTCTTCCCACCACCACCACCCACTCAGTTTCCTTGTCCAGCCAGTCCTGGCTCCCCACTAACTCCTCACCCAGTCTGTCTCCCACTGCCAGTGGCTGCCAGTCATAGAACAGCCTCCCTGGATTCCTCATTCAATTTAAGTCCTGCACCACTTCACTGACTCCTTATCCCAGTTCTCCCCCAGCTTCTACTCCTTTTACCCCATTCCCCTCCACACTGGTAGTTACCCCCACTCTCCTTGTCTAGCCAGTTTAGTTTCCCCCCAACTCCTCATCCAATTTCAGTGTTCCTCCCCCAAAGCCAACTAGCTCCCAGTCCCCACCCCCTTCTATTTTCTGCCTCTGGTTCCTAGTCCCAGCCTGCACTCCCTTCCAGCTACCAACACACTTGCTCAACCAGTCCAGTCTCCCCTCCAACTCAATCACACCCACCCCCTAATCTGAGTCTCACCAGACTCTTTGGTCCAAACTACTCCTTTCCTTATGCCACTTGGCTTGTGTCTCCTCTGCATTTGAGGCAGACAGCTTCCTCCTCTACATTACCCTTAGTGCCAGCAGCAGTGTCACAGAGCTCAGGAGAGACTCCCTGCTATCAATTCTGATCCCACCCCTGCATGCACACCCCAGCCTGGAATAGCTGGGAGCAGCAATTAGAGAAAATCCTTCTGGAACTGCCTCCCCACCCCCCACAACACACACACACAAGTCCAGGGCTGGTGCATGCTAATTCACTCTGATGGCTCATGCACAGTCTGGCTCTAGGGGGAAGGGGGTGGGAGAGAGAATGGAGCATGCTCAGTAAGGATGGAATCTTTGGAGATTTTAGCTGCTTTAAAAAAAAGAATTCACTGTTGAACATGTGTGAATTGCAAGTTTTCAAAGATCAAATTTAGGTGGATTTTCACAGGGACAGCAAGAGTCATATTCCTGACACATAGGCTGACCCCATACAAAATTTCAAGCCCTGCTACAAAGCATGGAGCTGCTTGAGCTGTTCAAATGAAAAAAAATTGAGAGATTTTTAAAACAAGGGCAAAACATTTTTCCCTGTCCTCATTCTCAGAAACTGCTGAATTGTTTTGTCTGAACTTCTCCAATGAAGTTCAGCATGAGGGAGACACTCAACATGGAAGATTTCAGTCCAAATGGTCAAGATAAACAACTGAAAGCAGGATCTTAGGATAGTAAGATTTGGACTACTTAATAGGTGGCACTACCGCCCTGCTGAGAATGAGATAATCCTTCCCAAGGATACCCAGTGCAATGCTGACCACCTCTATCCCATGATAACAATCCCAGGATAACTTAAGGCTCTGAAATTATCAAAAAAATCATTAAATGAGATTTTTGTAGGTAAAGGGTATTGATTTTGCTTATTTTTATCTCCCCTAAATTTTAAACTTCACCTTTAACAAATTCTTACTGTGAAAAAAATTTGCATTTAAATGTATAAAAACATCTGTGTCCACAATTATAGGTTTGTTTTGTTTGTTTTTATAGTAACATTACAGGTGCTTATAGCTAATGTTCTAATATGCTTTGTTGCAGTTCTCCAGAATATTAAGCACTGTATTTTTAATCTTAACATTTTAGAGTACTTAAAATGAGTACTTTACTTCTTAATTGGAACCCTTTTTCTTACTAACAAGCAGACTACAGTCTCCTAAGTGCTTAGAACAATCATGTGATGTCTCAAATGGGAGATGTTAGTCTGGATCTTTTCCTTGTTAACCTCTTTATTGTGTTTAGTGCCACATTGGTCTTGTAGCCCTTAGGGAATAATAATTTGTATATACTATCCTTGGCTTAATGGGAAAGGCAGTGAAAAAAAAGAACAGAATTAGGAGTCATTTAATATTGCTACTAGTAGCTGAAAGCCCATGCTGTCACACAGGTGTAATTCAAAGCAGTGTGTGTAATGAAGCCAAAAATGGCTGAGAAATTAGTTGTAACAGACCCCGAAACCCAGTGATAATTCAACACTGTGATATTCTGAACAAGAGCCTTCAACCATACTTATAGCTGATTCCAATCGCTTCACACTGACTCGACAGACATTCAGGGCCACCGAGAGCAGGTTCGAGCCCCAGTAAAAAAAAATTTTCGGGCCCCCCAGCAAGGGCGGACCAGCTAAACAGAGCCGATGAAGCCAGGCAAGCCAGGCCCCTGGCCCCCTTCTGGACCACCGAGTCCCAGTAATTTGTACCTGCTTCCCCCTACCCTCTCGTCAGCCCTGCAGACATTTTAGCTTCAGGGTATGGCTACACTTACAGCTGTACAGCGCTGGGAGTTACAGCTGTCTTTGCACAGCTGTGTAGGGAAAGCACTGCAGTGTGGCCACACTGACAGCTACCAGCGCTGCAGTGTGGCCACATTTGCAGCATTTGCAGCGCTGTTGGGAGTAGTGCATTGTGGGCAGCTATCCCACAGAGCACCTCATCCCATTTTGGCGCCGTGGGTTGTGGGAAGGGGACAGAAGGGTGCGGGTCATTCCGCTTCCTGTCCCAACGCCCCGTGGTGCAACACTTCACATCCCATCAGTCACTGTTTTTCCGTCCACGTTTGGCGTCATTGTGAGTCTCCCAACAGCTTCTGTGCAGCATGATTTCTGTGGGAAATGGAGCCCGAGCCGCTGAGGACTTTGCTGATGAGTGTCGCCAGCACATCACGTTTGGCAGTTGAGCTATTCCTTCAGCTCCAAAGTGACAGTGAGGAGTCCGACGATGATATTCCGTCGCCTGACACGTATGACACTAAATTGCTTGTGGCATTCACGGAAATGCTCAGCACCGTGGAACGCCGCTTTTGGGTCGAGAAACAAGCACTGAGTGGTGGGATCACATCGTCATGGAAGTCTGGGATGACAATCAGTGGCTGCAGAACTTTCGGATGAGAAAAGCCACTTTCATGGGACTGTGTGCTGAGCTCGCCCCCACCCTGCGGCGCAAGGACACGAGATTGAGAGGTGCCCTGCCAGTGGAGAAGCGGGTGGCTATTGCAATCTGGAAGCTGGCAACTCCAGACAGCTACTGATCGGTCGCGAACCAGTTTGGAGTGGAAAGTCGACCGTTGGAATGTGTTGATGCAAGTTTGCAGGGCCATTAATCGCATCCTGCTAAGAAGAACCTGTGACTCTGGGGAACGTGCAGGACATTGTGGATGGCTTTGCACAAATGGGTTTCCCTAACTGTGGAGGGGCGATAGATGGGACGCATATTCCTATTCTGCACCACCCCACCTAGCATCCGAGTACATTAATCGGAAGGGGTATTTCTCTATGGTTCTCCAGGCACTTGTGGATCACCGTGTGGGATTTTCATTGACATTAACACAGGCTGGCCTGGAAAGGTGCATGCAGCATCTTTCGAACAGTGGCCTGTTCAGGAAGCTGCAGGCGGGACTTTTTTCCCAGACCGGAGAAGATCACAGTAGGACGACGTCAAATGCCCCCATTGTGATCCTGGAGACCCCGCTACCCGTTAATGCCTTGGCTCATGAAACCGTATACAGGGAAGCTTGACAGGAGCAAGGACCAGTTCAAATACAGGCTGAGCCAGTGCCGAATGACTGTGAGTGTGAGTGTGCTTTTGGCCGTTTAAAGGGCACGCTGGCGGCGATCTCTGTTATGGGAAGCTAGACTTGGGGGAAAGCAGCATCCCTGCAGTTATATCCGCTGTACCCTCCATAATAATTTGTGAAGGAAAGGTGAAAATTCAGTCAGGAGGCCTCTGAGGTTCAATGCCTGGAGGCTGAATTGCACAGCCAGAGAGCAGGGCTACTAGAGAGGCCCAGCACAGGGCTACAAGGATTAGGGATGCCTTGAGGGAGGAATTTGAGGCTGAAAACCAACAGTAATGTTTGGTGCCTTGCACGGGAGTGAAGTGCAGTGGTTACAATGTTAGTAGGAATCTGTTTTTCCTAAAATGATTTGCAGTGCATTTTCTTTCCTGGGCTATGGTATCTTTCACTTTCTGCAATAATAAAGACTGTTTTCAAAGCCAAGAATTCATTTATTGAAAAGAAAAAATAACTTTCTTGACAGACACACAACATTTTGGGAACCTAAAAGGGCAGGGGGGTGGGGTGGGGTGAACTGTACAGTCACAGATTTGAATATGTCCTGTCTGGAGTGCTGTGCAATGACTGCTGCACTTCAGGATGAAAATACTGCATGGTGATGGGGGTTGAGTGCAGAGGGTAAGGGTCGTAGTTCTCAGGGCTGGTTGGTGAAAGTACAGGTGTTGGGGGCAGCTGGTGGTGGTAAGAACCTGGATGCTGGGGAAGGGGGTTTGGAGCTGACATTGGGGCACAAGGGAAGAGCTTTGGGATGGGGGGGGGTGGGGCCGGCACGGTAGTGCTCTGCCTGCATGGCTACGAGTGACTGGATAGAGTCTACTTGGCGCACCAGGATGCTTATCAGCTGCTTTGTGCTTTTCTTTAGCCGCTGCGTTTCTCTGGCGGATCCTGCTTTCCTTTCCCTCCAGTCCTGCAGTTTTTTTGACTCTCTCCTGGCAGAGTGATCCATAACTGCTTTCACATGTCTTCTTTGCTTTTTCATGGCTTCTTCTGAGGTTTTGTAGCCTCTGAGCAGTGGATAATACGGGCAGTCGAGTAGTCAAGGACACTTTTCGAAAGGCAAAAATGGCAACAGTTAACAGAGGCAAGCATTGTTTATAATCTCACCCAGACAGTTATTCCCACACAGTGAAGGAGTTTACAGTCTTCACTTTAGCATACTTTTCCCATACCAAACAGAGCGCACATAACCCACAGGAGCCACGAAATGGTGAGTAAGGGGGACTGATTGCTTCAGGGATGTGCAGGGGTTTCTGTGCGTTGGGAAGCAAACTGCTGCAGGGGGGCACTACACTGAACAGTCTCCCAACATTTTCCACAGGAGTTAATCCTGGAAGATATCTCGCTGCTGCGGGTCACCTGGGAAGGAGTGGGGGTTCTTCTACAGCAATGCGGATTCTCGCCCTGGCCCCCACAGGAGTATGCAGCTTGCCTGTGTGCAGCAATGATCCCCCACCCTTCGTGCAGCTCACTGAACAGTCTCCAACATTTTTCCACAGGATATACCTGGAAGATATCTCACTTGCTCTGTCAGGTCACCTGGGAGAGCAGTGGTGCGGACGCGTTAGCCTGACTGGGACAAGGACCACAGTGGCTCTCCCTATAAACTTGCACAAGCGCATTGCCCACGCTCTGGCTGAAACTTTTTTGAAGAGATTACCGAGGCCGATTACCACGACGTGATAGACCACATCAATGGGGCTATTCCACATCTAGGCATGCATGCATGCAGCCCTAACCTCCCTCCTCTCCCGAAACATTTCCATCCTGAAAATAAAAAGCCGCTTACCGGGAACCCGCTCCTCTGCTTGTCCTTCACCAAGTACCGGCTGCTGCGACTGGCTACCTTCCTCCTGGCTTGAGAAGAGCTCCTGGCTGCATGCCTCCTGGGACTCTGGGTGTCTCCCTCACCCCAGTACCCTCACTCTCGGTTTCCTCCTCCTCCCCTCCTCTCCCACCCTCCCCCGCTCTGAAGTGTCCATCGTGGTCGTCGGATTGGCAGTGGGGGTCACCCCCAAGTATCGCGTCCAGCTCCTTGTAAAAATGGCAGGTCGTGGGGCAGCACCGGAGCGGCGGTTTCCCTCGTGGGCTTTGCAATAGGCACTCCGCAGCTCCTTCACTTTAACCCTGCACTGCACCGCGTCCCGGTCATGGCCCCTTTCCAGCATGGCCCTTGAGATCTGCCCATAGGTATCGTAATTCCTACGGCTGGAGCGCAGCTGTGACTGCACAGCTTCCTCACCCCAACACTGATGAGGTCCAGCAACTCGCCATTGCTCCATGCTGGGGCTCTTTGGCGTGGAGGCATAGTCACCTGGAAAGATTCTGACTGCACTCCACACCTGGCTGAGCAAACAGGAAGGGGATTTTTAAAATTCCGGGGGCATTTAAAGGGTGGGTCACCTGAGGCCAGGGCAGTAGAGTGCGAACTGATGAGCAGAGTGGCTGAACAGGCATTCTGGGATACCTCCAAATACTCTGGAGGCCAATTACACTGCTTTTGGTGGCCACACTGGCAGAGCAGCGCTGCAGCACTAGCGCTGCAATTGTTATACCCCAGGCAGAGCAGGAGTACAGCCAGCGCTGCAGCCAGGGAGATGCAGCGCTGTACGTGCCTTGCAAGTGTGGACGGTGAGTAAGTTGCAGCGCTGTAAACCCACCACCAGCGTTGCAACTCTCCAGTGTAGCGATATCCTCAGAGTGAGAATCTGGAATCTTATACAGATTTACCCACTCTCTACATATTCCTTATGATGTGAGAGTCATGATTGTCTGTGACCAAACTGGAAGTAGGACATTAAAACAAAATGCAAATTATGACAATCTGAACACTTTACCCATGTGGAAAAAAAAGTATGCATCAGTATACAGAGAGCTTACTGGAGGGGAATAGATTGCAAGAGATGCAGCAAAACCACCACCATAGAGGAAAAAGTCAAAGTTTTACCCCTCCTAACTGCTCTTTATTAGAACATGATTTGCTCAATATAAAATAAGTTTTCAAAAGGTTAATAGGATTAATCAACTTAGGAGAAAAAAATACTGAAATAAGTTCACGTTTGGCATAGCTGGTTTTCAGATCAGCTCATAGGCACTTATTATAACAGGCAGGGGGCTAACCCTCTCAGACATGGAGCTAATCAGTCCTTGAAAGTCACTTCATCCAGCAGAGTGGATGAATGTATTTATCCTCATTTGTCCACCTCTAGCATTTGCAGAAAAGGCATTTAGATTGTCCATTTTTACATCTTATCAAATTTAAGTTGTCAGTTTTTTCTGATATGTTTTAATCATAATTTCAGTTTAAGCATTATTTCTTATCACCATCTTCAGAGCTGGTATTGCTGAGATCAATTTAGTGACTATATAGCAAAACAAATAACTGTTACATAGTTGGAAGCTTTTCTTTAAGGATAATATATTAAAGTTCTCCTTAAGGAGATCTTCAGTTATGGCCAGACTGAGCACATAATCACAAGGCAAACAAGTGTAATAGCCAAACACAGAAGCCAGAGGCACTGTTTATAACTGCCTCCAAGAGCCGAGTTGTTCTCTGCAGACACGTGCTTGCCCAACACCATGCAAAGCTTAAATATGTGAAAGTAAATGTTTCTCATTTCAAATTGTTGTATTTGTTACTACTCGCTGGACTGCAGTACCACCAATACCTTAGGGTACTGGCCTGTTTATTTTCCCATCAGTGCCTGCCCACAAGATGACTTCAGTACTGTCCCATGGAATATATTCCATTGAAATATAAAGTTATATAGGACACACAGGGAAATCTTACTTAGTAAAGGCTAAAGATAAAAGGTGGTTTTTTGGAAGGCTCCTTGGATGGGAGGGTGGGCCTAACTTGGTGTAACAGGAGATTATTAAACCGAGGAGAGGGAAGGAATAATATATACTGGGGGAGAGAGAGACTGGCCCTTTGGTGGCACGGCACTGGCAATATTAAGAATTTTCTGTAGTATCATCGCTGTAGAATCTAAATGTTTCTCAGGTAAATTAAATTCCATAGTAAAGTCCCAAGTGGACTTCATGACATCTTCTGTACTTTACTTTTTCCTAGCTGAGTAGTGTCTGCTCAGAACATATCAGCTACTAAAATAGCCTTACCATAGTTTATACTAAGACTGTTCCTGTCTAGTGTGCATTTTTAGCTAGTACTGTATCACTGTATTAAAACCAAACTCCTGATCATATTACAAGAGGAATTACAATTCTCAGCAGGGAAGATGTTTTTCAAATGGACTGCTGCTTTCTTCCAGTTCTTATTGGAGGTGTTTGTTCCCCAAATTCCTTGTAGAAGAGAAAGGGTGATAGAAAGCTACTTTCTATCAAACTATTTGGTGCTTTGATACTATTGTAATAAGTGCTTTAGAAATAGCTTATATGGATATGTAATGTAAGCATCTTGTTTTAAAATAATCCTTATACTTTTGTCTTTTTACCAATGGATTGACTATAGGGAAAACATGTCAACAAGAAATCCCTATAATTTCTAATTTGCTTCTACAGCAGGGTTGCTCTGTTTAAAGAAAGCAATGTTCTCACTTCCCTTCTAACAAAAAAACAAAATCTATTCCACATGGCAAGCATTTTTTGGGTGAAATACTGTCTCACCAAGATAACATCTTGCTCTGAAACAATTATATAGTAAGCCAGGGGTTGGCAACCTTTCGGAAGTGGTGTGCCAGGTCTTCAGTTGTTCACTCTGATTTAAGGTTTCACATGACAGTAATACATTTTAACATTTTTAGAAGGTCTCTTTCTATATGTCTATAATATATAACTAAACTATTGTTGTATGTAAATAAGGTTTTTTTAAATGTTTAAGAACCTTCATTTAAAATTAAATTAAAATGCACAGTCCCCCGGACCAGTGGCCAGGCCTGGGCAGTATGAGTGCCACTGAAAATCAGCTCATGTACTGCCTTCGGCAGCAGTGCCATAGGTTGCCTACCCCTGTAGTAAGCTATACTTCTGACTATACTTTCCTGAACATCTCTCTGCTGAATTAGCCATGGCGTAAATTAATCAAACATCCAGGAAATGAATACAGGGAGGACTAAACAATGTTAAAAATTTGATTGTGTTATACATGGAATTCAGCTATTCATTGAAATCCTTCAGTTGTGATAACTCTCCTGATTGCAATTATTTTGTCTATGTAGTGAATATGTTTTAATCTTGTTCTGATATTGACTGTTGTAAGTAATTTTCTCCCCATACCTGTCCTTAAATAACTTTCAGCTGATCTTTCCAAACCTAGTGACTGACAATCAAGAGCAAAGCAAAATTTTTACCCATTTAACTTGAGTAACAATATGCAAATAGCTACTGTGCACACAATTACCCAGTCTGCATAGGCAAGTTTGGGCTGCAGCTGTATGTGTTTTTAATCTTGGTGGTTGAAGTCTGCCATCACCTTTTAAATTTGGTCTCTAGTGACCTATCTAATACAGACTACTCAAAAATCATTATCCTGAAGAAATATTGTCATTTGTATATTAAAAGTATATAAATGTTGGTTATGTATTTGAGAGACAGTCTTAGCCTCCCTGGACAAGGTAGTCTGGGGATTATGAATTTTATACACCTGAAGATCATTAACCTAGGAGTTCTTTTCTCCTCAGAAAAGCCTTAATAAGTAATCATGCAACAGCTCTTAGTACTTGTTCCAAAATCTCAATCTTATTTTGCATAACTGAAGACTGAATGAATAAAATAGTGAGAAATAACTTGGTCACCTGCTTTGACATGTTGTTAATATAATCTCCTATTCATAATCACAATGATCCATATGCTTGCTTCCTGCCCAAAAATCAGATGGAGGGAAACAAATGATTGTGGAAAAGCAGCAATTTGTGTGCATTCTTCTCCTCCTCTCCTCCATCTTCCCCCCTCATCCCCCCAAATCCACGAAAGCAGCCAAGGTGTAACTGGCCATGGGGAGGGAGGGACCAGGAAATGGAACAGAGATTTGTAAAAATTAAGTCCAAAGCTTCCTGAAAGAGTGACCCTCTGATCCCTAGTCCCCAGCCATTTCAGCACAGCAGGACAAGCAAGTAGCCCTGCTGTTATTGTTTCACAGGTAGAACTGGTCAGAAAAACTGGTTTAGTGGAAAATGTTGACTTTTCATTGAAAAACAGTGTACTCGAGCAAAAAAAATTCAGTAAAAACCTCAAATTTTCCCACAGAAAGCAGAAACCTTTCACAAAAAGTTTTGTTGAAAATCCAGTTTTCCATTTAAAAACAATTTTAATGGAAAATTTTTGACCAGTCCTATTCCCAACCCTTGACTACACTATGGGCTTGGCTACACTTGCAAGTTGCAGCACTGGTGAGGGGATTACAGTGCTGCAACTTACTCGGTGTCCACACTTACAAAGCTCAGCCAGCGCTGCAACTCCCTGTCTGCAGCGCTGGCTGTATTCCTGGTCTGCTACGGGTGTAGCGAATCCAGCGCTGGTGATGCAGCGCTGCTCATCAGGTGTGGACACTCACCAGCGCTGTTATTGGCTCCGGTATCTAAGGGTATCCCAGATATCCTGTCTGCAACAAACCAGAAGGTACTCCCGGAGCTACCAAACACAGCTGCTCTTTGCTCAGCGAGCGAGCCGAGCCAAGGCTTTGGATGTTTCACAGCTGTTTGCTTGAAGAGACAAACAGCACGGCGGGGGGGAGGAGTCCATCGGAAGCCGCTTTCTGGTCTGAGCCTTTTTACATTAGAGTGATTGAGAGAAGGGTGGGGGAAATGCGCAGATTGCAAGGCAGGGAGCTCACAGTGTCTGCTCCAAAAACTGCTCTCTCTGCCCCCGACACTCCTGTCACACTCCCCCCACCCCTCATTTTTGACTGCAAAGCAGGGAGCACAGTGTCTGCTCCAAAATCCACTCTCTCTCTCCCCACGCTTCCCTAGTCACACTCCACCTCATCCACTCTTTTGAACAGCACGTTTGCAGCCTACTCAACTAACGCTGGGGTAGCTGCCCACACATGCACCACTCCCAAACGGCACTGCAATGCTGCAAATGTGGCCACACTGCAGCGCTGGTAGCTGTCAGTGTGGCCACACTGCAGCGCTGTTCCTACACAGCTGTACGACCACAGCTGTAACTCCCAGCGCTGCACATTTCCAAGTGTAGCCATACCCTATGACTCTCCCAAGGAGCAAAGTTATAGCATTAACTATCTGCAAGTTCTCTGCAGATGTCATTTCTTTTTGCAAGGGGACTATGTGGTTTAGTGCAGCTCCTCCCCCAACCTCTTCCCCGCACACCTTTTCTATATGCACAGGGTCTTCATAGCTAATACACAGAAGAGGAAAAGCAGCCTTGCCTTGGTAAAGGGGCAGCATACCACATAGCCACTTTCCCACTCTACAAAGGCTCAGTGCCTGATTTGCTGCTGCATGCACTGAGCCTACACAATACAGTTCCTTTTTTTTCCTCTCTTTTTTTTTTTTTTTTAAAAGCAGTGTTGTCTCAGGCACAAGTTTCATAGAAAGGAAACTTTTCCATAAACCTGTTGGCCTAGCAGCTCCTACCTCTTCAAACTATCCCTACCCGCTCCTAAGTACAAAAAAGTCCAGTGACTTGCTCTCATCCTCCCACTCTGTTACAGTTACTCAAAAAAACACCAACATCACCACAGAATAGGAACAAAATCATGAGACTAAAGTCACCAATTAATTCACGCTTCCCAGGAAAACCCCAGCAATTCACTTACAATACTCTGGCTGAAAACTGTTCACTTGAAACCTATAGCAAATAAATTTTCATTAACAAATTCACAAATCAAAGGGGAGGAATTAATCTAATATACTGATTCACGAGAATAGTTTACATATTTCTGCTCACAGTTACTCCTCCCTCCATTCCATTTTTGTCCACTTTTCCCACAAGCATCTCTGTGGCTGATTTTGTGTGTCTTGTCCTATGCTTAAGGGATCATCTCTACTCTTGACCACTAAACCGCCTCTGTCTCCTATTTCAACCCCTCCTTAAAGTTCACCTCTTCCACAAAGAGTCAAAAGTATTTTCTCAGTAGACTCATTTTATACATATTGAATTACAAATAAAAACAGGAAAGCTTTGTGCACCTGCCTAAACGTGATTGTATTGCTACAACCCTCATCCTTCATCTACCATGTGCATCATCCCCAATGTGATGGGCTGCTATACTCACCACTCAAGGGTGCCACCTCCTGGGGGCTCTGGGGATTAACTCAGTGAGGCCAATGCCTCTTCCAGCAGTTATACCCAGTCAGTTTCTCCTCTACAGCCCTTCCCTAACTCCAAGAACCACAGCATCCTCTTCATGACTCTGCTCTCCAGCTAAGTCACTATCGTGGTTTCCCCTTCTGTGGGGAAAAGTCTCTTATCCAAACAGGCTCAGGCAGCCTCCCTATACACTGCCATGCTGGTGCCACTTCCCTAGTGGCTGGTTGTGGAAGCCAGTCCCACCCTCTACTCTGGTTTCTAGTTGAGGGACCCTGTAATCTGCAGTCAAGATCTGTTCCACCAGGTACCTTGCTGCATTTCCCTGAGCCCTTTCCTAACCTTCTGGCTCTCCCTTCCTTCTCTGGGAGCCAGTTTCACCACTCTCTACTTCCCAGGAGCAACTTCAGCCTACACATCTCTGCAGCCTCCAGATACTCCTCCCTCTTTCTAGGGAGTGACTGCAGCCTTTCCCAGCTGCCCCTTCTGTTGCCACCTTTCTGGCTTATGTAGGCCACGCCTGTTCCAGCACAGCTGAGCTTCTTCTAACTAAGGCTTTCCTTGCAGTCTTAATCATTCCTAGCTTGTCACCTAATAGGCTAATTGGCCCCTCTGGACTGCCTTTCAGGGCAAGTGTGAGGCAGACACCACAGCACACTCACAAATAAAAAATGTAGTATGTAAATACATTTGGACAGGGACCATCTAGTTTTTTTTTTTCCCTATGAAGTATCTATCACTCCTTTGGGTGATTAATAAGTGACAGAAATTTTGTTGTGTAAGACAAGATTTCAGTGCTTAGGCATTAAAATATCCAACTACTTTTTATGTCCTGTGCTTGGTTTTGTTTTATTAAGGTTTTGATGATTCTTTCAAAATACAACTGCAGGCCACATAAGTAAGAATATTTACATAATAAGTAGGAATACCATGTTAGTAGGGAAAGTATTTTGCAAAGGAACACTTAGAAATCTCTTTCTGTTAGGATCTGTGCACTGCTGTACCCACTTACATCTATCTGACTTGTGTGCTTGATTTATAGACTACCAAATTCAACTGAATAATCAGGTGAACTTTGGCTTAAGTCTCATCTTGAGTCTTCTGAAAGCAGTAAACACTCAAACTAGTAGGGGCTGCACACAGTGCAGTTAAATACACTGTACTTCCCAACCTTGTAGAAAAGTGGAAGCAATAATGCTGTCAAGTAAGAGAAACATGGTGTGATCTAAGGCTGCATACATACAAATGTGACAGTCAGCCAACTGCTTACCTACAGATATCTAAAGAGAATAACCCTTGGTTTCATTAACATGGACCTCTACTGAGCAAGCTAAAGGGCATTTCCATCTTCTCAGCCTGAAGTGGCCGTTTGTTTTTTATTGTTCTATTAAATATGACATTTCAATTTTAAAAGAAATGTAGTGTTGGTTTAAAGTGGACTAATGGAGATGGAGACGGAACTCCTCTTTAACCACACTGTGAAGCCAAGCTTTTAATACCCAACCATTAAATCTCAAACCTGTTCTATTGGGGCTACTTTTGAAGATTAAGCTCCCAACCCATTCAGTTCTTGGACTCTGCTGATATTGCAAAGAATTCCAGTTAGTGACAGCAATGACAATGGTTTTGGGGACACTGTCACCTGTCCAGTAGAAAGCATACTGACCTCAAAATATAGTGCATTCAGAATAATGAGCAGCTGTCAGTTGATGATGATTTTCATATATTACTAATTTGGGCTTAATTTGAGCTAGTTACAGAGGGATGTAAAAATCTCTATTTCATTACAAGTTTGAGTCATCCCTCCAGTTAAGGCAGTACTCAGCTTAAATAAGTGCAAAGACCTGAACTACACAGGAGTTCAACCCGACAGTCAGATGCCATTCTATGGCTACAGAAAGGCAGAGACAGTCTTCTGCAAGGTTCAGATGAAAGTTATTTTAGCTAAAATAAACCCACAGTAGAAATATCGAGGGGAACTCACCCAGTGAAAGGAACTGACATGTTCTTCACACATAAATTCACAATTTACATTCCAGCCCAAATTATCTACTGACATAACTCCATTGACGCAGCAGATAGTTTTGCCCACAGATTCTTAACAGGACTGAAAGATACTTAAGTGCCCGAGGTGACAACTTCTAATAAGGTTGAAGGAGAGAAATGGAGCTGTCTGCAGTATAGTCTCATAAACTTGACATCCAACTAATGGAGAGAGGTTTGAATATATGGTATTCAGCTTCTCAGAATACCATATATTTTGCCTTTCTGGACACAGGATAGTTGAAATGAAAATCAGTTAGCACAGAAAAAATATGAAAGGACAAATAAGGAAGGAACTAGAAACAGAATGAAAAGGATAAACATTGTTCATGCTAAGACATCATGCCTGCTTCTTCCATCCATCCTGGCAATAACTGAGACAAACCCTTTTTTCTGTTATAAAGAAAATCCCCATTATGCTTGTTTAAGGGAATTTCAGACTTTCACGTATTAAAAAATTCCACTTATTATTCTTTGTTTTTCCAATGGTTCATGCTGCCATTAGCTTGAGCAACCATATGAATGGAAAAATGGATTGTATTTCTTCTTAACCTTCTACCTCCAGTCACAAATTGTGTTACTCTAAAGGCCAAATCAAGTCTTTTGCACTATAATGAGAGTAATGATAAATAATGGTATTTATGTGCAATAAATTAGGCCTTGCTCATAAACATCCCTTTTACACAGATACTTGTTCTCTGCAATTCTACAATAAATTAGAACTAATCTGTGTGGAACTCAAACTGAAATTAATTTAAACAAGAAGACTAACTATGGCATTTAGTAGGAATTATTGTGTAAGAGCCAGTTTAATGAAACATGCTTTGCTAAAGAAGAATTATGAACAAAGAATAGATTAATTTTAGCTGGCATCTCAGAATGTCCATAGCTGGGATTACGTGGTAATGGTGAAAAACAAAGTGACTTCTTGACCTCACGCTTGCAATATGACTAGATTTAGTAACTTATTCCTATATCTGCCTATTTTAGCTGTGCCCTTTATAGCTGTTTATATATTGTGAATCCCCTCAGCCTATGGATTGCTTCTGTTTGTTAAGCTATGCATTTTCTCTGAAAACTGTAGTCCTATCAAAATAAAATAAAATCAGTTATTTCTGCATGTAAGATTTTAAGTAATGAAGTTCTACTAACCTACCTGTGCCTGCCTATAGGAGTAAATTGGTATCTCACCATTGTACAATAGGATTTATGCTGAAGTGGAGATCTGGAGACCTCTAGTTTAGATTCTTATATGGCCCCCATCACCACAATATCTGAGCACTTCACAATCTTCAACATATTTATCCTCACAACCCCCCTGTGAGATTGTACTTCCCTATCATCCCCATTTTACAGATGGAGAACTGAGTCAGAGAGAGTCTAAACAACTGGCCCAAGGTGACACAGGAAGTCTGTGGCAGAGCAGCGAATTGTACACAGGTCTCTTAAGTCCTAGGATACTTTCCTTAACCACTAGATCTTCCTTCTTTCTGCAGCCCTCCTTTAAGATTTGTAACACAGTGTTTTGGGAAAGAGAATTTCTGATGCCAGGCAAAATCCTGGCTCTATTGAAGTCAATGCCAAAACTCTCAATAACCATTATGTTGAAGCAGCACATACAATTTATTAACAGTTATATGTAGCCACATACCAACAGTTGCAACAAAACAGGTGTTGTCTACAGGACAACATTATTTCTTCAGTGTCCAAGGACGAGTATATCTGAAACAATGAGTCAGTGACTGGGTGACCATATCCCATTCTGGCTGGGATAGTCCTCTTTTTTAAGCTCTTTCCCAGACGTTATGACTTTTTTGGAAAAACTGGGCATTTGTCCCATTTGCTCTTGTCTGGGAGTGGGAGGCATGGAGGAACGTTTGGGCAAGAGCAAACAGGACAAATGACCAGTTTCGCCAAAAAAGTCATAATGTCCGTGACGTTGGCTCAAGCAAGTGACAACACCAGGTGGCTCAGGTCAGAATCTTCAACTCCACCATGTGGCTCAGGTTAGCCCCACCCAGCTCGGGGTGTTACCCTCACACAGCGGGACTCGGGCTGTCAATGCCAGCTTGGCAAAACAGCACCACACAACAGGGCTTGGGTGAGCAGTGATGCCAGGCAGGGCTGGCCAGAGCTTTCTGGCATCACTGCTTACCTGGTGTCCCATTTTCAGTTTAGGGAAATATGGTCACCCTAGTCAGTGACCCCCAACTACTCTTACACTCATAGGCTACAGAGTACTTCCACAAACCTTTCTGAATATCTGTCAGGTGCACATGAACTATTCCCCATATGCTCAGCCTTAGACCGCAGTACCCCACAGTGTCCTTGCATATACACTAACTCCATAGCCTAATTTTCATAACTTTCCAACACTTAATATTACCTTTGAAAATTCCTACCCAAAGTATGCCTGGCTATAGATGTAAAAACAATGAGGAGTCCTTGTGGCACCTTAGAGACTAATGAATTTATTAGTTCTGAGCACTTGGGCTGTGAAAATCTGGATGTTAACACTTTCCTTCTAACATTACAGTGCAATTGGAAGGATGTTTCTGAAAGAACAATTCAGTATATTAGCCCTCAAATATGAAAAAAATACACTTTCAGCACTGAAATTACTCACGTTAAGTAGCACTTCAGCAAAACATTGTCCACAATGACCTTGTAATTATGTCACATCTCGTGTGTACTGATTTACATACTGTATGATTTCCACCTGTAATTGAGGCTATTAAATTGAATCCAGAGGATGTGGTCCCCTCACTATATCTAACAGATTACAAGGAATATAAGCCCAGTAAAATATATCTAGGGAGAAGTTGCTGCTGGAGTTAGAATATACATAACCATGCTTGCAAGGGAATATTGCTGCTGGATTGAAGGAGCAACTCAAGTGGCTTCCGTCAGCAGAGAATCTTCAACTCTATACCTAGTTTAACAATAATTAATAGCTTAACTTACTTAGGGATAATCTTATGCAGACCAAAAAGGGATGTATTTTGGTGGTACAATCCTGATTTTTCAAAGGCACATTTGCCTTTGTTAGAATATTTCTATTAGAGATGGTTAAATTAACCCTTACAAATGATATTTGTTATTAATCTATCCCCATTTTTACTCAACAAGTTAATTGTGAATTCATCTTCTTTTTCATTTAAGGATTTTGTTATTCATATGTATTCCTCAAATTGTTTGCACAAAAGCTTTTCAGACTATGGGTTTTCCATGCGCTGTTCAGTTTGGCTATTTACAATTTGTAACTAATATTCTGAGATTGGGCTGCCTAAATTACTTGGAGCTATTTCTGCTCCTGGGCTGGATGACAATTTTTTTAAACAGAAAATATCAAATAGGGAATAACAACTAAACCATTTTAACTATGAGTCTTAAGGCAAGATTATTTGTCCTAAAATTTGTGAAACTTTCAGGATTTGCAAACTCATGTTCAGAAACTTTTAGATACTCATGAATAATTCATGAGAACATACGAACATAAGAATGGCCATACTGGGTCAGACCAAAGGTCCATCCAGCCCAATATCCTGTCTACCGACAGTGGCCAATGCCAGGTGTCCCAGAGGGAGTGAACCTAACAGATAAAGATCAAGTGATCTCTCTCCTGCCATCCATCTCCACCCTCTAACAAACAGAGGTTAGGGACACCATTCCTTACCCATCCTGGCTAATAGCCATTAACGGACTTAACCGGCATGAATTTATCTAGTTCTCTTTTACACCCTATTATAGTCCTAGCCTTCACCACCTCCTCAGGCAAGGAGTTCCACAGGTTGACTGTGCGGTGTGTGAAGAACTTCCTTTTATTTGTTTTAAACCTGCAGCCCATTAATTTCATTTGGTGGCCCCTAGTTCTTATATTATGGTAACAAGTTGTCATAAGCATAAGTCCCAATTCTGAACCTTAGCATCCAAAATGTGGGTGCCTGCATGAACCCTCCAAGCTTAATTACCAGCTTGGATCTGATAGCACTGCCACCAGCCAGAAATTCCAGTGTCTGACTCACTCTGGTCTCCCCAAACCTTCCCTGGGACCGCAAGACTTCAGATGCCTGAGTCTCACAACAAAGGAAATAACCCACTCCTTTCGCTCTCTTTACCTCCTCCAGATCTTCCGCCTGAGTACACTAGGAGATTCTGTGTTTCAAGTCCTTGAACACAACCACAGAGAGGACCATTCACTTCCCCCCTCCTCTTTTTCCCCCTCCCAGTCTTTCCCTGAGAGAGACCGTAATCCTGCACAGAGATTCCTATCCCTTTAGCCTCAACTAGAAAAGAAAATCCAAAAGCTTTATAAAAAGAAGTAAGACTAAAATGGTCTCTGTTCAAGTGACAATACAGGTCATTGTTAAAGACAAAGAATAAACAGCCTTATCAAAAGAAATACAATAACATTCCAGCAAACTACACACATGTAATACAAAACAATATAAAACCTATATTGTCTATACCTGTACTTACACTGGGAAAAGAAGATTAGAAAGCCTGGAGATAGACAGTTACTCTCAGGCCGAGAGAGCAACAGAGACGAGACAAAGAACCCACACCCAAAACTTCCCTCCTTGAGATTTGAAATCCGGTTTCCCGATTGGTCCTCTGGTCAGGTGTTTGGTTCCCTTTTTAGCCTTTACAGGTAAAAGAAACTTAACCTTAGCTACCTGTTTATGACACAGTAAATAACTTTTCCTTATTCACCTTCTCCACACCCTCATGCTTATTATACCTCTATATATATCCCCATTAATCTCCTCTTTTCCGAGCTGAAAGTCCTAGCCTCTTTAATCTCTCGCTCCACTCAGGAATAAATCAAGACTTGCTCTCCCCTTGTGGGGGTCCTGCACCGCTGCTCCAAGACGCAGTCATTTAAGTATCAAAAAATTTGGTCTCAGCATTTTGTCCTGAGTGACATGTACCCAGTCAATGGGATAATTGAAATCCCCACTATTATTGAGTTCTTTATTTTGATAACCTCTCTATATCCCTTAGCATTTCATTGTACACTATCACTGTCCTGGTCAGGTGGTGGATAATAGATCCCTACTGTTATAGATCTTATTAGAGCATGCTACTTCCATAGAGATTCTATGGAACATGTGGATTCATTTAAGATTTTTGCTTCATTTGATTCTACATTTTCTTTCACATATAGTGCCACTCCCCCCGCTTTGCCCCCGCACAACCTGTTCTGTCCTTCCGATATATTTTGTACCCCAGAATGATTGTGTCCCATTGATTGTCCCTACTCCACCAGGTTTCTGTAATGCCTATTATATCAATATTCTCCTTTAACATGAGGCACTCTAGTTCACCCATCTTATTATTTAGACTTCTAGCATTTGTGTACAAGCACTTTAAAAACTTGTCATTGTTTATTTGTTTGCCCTTTTCTGATGTGTCAGATTCTTTTTTATGTGAATGTTTCTCGTCTGGTCTGGCACATACTTTATTCTCTTCCATCCTCTTCTCCTGACTAAAACCTAGAGAATCTCTATCAATAGGTTCTCCTCTGAGAGAAGTCTCTACAGCAATTGGCTTTCCCCTATCTCTTAGTTTAAAAACTGCTCTGACACCTTTTTAATGTTAAGTGCCAGCAATCTGGATCCACAAAATCATAGCAAACTGAACTTGCCACTTTCATTTTTGAAAATATTTTTGAATCAGAGTTGTTTTGTTACACTGTTTGATCATCTCTAGTTTCTATTGTCCTGCGAGTCAAGAATTTTGATGACTGCATTTACTTTCTGGATGTAGAGGGTGCATAAAATGAAAAATTTCCTACAAGACAAGGCGAAAGCTGTAAAACTAGAAACACCCTGAGATAGCAAATTGGGAAGGTATGTTCTTGCAATATAAAATAATTAGGGGGATCAAGTATAAGAAATTTCAAACTAGAGGGCTGGATGGAACCTAAAAAAAATCATTGTCATGAAGCAAAGGATAATACATTTGCATGTGAAAGGACTGTGAACAGCATCTATGAAGAACTGTGAAATTACTACAGTGTTTATTATTATAATTTTGTGTCATCATAGTCTTATTTCAGCATGACCCGTAAGAATAGATTAAATTAATGCCATTTTCTTTTCTTGTTAACATTTTTATCATAAGAACAAGCTGTCAGGATGTTAATGTCTAAAATAGTCTGAATTATTGCAAGCAATAGTTGGACTATTTCCATAATCTATGCTTTGATTGGCTACCTTCATCCAGTACTCACTTCCTTACAGATATGCAGGCAGAATACAGGGTGATGATGAGCTTGAAAGCTCCCTATACTGTACTCTCACTACAAAAATGAGAAGTACTCTATTGTTTTTAATCTATAAGATTAATTAACAGAATGAAACCAAGAAAGATTGGGAGAAAGGGAAAGGCAGTCATAAGGAGAGAGAGGCCTGAATAGAGATCACAGAGCAAGAGGGAATATAGAAAGAAACAAAAGCAAAATATGTATATGGGAGCAGAATATATGTAGTCAAAATAATAACTATTAAAGATAAAAGATCTCAGCACAAAAAAAAATGATTTGACAATTACAAAAACTGATTTTCTACAACAAAGAAGAGTTCTGAGTCAAGCACAACAATAGCCCTTCATTCTCTTCAGATGTTTCTAAGAAAAGCTGGTTAACATTTTTTCAAGTAAACATATGTGTTTAAAAGTCTCCCCTATGACTAAGTAGGAGAAAATAGACCCTTTGCTTTCTAATCAAGAAGTGAAGACATACAGGGCCTGTCAGGGTTCTCTGCCCACTCTGAACTCTAGGGTACAGAGGTGGGGACCCACATGAAAGACCCCCTAAGCTTATTTCTACCAGCTTAGTTTAAAAACTCCCCAAGGCACAAATTCTCTCTTGTACCTTGGATTAGGTAACGCTGCCACCACCAAGTGATTAGACAAAACTCATGGAAAGAACCACTTGGAGTTCCTACTTTCCCCAAATATTCCTCAAGCCCTACATCCCCTTTCCTGGGGAGGCTTGAGAATAAACAAAATGAGCACAAACCAACCTTGGGTTTTTTTAGACCACTAAAAAAAAATCAGATTAAAAAAACCAGAAATTTATTAGAAAGAAAAAGGTTAAAAGAAGCACCTCTGTAAAACTAGAATGGAAGATAATCTCACAGACAATCAGATTCAAAACATAGAGGATTTCCCTCTGGGCAAAACTTTAAAGTTACAAAAAGAAAACCAGGAATACACCTCCCACTCAGCACAGAGAAAATCACAAGCCAAAATAAAAGTAAGCTAACACAGTCCCTTGCTAGTATTTACTAATCTTAATGCAGTTGGATTGCTTGTTTTCTTGATCTGTCTCCGGCAAGCACACAGAATAGACAGACAAAGAACAGACAAAAAAAAAAAAAAGCCTCCCCCTCCTCCGGATTTGAAAGTATCTTGCCCCCTTTTTGGTCCTTTTGGTCAGGTGCCAGCTAGGTTACCTGAGCTTCTTAACCCTTTACAGGTAAAAGGATTTTGTGCCTCTGGCCAGGACGGATTTTATAGTACTGTATACAGGAAGGTTGTTACCCTTCCCTTTATATTTATGACAGGGCCAGATTCATTGCTGCATTGCAACCCATTTGTATGGGCTACAATAGTGCAAAGGGACCAAAGGATAGATGTCAGGGGAATATTGCCAGCATGGAGGACTTCAGTATTGCTCTTGCAGAAGCCCTTGGACCAGGAACCATTCTGGGTCAGACAGACAAAATGAGGTGTGGCCAGAGTGGTCCTCACTTTGGCAGTTTGCCATTGCCACAAACCCCACATAGCAGCAGAAAGCATAAATTAATGCATCCTGCCTGTTTGGGACCCTCCCCAAAAATTTAGATTTTAATATCATTTCCACTTAGAGTTTTCTGAGATAAAAGAACAATTCGTAATAAGAATATTGTTTCTTTTAGTGGTAAATACAAACCCTTTTTTTAAGTATCATAGTCCACAGATCCCTCACAGCAAACGCAGCTTCTCTCAACTCCCCAAAGTAAAACAAAGTTACAATACAGCAAATTTTCAATCCCTTTCAAATGTCACCCCTCTGAGAATTAATAGCTATTTGCTCACAGTTCCTTTGGCCCCTGTTCCAGGACTCCACTCTCTTACTTGAGCATTCCAAGGCCCACTTTTCTCCAGCAAGTTTTTTCCCATCACCCCAAGTCACATCTGCCATGAAAGGGCTCTCCACATTTATTCATTCCACCAGGAGTCGTCCTGGTGAGGCCTACCCCAGCTCAGAGGAACCTTCCTCCAGGACCAACCCCTAGTTCCTTGACTCAGCTTCCTGCTGCCTTCCACTCAGGCCTGCTATAAGGGGCTTTCCCACAGGGTTCCACTAACTGCCAGACCTCCACGCGTGTGAGTCCTACCCCTGCTCTGGGATCCAAACTCCAGGATGTTTTGGGCTCAGCTTCTCCTAATGAGGCTGGTTTTCCACATCTTCTAGGGGGCCTCTGCAAGGGTTGCCAACTTTGGTGGAACAAATTCCTGGAGATTTCAATCTTTAATTCCTGTATACTCCAGGACAATCCTGGAGGCTTGGCAACCCAGGTCTCTGCATAAGCTTGCTTTTAACATGGCAGAAGTTCCCTAGTGCTGGCTAGTCCTCACCATCAACCTTTTGCTAATGGCTCTCTGCTGCTTCTCCTGTTTCTCCTTGAGTCTCTTCTTTTCTCCTCATGCAGCTCTTACCTGCCCCTCCTGACTTCTTGGGGGTGGGAGGAGGGAAGAAAGAAGGGCTCTCCATTTATATGGCTCTGGTCACCTCTCTTGATCCCAACTGAGAAACAACTGACAAATCACCAATGCACTGGCTTCTTCCCTCTTAAAGGGTTAGTATCATCCTGCGGCAATACTTTACTCTTCTACACCCAGTCACCTGTGGCATGAATAGGAGAGAAATCTTGAAGGAAGTCCCTGATTTTCTCAAACAAAGGGTGAAGGCATCCGTTCTATGGGAGAGGACCTACAGGACTATATGTATGTATGTCTCATAGTCAATACAAACAATTGCTTTATGATTCACAAAACATCCCAGCTACAAATGCAACACTGCACCCTGTGATCGGCTGTATCATATTTAATCCAGATTATTTAGGAGATTGCTGTTTTGTGATCTTGGCCTGATACCAATTCTGTGCATGTTTTTGTTCTTTTTCAGATTGGTTTATTGTAAAGTGTGGTATAAATCTACGTCATATAAATAAATGCTGATCATACCAATTCCATATATGAGCTATAATTTACTTTTTGCAAATGCACTCCATCTGCTTTTGGGGATTGTGTTGCTAATAAAAGGTATTTCCTTATATAATCCAGGTAGGATATTGATTTATGACCTGGAAATTTTGTGTGCTTATTTAAGTTCCAGAGATACATTATCTGAATTAAGTTAAGGGATGGTAGTAAGTTTTTCAATGACAAACGTAATTCCTACATTATTTTAGACAATAAAGACAAATTAATAACTAACTACATGAAAGTGAAAAAGACATCACAAATGCATGTTTTATCCTATACAGGCCGGATCCTGAGAAACACTTAGGCACATGCATAATTTTGCTCAAGCAAGTAGTCCAATTGATATAAATGAGACTACTCACCTGTGATCAGAGTTATGTATATACTTAAAAGTTTGCAGGATCTGGGCCTAAATGAACAAAATTTGTGTGTGTGTGTGTGTGTGTTTGTTTTAAAGTGCACGAGAAAATTCACCAGGGTGCCTATTAAAGAAAAGTCAAAGAAAATACTTTTTGGACCCTAATCTGCTCTTTACCTTCAATTCCATAGCACAGCAGCTCACTTTGTGTAATTCTTGGGTTTGCCAATGTTTAACATAGGCATCTGCATCCTGGCTTCCAGGAAGAGTATTTATAGGACTAAATTTCACATAATTAAATGTAGGTCATATTGATGTTTCAGGAAAATGGTCTCCTAAGCAGAAAGGCATTTATAGAAAAATATGGACACTGCTTGATTCATCTGGTCCTAGCTTATAGAGAGACAAGACCTAGCAGTGGTATATGGGAGGCAGTAACAGTACACATTCTGAAGAAAGTTTTATGTAGATATTTTATTCTTGCTCATAATTGCAAAGAAAACTCTCTAATTGGTCTCTTTTCCTCACATACACAGCCACCAACATTATTAATGGAAATTATATGCACCTATGGGGAAAAGGACAGATTCCTTAGTGGTGATCATACATTAGGTTATTGCATATTGAGTACTTCAGGGTTCCATTTTTCCTAATAGACTGTATAATTCTCATCATAAGAGACTGAAGTAAAAATAAAACAATGAACAATTTTCTGAAATTAATATACCCTTCAGCCTAGGCTCCTGCCACACATAAGTATGGGATATGTATAGTTTTGCAAACAAGGTGCTTTAAAAAAATAAAACTGGATTTAGTTATCTTTCTTTTGCCATGTGTTTAATTTAAACTGTAAGCCTAACTCCTTTTGGAGTTTTTCTATTATTCCATGAATAATTTAATTCATTAAATTGATTTGTATATAGACACTGCCTAATGTTCTTGGATGTAGTGTTAGAAAGCTATAAAAAACAACCTGTTAATCAGAGAAACACAAAAGATTTCCCTAAGAGGAAATTGTCAGTTACATAATTACATTAAAATCTACTACACTGCGTTTTTTACTTTAAAAGAGCAAAATGAAGGGCTGGACAACAGACAATGCTTCCTTAAAATAAGCCTTTTAATACCTCCTATAAGGGTCAGATCAAGGGTGAAGAAATGAGAATTGACGAAACACTATGGCAATTCCCAGCTAAAATAAAAAGCCAGATATTCTTTTCTTCACTGACAACAGAAAATGCACATAGAGACAAGAAGGGTTGATCACTGATGCAGAAAATGTACTTTCCATTCTCTGAGCTTTCTATAGTCTCTTCTTTTATCCATTTTCTATTTTTCCTCATATTGCCATTCTCTGTTTCTTGTCAATGACCTTTCTTCAGTCCAACTCAGCTTCTGTCTAATGGCCTGAAGAGGACTTCTTCACATGATGGAAAGCTTTAGATTCAAGATCCCCCCTCTCCCCCCGCCCCTTCATTAGAGTGAAAAATGAACAGTCTCTATGTGCTGAGTGTTAATGAAAGTGAAGAAAGATTTTTTTTGTATGTGTTTTACACATTATGTTCTTGACTCCTCGAGGTGCTACAATAAATTGCCGCGCTTCGTTTATAAGGAGTGATAACAGAAGCAAAATGAGGATCTGGCAGCAAATTACTTCTCAGTTCACCCTGGGTCAGGCTGCTGGGGCTAATGAGAAGAGGTGCTCTAATTTTAAACTCTTCCTCGACCAAGCTATTCTTGCATTAATGTTCACTGCTATAAATTGTAAAGTCAAATGAAGGAGCACTGTTGAAAATTAACCAGTATTTTTATCCTTTGAGTACTCAATAGAACATATTTTGGCTTCTGAGCCTGGTAGTTATCAAAGGCAGCACTGACTACACCAAAGGTTCTAGCCTTACTTAGCAAGATGGTTTGTTTAATTTTTTTTTCCTCCACGCTACTACTAGTTCAACCCTTCTTTTTAAAAAATCAGCAGGAGGAAGTGGTGTAGGTGTTCAACAAGATTACAATTCAGCCTGAAGGGGAAGTGTTTAACCATTCCTGTTGTGTGTCCATTTAACAGGACACTATACACAGGCATTAAAAGTCAGGCAGAATTACACTGTCCATTTAGTGCTGCTGATGTGTAATGAACTGTAATTGTGTATGTGGAAGGAGCTCCTGTAAATCACTGACCCATTAGGTCTGTAAGCACTTTGTTGCTATAAACCCAAAGCAGGATTTGAGTAACTAATGAGAAACTAATGCAGCACCTGCTTCTCTCATGAAATAATTTGCTAATCCCACATTGTGCCAGTTTATCCAAATCAAATACAAGAGAACTGGGGGAGGGGGAGGCATGTCGATCCAAAATGGGGCATTATGCTGCTTGAACAAAATTCCAGATTTTAATGACAGGATTTTTATACTGACACCTTGGCATTGACCAAAAATGCAGAAATTTATTGAAAACATGTATCAATGCCATGAAGTTAATTTCACGTATGATGTGCCTATTCTGGTACATTCTCCCATGGAATAGCTACATAACGTACAAATTAACCACACTATCCTACTCTAATCATTGTAATCAGTTATGTTTTCATGTGTACATTACTAATATATAAGGTTGTTGTAGTTCTTGTGTGTGGTTTAATTGCTTGTTTTTGCATAACTTGTATGATTGATGATGTTCTAGAAATTTTTTCCCCTAAAGGAGACTTTCTAAATTACTTTGTTTAGATGCTAATGATTGTATTTCATTAGTGGCCCTCTCATCCAGAATCATCTTTAAATGAATGAATATGCCATAATTAAAAATCTGAATTATGAATTACTTTGAAAGGAGACAACATTGTCCCGATTTCCCACTGCGACTCAGTGTTATTTCAATTATGTAAATATGTTTAATCATTCCCCTTTTGTTTTTCTAATTATTTAATATTAATGTTGCTTTACCCCTTTATTGCTACAAGAAGGGATATGGCATCTTAAATTAGAGTACTTAGACAAGTGACACACAGATGACTAGATTAAAGCAGACATTTATCAGAATGCATAACCATTTCAAAAACAAACATGCTATTAACATTCATACTAATATAGCAACACTAGCAGTAATTGCACTTAGTGCATGTTTTGTCTGTATAAATCTAATGTATTCACAATGTACAGTTCCAACCATTATTTTTAATGATCAAAGTCAAAATTCATTTGTGAATGTTTAGACTCTCTCAAAGTATAGATTTTAGACAACAAGGAGATATCTTTGCCATATCAGACTGGACTTTATCAGCAATTTATTTTTATTTTTTTGCTGGGGGGGAGGGAAAAACAAAGGGGGTGGGGGAAGCCGCTGGACTTGAGATTTTTGTATATTGACCACTAAACCAAGTTACCAGATAGGACAGTCAGATTTTATCCCCTGAATGGGAGGAATATTAGGAAATGAACTTTAAACCAGAGTACTGGAAGAAGCTGTTTTTATGGAAAGTCAGAGAAAACAGAAGATCTTGTCATTGGGGGACACAGTCTATCAATGTTATAAATCCACGGCTTGTAATTCTGTATAAAGTTATTCACCTTAGGCATTTAAAAGCTGACTTTAGAGATTAGCTTTATACATCATGTAGAGTTTCTCAGTTTTCACTTTATTTAGTTAGGTCTAGAAATAAATAATTGTGGTTATTCCAGTAAGGCATTCTGAATTGTTTTAACTGTTAGAACTACAGTATTTGATTCCTGAACAATAAAAACCAACTCATATAAGTTTAAAACTCGGTTGAAAATATTGCTAGATTAATCATGTGAAATTTAACTGAAGTAGACATTAAGGAATGTGAATTTAGGTCCTCACCATTTATAGAACTGTAAAAAGTGAAAACCATTGATTATGGATAATGCTGTTGGTCTAAAGCTCAGAAGTAACAGCTACAAAAATTGCTTTAATATTCAAATTCCATTTTTAAAATTTGAATTTTAGCAACTACACAAGCCAGAGCTAGAGTTCACTATGTTAAGACGTACCAGTGTTATTTGCCCTAGCACTAACTTACTCCCAGTTTAGGTTTATTACAGTTTGCTTTGAAGTTTGTACAAACCAAAGTAAATACTTTCACTTAGTATTACTGCTCTTTCAACATATGAATTGCACTAGGTTGATTAGATGTACATAAAACAATCATATTTAACAGCTAATTGTAAATTAGTTTAAATATTTTTTCAAATAAAGTGTTCAGATGGGAAAAAGGAAGGGTGATCATTTTCCATTTACCACTGTTCCTCAGCATAACCAAAAGAGAAGTGTTTCATTTAACCTTACAGTCTTGCCATCTAAAAGGAGGCCCTGCATGCATGCAGATTTGAGAATGGTTCCAAATATATCAACCCTAAATCAACCACAGGCTATTTGAATAAATTTGTAGGGGCATCTGAGTGCATGTGTGTGTAATTGTGTATATTTTTGTCAGTAAGTGTTCCTTTATATTCTACTTTAATTTCACTTGAATGATAATTTTAGCAGTCACAAAAGTGATGCAAAATACCAACTGTAACTGATGTTCTGTTAGAGTCATGTGTTTTAAAGTGCTGATAGGTTTCTCTTATTAGTGGTAGAAATCAAGCATAAAAAACCCAACCCTGAATATTTTGGAGTCTCTGTTCTAGTCAGTTATCATTTCTGTAGTAACCATTTCCTTTTAACTGAAGATGCTTTTCAAAACCTGTTTGAGAGGAAAAGAGAATGGGCATCCATAGACTTTTTTTGGGGAGGAGGGGAGTGTTAAAATGGGTAAACTACAAACTAATCCCAAATTGGCACTTTTCATTTTAACTAATATAATACTTCTGTAAAGTTTTTTAATTTAAAAATTATTACAGGTACATGTAAAATTATCCCACTTAAAACATCTCTCTGGGCTCAGCCCAGAAAAAACTATAATGCTATATGCTGTCCTCAGGATTCTTAGATATGCAAATTATTATTCTACTTAAGATCTCACAGACACAGACTTGGTCAGAGCAAATTACCCAAGCAGTTGGCATTCATCAGAAAGAGATGGTGAGGCAGTTAAAACAGATGAAAACTGGAAGTTTAGAACAAAAGCCTACGATTTAATAGAGAAGAGTATTCTGTATTGTGTTCTCTGCTCTGAGGGTATGTACTGAAATCTTATCTTCATTTCATAAAATCATATAGCACAAAATCATGCTGGCCCTTTCAAATCGGTAACAGTTTTTCCATTCACTTCAACGGGGCCACAATTTCACTCCTGGGCTTTACTGTGCCTAGACTGTACATCATTTATATAGTGTTCAGTGAGTAAATACTTGTTTTTAAAAAATAACATTATTGAATTTTCAATAATATTTTAAGTGCTCTATATTCATTCTGAGAATGGATACTCTCAGAGTCAGTTCAAGCACTAGTTATAATATATTTTGGTATATTAATTTCTTAAGAAAAAATGTAGGTTTTGTACTACTTTAATTAAGGCATATGTAATTATTAGAATAAGATGCTCTTTTTGTATGAACTATTAATTCTTATTTTTCTAAAAATAAAGCAACACAAATATGCATGCAATTACCAGAAATTATTTTCCAGTATAAATATTAGTAGTCTTACCCTCTAGCTATCCCTGAAAACATAGTCTGTGATTTTATTTTTGGCTTTTCCTTATCAGAAGAATTAGTACTAAGAGTTTAGGGCCAGACTGTGATACCCTTACTAACAATGAATAGTACCTTACTCAACAAATGGTCTTACTGATTTCAACAAGTCTGCTTGCTGTGTAAGGTACTTTTGAATGTGAGCAAGGGTATCACAATCTGACTCTTAGGAAATAAACAGACTTTTAGCTAGTGATTTTATATTATGCTAGTTATTAACTTCCATTTAATATACTGAATATCAATTACATCATAATAAAATTCACTACAGAGTTTCCTCTTAATGCAATTTCTCCTTTATTCTTTTCTATGCAGTCTTGTCGATTGCAACATAATGTGCCCATAGCCTCATTTAAATAAAACTGAAACAATCATATTTGGAGTTCGAATGTCACAGATTATAAAAAAATAGCAGAATGTTATTTTAATTACATCAGCAAGTTTCAGTCGTGGGGGTTCTTCACATTTTAAATTACTTTTTATTGTCTTTTTGCTAGAACATGGCAATTGCAATTTTCATTGGTTGTTTTGTTTATTCACATATTGGGGTTTATAAAATAGATGTACCAATGGTGCTTATCTAATACTTACAACATCTTTGAAATAAGATGAAAAAGCTAAACTAACCCCAGCAGCTAGCCCTGCAAACTGCTCCAAACAAAACTCCAAAATTTCCATCCCCGCTTCACTCAAACCCCTCTCCTTCAAACCCAACTCAGTACATAAGCCTTACTAGTTAATAAATATTGTTCTGTCACAAATATTTAAATGTGTTCCTTAAATATATTTTTGAAATATTGTCATGAGCTAGGTGAAGTCCTATTATGGTTGAGTTAAAATAAAAGCCCGTTGAGGTTGGTAGGTGTGAACTCACCCTTCAATTAACAGAACTGTAAACATAAGCCCTACCTAAGACAAGATGTGTTTGGCTTGCCTAGGAACTTTTGGGCTGCATAGTGCTTTGGGTAAGTGTGTGAGGGTATGTCTACTGCAATAAAACACTTGCAGCTGGCCTATGTTAACTCACTGGGCTCACAGGGCTTGGTCTGCAGGACTAAAAAACTGCATTGTAGATATTTGGGCAAAGGCTGGAGCCCAGGCTCTGGGATCCTAAAATCCCAGATTCCAGACCAAGCCAGAACATCTACACTGCAGTTTTATAGCCCCTGCAGCCAGAGCCCCACGAGCCCGGAGTCAGCTGACATGCGCCAGTCATGTGTGTTTTATTGCAACGTAGACATACCCCAAGAGACCATGCAGATACTGATGTCACAGACAAGAAGACAGAGAGAGGCAGAGTTAAAAAACAGAAAGTCTAGTAGCCTTTGAGCACAGTTTAACCCTGGAAAAAGCTAGAGATAGAGAGCTTTTGGGTCTGGTGGCTAAAGAGGTTTCGAGGCTCTAAGCTAAAAAACTGTTCCTTTTGTTCTTGGTTCCTTCTGCATTCAGAGACATAGGACTTTGTACATTCTTCGTAAATAAACAAACCTGCATCAAAGGAAATACCAGGCTCCATCAATTTCTACTTCCAACTGGAACATACCCAGGCCCCTGAAATTTGACTAGCTGCCCAGGCAACACTGGTGCTAGGGATAGGATCCAGTTTCCAAGGAGAGAGACTGTGACTGGTGTTGCTGTTGAACCACGGTGGAACAAACAATGGAGGTGCTGCAGAAATAAAAAATGGCCAGCAGGATTTAAAGCAAGACCTAAATGGGGAGCTGATGATTTAAAACAGCATCTGGAGGTTTGCCAGAAAGGGCTCAGAGAGGACTTGCAGACAATGGTGAAATCTCTGTTGGAGCAACAACTACAAAATGTCCAGGCAGATTGGGAAGCCCAAGTGCAGAATTCCCAGGTTGGAATGGTAAAACAGATTGATGAGGTGACCAGCAATCTGGCTGCCATAGACCAGAAGTTCTTCCATGAAATAGTGGAGACTAGGCAAGCTTTAGCCAGTCTGAAATTTGCCAACTGTGATGAGCTGCAGCAAGGACTTACAGAGCTGAAAATTCATCTACAGAAGGAAATCAAAGGATCACACCACGTGAAAGGCAGCCACCTGAACGGAAATTGAGCCAGCGAGAGTACTTGGGTAAGATCGAATATTTACAACAGTTTTCTACCACACTGTAACCCACAGACACCCAGAGGGAAGTGGCAGGGCTGTCCCAGCTCAAACAATGCCAAATACTCTCTAAAAGACTTATTTGTCTCAACTCAGCAATGAATGGCTGGGAAGGACAGAAAGGGGGGTTTCTAGCAGCTCTGGGTGGCCCAGCTTTGCAGAATTTACCCCCAGAAGAGAGACTGAGTCATTCAGACCTTGCAGAAGCCCTTGAGGTGCAGTTTGGAACTAGCCATCAATATGAGCTGCCCGTGGCATAGTTAAAAGCTGGAAAGAGAGGAAAAGAAGAAACCCCACCTAAACTGTCAGAGGACTTGTGGAGGCTTGTAGTAATGGCATACCCAGCTATAGGGTGACCAGACAGCAAGTGTGAAAAATCGGGACTGTCCCTATAAAATCGAGACATCTGGTCGCCCTTCCCAGCTACCACTGTGGCCTTCCAGGATAAACTGGCGATGGACCAATTTATAGATGCTCAGCTGGACTTGGATTTGCAGTTCAAGATCAGGAAAACGAGACCAAAGACCATCTGAGAGGCTCTGGAATTTGCCCCAGAATGTGAATCTTTCCTCGCAGAAGTTCATCGAAAGAGGTAGCAGCTGCTAGTGAGAAAAATGAAAGCTGATCACCAAGAACCCTGCAAGTACAGCTTTGTGTCTAATATGTATGATGAATGAGGCAATTCTAATCTGACCATATTGAACAATTAGATAATTTTGGTTTGTAAAACAAGAGAAATGGCAGTAATGCAAAAATTAAAGGAAACAGTTCAGACAAATGCTGGTACTGTGTCAAAACTGACCACAAAAAGGATTATTACAAATTTTAAGGCAGGCCAAGACACTGTCACAAGTGGACTCCATCAGAACGATGGGAGGAGAAGAGATAAAGGGTGCTGTTACACTGAATAGTGTTGGTAGTTTCCAGGAAGCGTATCTTTCATCTCTGGGCAATCAAAGACCTTACTGAAGCTGATGGGCATGCTAGCTGCCCTTCATTCTGGCTAAATTGAAGAAGTTAATTATGGAGTAAGATAGCTGAAACAGTAGACGCCACCACCCAAGACACTGGCCACGTGGAAGGCCTGAGCAAGACCAGACTCAGGCCACGTCTACACTACGGGATATCATCGAATTAGCTAAAATCGGTTTTATAAAACTGATATTATAAATTCGATTTCATGCGGCCACACTAGGCACAGTAATTCGGAGTTGTGCGTCCATGGTCCGAGGCTAACGTCGATTTCTGAAGCGTTGCATTGTGGGTAGCTCTTCCGTAGCTATCCCATAGTTCCCGCAGTCTCCCCCGCCCCTTGAAATTCTGGGTTGAATCATTATTGTCGCGGGTGGTTCTGGGTAAATGTCGTCA
>NC_133772.1:107137236-107170713 GCF_003597395.2 Chelonoidis abingdonii | reverse complement strand
TGATCAGAGCTCCACGCTGGGCAAACAGGAAATGTAATTCAAAAGTTCGCGGGGCTTTTCCTGTTTACCTGCCCGCTGCATCCGAGTTCAGATTGCTGTCCAGAGCGGTCAGTGGTGCACTGTGGGATACTGCCCGGAGGCCAATAACATCGATTTCCATCCACACTAACCGTAATCCGATATGTTAATATCGAATTTAGCGCTACTCCTCTCAGCGGGGTGGAGTACAGAAATCGATTTAAAGAGCCCTTTATATCGATATAAAGGGCGTTGTAGTGTGGACGGGTACAGCGTTAAATCGATTTAACGCTCTTTAAATCGATTTAAACACGTAGTGTAGACCAGGCCTCGGGGTCCCAAGAGGTGTTTCTGGGTGCTGCTTGGAGTGACTGGGAACTGATTGAAAATGAAGGGACACTGACTGGATTGCAGCTGTGTGTCTCTGCGTGTTTCAGAAGCAGAATGCAATCAGAAAAACTAGGAGAAACCTAGAGAAACACTGGTGGCTCTGAGAGGAAGCCAACAAAGAGTGTTTCTTTAGCGTAGAATGCTAGCTGGAAAGGCATGCTTGGAATTGTGAACAAGGGAACTGCCTCCTATTGTTTGTTCCTACTGGGTTCAGAGAAACAGGACTTTTCATACATACTTCGTAAATAAATAGAGTTGCACCAAAGAAATGCCTGACTCATAGAATCAATTTCTCCTAACAGAAACAACATAGCAAGGCCCAGATTACTAATTAGCTGCTAGAGCTAAAAGGAGCTAGCAGTAATATAAGTAGACCTGCCTGAGAAAATACATTTCCTGCAAAACAGAAACCTGTGGGAAAATCTCAATCTTATCAAAAACATTCAATTTTCTGTTGGGAAAATTGAAAAATATTTTGTGTTGGGTTGAAATGACCAAAACATTTTTTTCCAAATTAATTCAATAAAACATTAAATTGCATTTTCCCATCCATGCATTGCCTTCTCTCCTCTGGGTTGAGCCCTCAGGAAGATTACATCTCCCATTATACAATGCACATTTCCCTCTGACCAAACTGTGTAGTGCATCACGGGAGATGTTGTCTGGCCCGGTAGTTTGGCCCATAGATGAGAATGGAGGCATGAGGTTCTCGAACTACATCTCCCATAATGCAACAAAACAATGGAAAAATGAAGTTTATTGTTGAACTGACTTAAAAATGAAGTGTTTTGAGTCACTTAAACAAACTGAAAAGAATGATTTAGATTTTGAGAATGTCAAAAGATCAAAAATGTCAAAACAAAACATTTAGCCGTTTCCAAATAAACATTTTTCACAATTTCCATTCCACAACATTTTTGAAATTTCAATTTTTTGTCCCAATTTGGGATGAAAACAAATGTTGAAATGTCACAACATGCAAATTAACAAGAAATATCTAAAAACCACTATTTCCTTCTCTGAGCTTCCCAATACATCCCACCTGGCTTGTCTTACTCAGCCTGTAAACATTTCAGGGCAGGAATCTTCAGAATTTAGTGTCTTATGTGGTACTGAGCACACTGTCTGCTCTTCAATAATAACAGCAACAACACACACACACACACACTCCTCTCAGTCACCAATACTCTCAGGGTCACCCATGCCCTCCCAGTGCTGATAATACACATTAATTTCCCTAAAAATCCCAGTCACGTGACCTAATATACCAGGAATAATTTGGCTGATGTGGTTCAGTATGGCCCTAAAGATTCACACCTGAGATAAGATGGTAAGTCCCTCCAACAGCTTTAATAGACAGTAGGTAATAAAATCCCTAAATTCTTACCCCACTGCTTGCAAACACAGTTTGGGGAATAGGGAATGTCCCCAAAAGTTTCCCAGACTAGCTAACTAAAAGATGGTGCACTCACAACTCCGCGAATGATCCTCAGGTTCAGAGCTGAATCCAGACTCCTCGGTAACTGCAGAGGGGCAGGTATCCTCTTTATGCAGAAATTAGGCTGCTTCTTTTCCCAGGAGTACCCCTCACTGTAAAGAGACACAGGGATCAGGTGCAGATTATAACTATTCTAACTCTTAATCTCTTACACTCTTACCTTAGTGCTTACATACAATTACAGTAGGCTGGCAGCCCAATTAGTAGTCAGAGTAGTACTTGCCACATGGAGACCGATTTATCTAGGGACCTGAAGCACTAACTCAGCCTGGCTGCATAAGGAGTTTTCCCAACAAATTTCTATTCACTGGGAGTCACCTTGAAGAGGAAAGCACCAAGATGAGAGAGATTGCTTCCAGGTACCCCAAAGCCAATTCTCAGAAGGAACCCTGCATGCCAGCCTGGGACTCATGAGCTCACTAACAGTAAATTTTACCCTTACGGTGGCTTCCAGACGCCTCCAAAATGGCTTCTCCCCCTCTCACAGTGCTCCTAGGGCAGGCTTCTCACCGAGCACCTTCCTTACTTGTCAGGCTAGCTCTGATTTCCCTGGCTTTTTCCTGTCAATGATTTGACTCTAATGCCCTTCTTTCTCTCAGGAACTGCTTTTCCTCTGAGCAGGTGAGCTGCTAGCCAGCCAGGCACTCTGCTATTCCCCCTTCCCCACCCCACAGCCGACAGAGGCCACTATTTCTTGATATGATGGCTCTCCTCTCTCCCCCTTGGTTGCATAGCAGACTCTGAGGCTGCCTTAGCCCCCCTGCCCCCTACCTGCCAGGGTCAGGGTGTCTCTCCCTGAGTCACCAGCACAGAGACACCCAGGAACCAAGATGAGCTTCCCATGGGTTACATTTGCTTCCACAGTAAATGATACTTCCACACCATGAGCTCTTCTAAGTATATGGCTACTAGTGCCTCTGGCACCATTGCTACACTCTAGCTTGAGATTCCACAAACCCTTTCTTCCCTCCTCACCATGGAAGCCTATTCTCTTCCTCCCTTCCTTTCCATTTGACAGGATCCCCTTCTTTTGCCTCTTTTCACCTTCCCCGCTTATGGTGCTTTCCTCGCTCCCTATTTTAAGAGCTATTCCCTCTCTTCTGAAATGCTGTCCCTCCAATATTCCCTTCTATTATAGTCAATATCGTGACAAAGTTCCTCCTCCACCTTGGTGGGTCCTGCGCTTATTGGCGGATTTGTTCACCTCAGTGATCTTCCCTTCTTGTGGAACCCACAGTCTGAGTCAGCTCCTCCTGTGTCTGATCAGGAGTTGGGAGGTTTGGGGGGAACCCCAGGCCCCGCCTCTACTCCGGGTTCCAAGCCCAGCGCGCCTGTGGATCGCAGCTGTCTATAGTGCCTCCTGTAACCACCGCAGGACAGCTACAACTCCCTGTGGTAGCTTCCCCGTGGCCTCCTCCAACAACCTTCTTATATCCTCACCACAGGACCTTCCCCTGGGTGTCTGACTAATGCGTGTCTTCACTCATATCCTCCAGCAGTACACCCCTCTCTCACTCTCAGCTCCTTGCCTTCTGCTCCCAACTCGCTCACACACACTGCTGGATCACATCCTTCTCGCTGCTCCCCCTCACACCTGACTGAGTGAGCTCCTTTTTAAACCCAGGTGTGCCCTGATTAGCTGCCTGATGGCTGCAGGTGTCGAATAAAGAGCTATCTCTACTGCCTTCTAGAAAGATCTTAATTGGCTCCAGGTGCCTTGATTAACCTGGAGCAACTGCCATTTGGTTACCAGGATACTAGGGATTTGTTTAGCCTGGGGCTAACATACCTGTTTCTCAGTACTTTACTGTAGCCATCTGGCCTTGCCCCATCACAATATATAAATGTGTTATGATTAAGAGATTGCTAAAGAAACTGGCAGTTGTCTCGCCCTTGGTTGCAATGACTAACTCCTTTAGATAATACAGGAAAGCCACTGTTATATTTTAACAATATGAATTTTTATTTTGACAGATAATCATTCTGAAAAGGGATGGGGAGATGGGACAGGGAAGAGGGAGCCCCACTTCTTCCCACTTCACAACCAACCTTTCTCATTCTCACCAAAGCACTTCTCTGTGAGGTCCCAACCAGCATCCTAGCTATTTCACTTTAAGTATCTGGTTGGCCTACACTGGGAGGGTAAATGGTGTGGGAAGAGGAGTCAGTAGTGATGCTTTAGGACAGCCAACCCCATTACATTTTTGTACTAGGTGCCAGTGATATATTTTTAATGCAAGACGAATGTTGATAAATCAGAGACAGTTCCAAGAAGAGCCATGAGAATGACTGAAGGATTATAAAATATGCCTTTGTAGTGATAGACTCAAGGAGCTCAATCTATTTAGCTTACCAGAGAGAAGGTTAAGGGGTGATTTGATCACAGTCTGTAAGTATCTACGTAGGAAACAAATATTTGATAATGAGCTCTTCGATCTAATAGACAAAGGTATAACAAGATTCAATGGCTGGAAGTTGAAGCTAGACAAATTCAGACTAGAAATAAGGCACACATTTTTAACATTGAGGATAATTAACCATTTGAACAATATACCAATGGGTGTGGTGGATTCTCCATGAGTGGCAATTTTAATATCAAGATTGTATTTTTTAAAAAGGATATGCTCTATCTCAAAAGGAATAATTTGGGGGAACTTCTATGGCCTCAGTTATACAGCATGTCAGATTAGTAAATCACAGTGGTCCTTTCTGGCCTATAAATCTATGAAAGACAAACAAAAAATTCAAACACACACAACTCTTTTACAAACACCTTAGTTTGTAATCACTAAATCAAAGAATAGAACAGTAACCGTACATTTGCTTCCATTATATCTTTATTTGGCATAACAGGTATAATTTATACCAAATAATAAGTTAACAAGAATCATTTTCAGTTCTACCCTTCCATCACTAGATAGTGCTAGCAACAGCTACACTCGCTCCAGTTCAAAGATCAACCAGAACGTGGAACATTAAGTGTATATTTTCTTGTAAGTGCACTTACAAAGTCTCATTGTATGATAACATCAAGGGCTTGTTTCACTTCTGAGGAGTGCATTGATGTGCAATTTTTACTCCCTATATCTAAGCAGGGATTCAGCCCTAGAGCAAAGACATTGGTACTATTGCTGCTATCCACCAAAAAAAGTCAGCTTTAAACCCTGACCATGGTTCCCATTGGAATCAATGTTTCTAATGGGCACCCTTGTCCAAGCCCCATCTATAAGATTGCCAGGCTACACCAGAGTATTTCTTCTGTAACGTGCTGCAGTAGCAGAGACAGCAAACCTGGCCCCATAAGTTTGAACCTTGGCTGTCAGTACTTATGGTGATGTAAAATTCAGGCTACTAGATAGAGAGGTAACTGTGTTGTGCATTGTCGCTTCTCCCCATAATAATTGCCTCTGCCATCAGAATCTACTGTATATATTTTTATCATTTAGTAAGAATCTGATATCTGCAAAGCACATTATTTCTTCTTACCTTGCAATCCTACTTCTTCCCTCCCTCCAGCTCCCAGCAACTAGAGGGCAATGGCAAACATCAACCTATAATTTCCATGCACAGGTTGGTTTTCAGGCTTAACTTCAGCTTGAGATCTGGTATATGCATATTCCACCCATTTTAACAAGAGCGTATGTTGAATTTAACTAGACTTTCATTACAACACCGTACTGAGCTCATTTAAAAATTAAATTAGTTATATATAAAACAAGCTAGTTAAATTGCGCCAAAAGCAATAAATAAAATCAGTGAATTTTGACATCTCTAAAATATCATTACATCTCTGTTTTAGAGAGAGGTAGAGATTTTAACATGCAAAAAAGACAAAGATTGTTTTCTTTGCTAGCAACCCACCACACACTGCTGATGTAGGAATCACTGACAAATCAGAAAATTCCCATACAACGTCTGGCTCAGTCATTCAACTGAAATATAGGCAACGTTATGCATGCTCTTCTGCTAACTAAATTATTACTATTTGTATTACAGCAGTGCTTGAAAACCCCAACCAAGTTCATTGCGCAAATACTTAGGAAGAGAGTGTCTCTGCTCCAATGCGTCTGCAATCTAAGTAGAAAGGGCAGACTGAAAGTGGGAAGGAAAACAGAACCAAGATGAAGTGATTTACCCAAAGTCAATGGGATGCTGGGACTAGAATCCAGGACTCTCAAATCTCAGTCTAGAGCTTTAGCTATTGGACCACACTGCCTCACCACTAACTATGAAACTTGCAAGACTGGCTGACTCCACATGCTCTTCCTTCTTTTTCTCTTTTTGCATGTGTAACCCTTCTACAATCAGCTGAACTATATCTTAAGAAGAATTCAGATGCTCTGAGGACAATGATTCTTAATATATAAGAAAGGGAACCATTATAAACCAAAAGTTTCAACTCCATTAGTACTTATTTTTAGTTTACATTTTATTACTTGTTTACTTCTACAGCGCTTACATCTGGAAATCCTGTAGTATCTCAAATTCTGTAAGATCTCCGATCAAAATCAATACAACGCCTGAGTGATTAATACAAAAGGAATCAGCCATTGTCTTAAATAAAAAATGAACAAAGAGATGGTTTTAAAAAATGAAAACAAGATGGGCATTGATGTCTCTACTTGAAGTGAAAAGCCTCATACTGTTTGAAGAAAGACAAAAAGGGTGAAAGAGCTCACTAGAAAAGATTCCTGAACCACTAAGACACACTGTTCCGGGCCCAAATCTGGCAATACCTCAGGATGAAGAGCAGAAACAACTCTGCCAACCTCAGATATCTTTGAGGAACACATAGTAAGGACAAGATGGAGACTCAAGTACCTAACCAGATCATTAATGGTCTAATGTAATTATGAAGATTACTATACATAACTAAATCCTCTAAAATAGAGGATTATTTCTGTATGGATACATATAATTTTAAATTGTGTTATCAGTTAGCCCTGTATGACATTCTGAATGCTTACTGTCAGCCAGTTGTACCAACCTGTAGTATCCAATTCCACCCATAACTCTAACAGCTATTGTGATTGCTTATCCAGACTTCACCCTGCTATAGTTTCCCAGGTAACCAGCACACAGCTGCAGCAACTGAAGGCATTCAAAAGGAATGAAACCAAAACCATTTGGCAGTATTTCCGTTTGTTTCTGTCCCTTTTAACAGTTAAATAACATCAATAATAAAACATCTGAATGCTTTATAAACCTATGGGGCTGAAGACTGCCTTCAGTGTGGAAAAGTATAGGATTTTTAGAGGCTAGGAACACAAAACTCAACCTGGTTGGAAAATATTTTGGTTTGGTTTTTGGTTTGGTTTTTCTTCCTCCCATGGAAAATTTAGGTCAAAACAAACACAAAATTTCATCAATATTTTCCACAAAAAAACTGAATTTTCAGAAGCGAAACCAGAAACTTTGGGCTGAAAACATTTAGCTGAAAACTGAAATTTTGTTTTCAGAAATGCTGCCACAGTGCCCCATGAGAATTGCAGGTTAGGTGCCCTCTGCCCCCATTAATCTCTATAATAAAATAAATAATAATAGTCATAATAATAATAGCACCTAGCTCTTAGATAGTGCTTTTCATTCATAGGTCTCTCAGCACTTTACAGAGAAAGTCAATGTCATTATCCCCATTTCACCGATGAGGAAATTCTAAATGCCACACTTCCTTGCCAAACTACATCTCTCATCCTGTATCATGGTCTCTCCTCTTGCTGAAACACCATGGTGAATCATGGGTGTCCCTGGCTGTACTGCATTATAGGGATGTAGGCCAGCTGATGAACCTGGCTCATAGACGACAGTGGGAAAACAAGGCAGCTGAACTATATGAGGTTCCCCCCCAGCATCTCTGAATCAAATTTTTTCAATTTTCTAGTAACTGTTTTTTGATTAAAAAAAATTGAAATTTTCTGCAGTAATTTTCTCCATTACCCTCCCTTCTTCCATCCCTCCTGTTCACACTTTCCAAGTGTTTCTCCTCAGAAATCTTTTTTGCAGGAGGACAGTGTGGTGTCCTGCAACCAATCCTGGCTCCACTTGTAGTTCTCAATTCTTGGGTCCAGCTGAGCTGTTCTCAGGGCCAGACCTCAGAGATAACCTAAAGGATAAAGGTAACTTTATGCCATTCTTACAATCTCTCCCCTCACCACCATCTTGGCGCACACTGGGAGCCACTTCAGTCCCAAGTGAAATTAGAGAAGGCTCAGGGAAGCTCTAAATTGCACTCGTCTGAAGAAGTCTCCACAGAGCTGTTCCAACATCTGAAGATCACCAGAATGAAAAAGTGCTTTAAGCCCACCCCTCGTCCCAGCCAAAATCCACCTGTGGGAGTAGTGGGAGTAGGAGGTATCCCCCTACACCAATAGACTGTTGAAAAGCAGCTACAGCAGGGACCAGAATCTGGCTCATAGTCTTGCAGAGGGGGCAGAAACTTCCCTGAACCCTTAGGAGATATCAAATAGTAATTGCTTCATGTTGTTGCTACAAAGGTGCTGTCTATTGTGCTTCTGCTCTCCAATCATTGGGAGGGTCTGAGGATAGCAGGAAGCATGGACCATAGTCCTGCAAGTATTAGATACCAGAAGAAGCAGGTATCCAAACTGGCACTGAGGCTAGAGATAGCAATGACACAAGGCCTTTTGCGGTATGTAAACTCCAAGGATTTTCAGCTACAGTGCTGGGAGATTTGAGCTATATCTTTGGTTTCCTATGGTGACAGCACAAACTTCTGGGTATCTCTGATGCCAGTGCCAGCAGTAGAAGCTCTCTAGGAGATCCTGGAAAGGCTCAGAGAGCAATGGAGCCTCTTTTCAAAATGAGGAAGCAGCCACCCTGCTCTCCAAAAGATACAGGGAGAGGCCAGCATACCCAAAAAGATCATCACAGATCAGAGAGAAGTTTCCCAAGCCACTACATAGCAATCTTTAACCAACAATTGGGAGAAAGTGATGACTATGTATTATAGATGGAAGGAGGGCTCAAAGGTGGAGAAACCTCACAGTTCATACCAGCTATGCAAACAATTTGATGCTCCTGGGCCATTTGTGGTTGGTAATGACACCTGAAACAGGGTAGCGTCTCCATTACACTTTATATATTTGGATGCTGCAGTGCTTATATTAGAAGCTCCTCTGATGAAGGGTGAGCTCCATGTGCATTGACAACACCAGTCTGTTAATGAGGAATTTAATTAACAGATCTAGTTGTATTCACCCACGCTGCCCAGATGCCAGCCACTGTGAAACAAGGCATGTATACAGGGAGGAGAAAATATATGCTCTTCACAAAGCAGTATATTAGAACCACTTAATTCTTCCTGCCCAGTTTCCATTTAGCTTAGCAGAGCATAAGTCTACGAGGTGATGTATCACCACAGTAAATGGGATTGTTTCCAGTACATTCACAATTTAAATCAGACTAGAATTTAGTTTTCCAGAAAACATAACATTTCGTAGTTCATGTTCTAAATTTCAGCACTGGGCACTGAAAAACAACTTAATTCCTGCAGAAGTATCCCATAGGAGAGCCAAATGGCTGAAGCAAGATATTCTAGATACTGTTTTAGACTTTCAGCCTCCTTTAGTATGATCTGAAATTTTGCAAGCATTACTTCATCTTCATTGTGCCTGAAGCTTTTATTTTCCATGATGGTTTGATTCTTTGCTCTGAGCCTCTTCAGTTGCAGAAAGTTTCAGTTTGCTTTCCAGTTCAGGTTCTCATCTGCCACTTCTAATCCTCATTTTTATTCCTGCTAGTTAGTCATCTGATCTCTTTGATCCTTTGTAGCAAGCCTTGAACTCTGTTTTTATTCAGATTGGAATCCAGTGTCAAGAAGTGATGTTTTCTTATTCTTGTGGTTTTCAGTCTGTAGCTTATTTAAGCTTATTTTCTCTTTTCAAAGTTTTCTATGGCTTTCTCTATATTGTCTGTGGTTTCAGGCCCCTTTTCAGTACCAGACAAACCATGAATGTATGACATTTGTGGCAATATGTATTAGTCTCTCTGTTGACGCAATGGCATTTGATTCATGTCTTCCATTTCTTTTTAATTCCTATATGTTGATTAAACAATAGGAAGGAAGCTGTACATAATAAAGGTATAATATATATGACTCCTAGACAAAGCTACAAGGCTACTTTTTTTGTAACAGGTTCTCATAAGAAGAATCCTTGATGAAGGATAGGGAAGAAAGATAGAGAAAAAGGAGTGGAAATGAATGGGGTTAGTGTCATAGGGCAGCCTTACCTGGTGCACCATTTTGTGGCAACCTATAGCATGACAGGTCCCCCTGCCTCGTTTTCCTCTCTCAGGTGATTATTAACTTCACTTTAGGCTTTCTAGTCTCAATACTACCCCTCCTTGGGGCTGGTTTATGACAATAGCACAGTCTAGATAGTCCATAACCAAATTCCCAAATACATAATCCATTTCTCACCGCAGTGCAAGTAATGATTAAAACCCATGACATTTCATTGCTTGATGCTTCACATACCACACATCAGCGCTTTCAACCATGCCCAGACTCTCTGGCAGGCGTCTCCAGTCCATGAACCAGGACAGCCACCCCAGCCCTTCCAATTGGAGGGCAACTCTGCTCTTCCCTGCAGGAACCGCCACAGCCTCTCTGTTAGGAGCATCCTTGCCAGTGAGCATCCCTCTCTCCCCTTGGCCCTCTCATGCCAGCTCTTTGGCCCTGGAGATGTCAGTAGGTAAGGTCTTCTGATGCTCCTCTGATTTCAGCTCCCTCCAGCTTAGAACCAGCAGGCAACTCCCACAGCTGTTCCTCTGCTCCTCCTGCTTTCAGCTCTCTCCAGTCTTCCAGCCCTGGCTCTCTGGCTTGGGGACGCCAGCCAGAAAACCCCTCTTGCTGCTCTCCTGTCTTCAGTCTTCCCCCAGGAACCACGTTCTGCTTTCTTTCAAAACTCCTCCAGCCCTCAGGCAACTCTCACCTGTCCTTCCTGACTGAACTAATCTGGCCGGACTCACTGAGACACCTCTGTGACGGTGGTGCCCGTGGGAGCCAGCTGAGGTCACTCAATCAGGGTGAACTGCAAACAAAACAGGGCAGACAAATCCCAAACGCTGGTGGTTATTCCACTACTTAGATTTACCAAGCCAGCACAAAACAGCTTCTATAAGTACACGTCACTGGTTACTTAGAAGTTTACACCACAGTTCCCTTAAAGTGCCCAGCCTCAGGCCTCCATCCAGACACACCTGTCAAACATATGATGATGATCCTGAAAATCTTACTTCATCATATAAAAGAAAAGGTTCTTCCAATCCCAAAGGATCAGCCACAGACCCAGTTCAATTTATACTTAGATCTTACCCAAAATACATGCATAGCCAATTCTTATTAACTAAGCTAAAATTTATTAGAAAGAAAGAGAGAGAGTGTTGGTTAAAAGATTAATACACATACAGACTTGAATTCAATTCTGAGGTTCAGATACATAGTAGAGATGAGCTTGTAGTTGCCAAAAGTCCTTTTAGAAATAGTCCATAGTTTAAGTCCAATTCCAGATTCAGGGTGACTCCAGTTAATGACGAGGATGTCAATCCTTGTGGCTTAAGGTTTCCCTCTTGAACCCAAGCAGATCTGAGATGAAGAAGGGTCATGTCCGAGCGTCTTATACATTTCCAGCAGCCTTTTGGCCTGAGAAATAATAGGCTTACCTCCTTCTCCCAAACATCCTGGCAATTAGCACAGAGTAATTTATCCATTAAACAGTTCAGATACAGGTTACCACAACCTTCAAAGACTTGCTCTGGAAAGTCCCCCAGAAAAAGACCAAAACACCAACCACCTGTCTGGCATGTGGCTTTTCCCCAAGCAGAACAGGTATTGACACAATCTTCCAAGAAGGGGTTACAGCCAATAGAGGACAAGCGAATTTGGACCACTTTAGAGTCTGCCATGTTGTGGCAGTTGGCATGATGCGCCTGCCCCCTGTACATTGCAGATAGTTTTGGTTTGTTTGTTTGTTTTGAAAGTGTCCAATTCAAGGAAGAGGAGAAGATGAAGTTCTTTGCCACATTTTTGTGAACAAGCAGTTCTGAAGCTCTCAAGAGAGTAGCAGGTTGACACAGTCCAGGTTCTGTTTCACTTCACCAGACAGTAAAAGAGAAGAATGACCCCTCTGCCCTTAATGCCCTCGCATGGGAGCACAAGGAGGCACAGGGCGTGTCCATGCCCTGACAGACACGACTATTAGACTCCTATCTGGTGCACATAGGCACTGGGCACTTTCAGGGCTGTACTCTGACATGTATTTGAAGAAGAACCAAAATTAGATCTAACTGTAGAAACTGCTGCAGCAGCCTGGTCACCCACTCCTGCTGGAAGGGCTTAAGACAGCCCTGGAGAGGGCGGGTAGGGGTGAAAGCTGAGCTGATTGGAGTCCTCAGAATAAGAGCAGCTTCTTGTTAGAACACGAGCCAGACGGCCCTTATAAGAGGACAGGGGACCAGGATCACACACTGTCTCTATAGCCCAGGGGTAGGCAACCTATGACACATGTGCTGAAGGCGCACCGCAAAGCTGATTTTCAGTGGCTCTCACAAACTGCCTGGGTCCTGGCCACCAGCCCGGGGAACTCTCATGCATTTTAATTTTAAATGAAGCTTCTTAAACATTTTAAAAACCTTATTTACTTTACATACAACAATAGTTTAGTTATATATTATAGACTTATAGAAAGAGACCTTCTAAAAACATTAAAATGTATTACTGGCACGCAAAACCTTCAATTAGAATGAATAAATGAAGACTCAGCACACCACTTCTGAAAGGTTGCCAACCCCTGCTCCAGCCTTTGAGAGGGAGGGGCCTGGCTGCTGGAGAGCAGACCTGAGGTGGAGCAGGGCTAGGGGAAGACCAGAGGAGCTGGGGAGCTCTGGCCTGGAAATCCCCCACACTGTAAGCCTAGTATAAGGCCGAATAGGCATTGGGGTTGCAGGGGACAGCTCAAGGGCAGAAGGCAGCGGCAGGCCCAAACCCTCCTTGCCTTTGATGAGTGGTTTATACTGCAGTCTGCCCCAGGGAGTGGGGGATAGCTGGTGACTGGCAGTAGCCTATGACTGAGGTGAGGTGGGGATAGGGGGCGGGGGTTTCCTGGGAAGGGGAAATACTGAAAGTGAGGGGTTACTGCCAGGGGGCAGCACCCCAGATAATGGGGCACTGGAGTCCATGGAGGGACACGAGGGCCAAGTGGCAGCAGGATACCAGCCTGCAGAGGGTGCGCCAAGGCAGGATAAGCTAATTCCCAGAAGTGACCAACAGGAGGTGATGCAGGGGTGTCCCACACACTTACAATGCACAATATTACTGACCCTCACCAGTCAGAGCGATTACAAATGCAAAGCCATGAATACTTTGGCATAAAGGTCTTGACAGCAAGGTGACATATTTTACAGATAGCCCTTTTATGACACACAATGTTCCTTTGAGCATAGCTGATGAAGGAAAGCCCCAGGTAAAGTAATTATTGTGGGTGTCTTCCTTAAAACTCACGATATTCTCTAAGGAAGACTCGTGTGTCCCATGAATTTCCTGGATAGTTCCCCACACGACCTCCCTCTGTGCCCTCTGTGTTGTGTTTGTATTAGTAATAAAGTACATCTTTATTTTTCTAATCACTGATGTAACTACTTATTTATGTGTTTCATAACACAGCAAAGACACTCCATTTACAGTGCATGGTTTGAATAAAGCTGGTGCTGAACTTTGGGTCAAGCATATCTAAGTTTGAGCTAAGTTTGCTCAGGGCTTCTCCTAAAGCAACGGTGGTTCTTTTCCCCAAGGTCTGATCTTCAAGCACTGACCACTTCCTGGGCCCCCTATTGTTCTGTAGTTCTCTTTTCCTAAGCTTCTTTCTCTTATTAATAATTTCATGCTTTTTCTTTCCTATATAGAAGATATAGGCCACTTGCTGCCATGATTCCTTAAATGTTTTCAGGTGTGTCTTTTTATGTTTTTTGCAATATAAAATTAAATTTTGTAAATTAGGTTTTTGATTATAGTTTGATCTATATTTCCTACGTAAAGCTCTAGATACTAAAGAATGGTGATAAATGACTTTCAAAAGGCTGCTTGGAATATATTTGCTAATATTCTGGTGGTGGTTACAAGTTGGAAAGGCTGGATTAATCTATTATTTCTCCATATAAATTATCTAGACATATCCCTCAGAATATAGTGCTCAGTGTTTACATTCTGTGTTTTAGGTTTTGACATTTTTATGTGATATTTACAAAACCAATGTTTAAAATTCCTGTCAAATTAAAAACTGTAACATAGTTATCACAACCAGCTCCAGAATATGTGGCTGTGGGTATATATATTGAACTGTATAAATGTGGATGGTAAAGAGGGGGTTTGGATTTCATTTGCCAGAGGCAGTAATTTTTAAACTAGGGAATACAGGCACAGTCAACATTTTTTCATGTGCTTTCTGACAGAAGACCAGAGGCAGTCTCCACTGACAAACTATCCCTAAAAACCACACACAGAGCACGCCACACACACACCTGTCTTTCCTGCCTGCATGTATCCATGTCCTCTGGACCCTGTGGAGACCCATCTGTGAAATTAGGGGCCATGCAAGGGGAAAGAGAGGGCTGGTAGGAATACACATTGTCCCCCATCCACCATGAGATGTGGGGATGGGTGCTGTAGTGCTTGAAGAGGTATAAGCCCCCTGTGTGGATACCCCCGTCTCTTAGGGATGTGCCACATTTGGGAGCTGATCTTGTGTTTCATTCCACAGGGATCAAACCCTGCACTCACCAACAGAATGATGGTAGAAAACTACAACAGGAAATCCTTGAAGAGTCTTCTTCTTCCAGAGCCGTCTTCCATGATTTTTCATGTAGAAATGGGCAATCCTGTCCATGGTCGAGATGGTGCATAGTTTTCATGAACAAGAAAGACACAATTCATTCATAATCAGGGAGAGGGATGTCATCTATGTAGCTGCTTTGCATAATGGGAAATGGTCCTAATGCTGGCTTAACTGGCAACAAAATGTTCACTTACAGTTTCATAAAGTCAGTGCAATCCTTCTTACCCACCCCAAAACCCTGCAGCCAGCACAGGGATTTGGGTGTAGAGGGTGTCAGTCCCCACAATCAGTGGCTCCCAAAACAGCCTTCTGATGATAGCTCTAATTTATACCTGGGGACCAGTTCAATACACAGCCAACCCAGGATTGCAGGGAACACAAAGTGGCTTGAAAGCTACCTTTTCACCTCCTTTCTTGACTTATGCTGTGGCGACAACCAAAGAACAGGGTCTTTATACCTTTATTTTATAATATACAAACAGTCTTCTGTCAAGCTGTCCTATGGTGGCTCAAGAGCAGGAGTACCAACCTCAGGGCAGACTGTTAAGAGGCAGGGCACAAACTCCAAATTGGCTGTGATTCTACACTTAGGCCTGGGCTACACTAATGGGGTGGTTAGAACTAAGATACACAACTTCAGCTACGCAAACAGTGTAGCTGAAGTTGAAATATCTTAGTTTGACTTACCTGGCCGTCCTCACACCGGCGAGTCGACTGCCACGGCGCCCCATCGACTGTACTTACTCCTACTGCCGAGGTGGAGTACGGGCAGAGTTTAGCAGATCGATTTATCATATCCAGATGAGATGTGATAAAACGATCCCCGATACATCAAATACTACCCGCAGATCCGACGGGTAATATAGACCTACCCTTAGATTTCACCAACCATGTATCGAGTGTGAACTCCTCTGGCACAAGAACAGCCTAACATGGAGTCAAAGACTGTCACTTTGGGTACTCCAATTTGTCTTGTCATCTAGACAAGTTTGTCTTTGTGATAGATGGTCCCTTACACCAAATATCACAACAATATTCAAGTTACTCCCAGTCCTAAAAGACCAGTTACTTACCTTAGATCTCACACCAAAGACTACGCTTATAGCCAGTCCTATAATAAACTATCTAAAGAATTATTAACTAGAAAAAGGAAATAAGAATTATTTATAAGGTTAAAGTAGGTAAACATACACACATGGGTTACAGTCTTAAGTTTCAAACAGTAGTGGAAGCTTCTATGAGAAGCAAGTTCTACATGTCCCTTAGGGCCAACCCAGACTAAAAACTGGGGATCTTTTGCTTATGCCTAGAAAAGCTTGCCCTAGAGTCCAAGCAGCATAGAGATACAGTTTCTCCTTGTCAGCGACTTTTATTCCCTGTCCCTCTTCTCTGAACTGCCAGCTCAGCTGATGGGAGGAATTCACTTGCATGTCTCCTCTTCATGACAAGGGGGAGAGCAATCAACAAAGTCACCTTATCCTCTTCAATGTTCCACAATAGTTCACTTTGCATTGATGGACCTTCTCCACTGGACAGCATGTAACACCTTCTGCTGAAAGCCAGCTTTTCACACTAGTTAATGTCTTTCTCCTGTTTGGTGATTTACACAGTTACAGAGGGTTATAATGCAAACTCTTTAATATTATCTTATACTGTAATATGAGATGCAGATATAAGTGAGATTAATGCAGGCAGCAACTCACAAGCATTTCATAAAGTCTAAACAGTGAACACATTCTTATTTTAATACCTATTAACATTATTAACACACACGTGAGCCAGATTGTTCCAGCTATGCATTGGTCAGTGTTCACTTGAGACCTAAGGGCCTTGGAATGAGCTGGCACTTAGTCTGCCAGCATCATACCTTCATCTATATATCATAACCTAAAATCAGGTTGGTTATATAGCAGAGGAATGAGCAAAGCTTGCTCATTTTGCAAGTCTCAATAGTGTCCTTTGCTGATGGTGTCATATTTCAAGCACTGATATGAGGAATGCATCATGGAGTTTCAAATGCCAAGAGAAGGAATATCTGATTTTAATGCTCAGAGGTAAAAGTACGAAGAACTTTGGTAAAGCTAGGAAGATGCCAGCACAGAAGGTGATTAAACACATAGACAATAGAACAGATACAAATTCTAAATTGACTGGTTTTCATGTACTGGTATTTAATTGAATTTCATAAACATAAAATAAGAAAGAAACATAAAGAGAGTGCAAAGTTTAGATCACATTACAAGCAGTCTCACATATCTCCTTAAAATTAACTTCTTCAGGAAAACCTTACAAAAATGACTGCTGAGATTCCTACATCATCTTGATCTGGTACTAGCTCCTGATTGTAACCATGTGAATGAATCAGACTGTAGCTCCTTGATGCAGTGACTGCTGCTCTTCATATGTATTTGTACAGTGCCAAGCATACTTTAAGAGATCAAATGCTAAATAAATACTACTACTCAGAAAAAACATTCTGTTATGTTCTTGCAACATCGCTTTACACAAAAACAATAAAGTGCTGTATCAGGACTATAAGTTGTACCTAGAACTGTGGGAGAAGTTAGTGAGACTCAAGAGATAAATATGAAAGTAAAAGAGGTAAAATAGAAATAGGTCAGTATCGATTCCATGTTGATTTTCTTCCATCAGCTCACAAGAAGCTCACCTTCCCATGCCAATGTATATGGAACAAGGAGTACCAAATTTGTTTGAATTTTCTTTACGTTGTTGTTACACCTAAAAATCTTAAACCCCCACCCCTTAGCCATACTAACAGCCAGTTCCTTAACATTACTGAACCAACATTCTTCCACTCATAAGAATATTTGTTTATCTGGCACTTATTACAAACCCCAGCTGTTTATTTAGGATACCTTGAAAAGATAGCAAATGAATAGAAATCTCTTGCATCTCTGCAGTAGATTTCTGTATGGGAAAATCATATGAGGGTATAATGGGACTTGCCTTATAATGACCACAAAAATATGTTTAAAACAAATGAAGGAAAAAGCTATTTATGTCTAATGTTGGACGAAAACAAGTATGTGTGTATATAGACACTGGAAAAGCTTTATTAAAAATATTACTGCAGGCACTTTTTATTGAAAATATGACTTTTGGGGGAAGGTCAGCTATGCTATCTTCTGTACCAATACTAAGCATGCAGTTTTTTAACTGCCCTGCAAGTAATTTCACTTGAACTGTCATCTTTGTAGTAACTTTTCTATTCATGAATCAGTGTTCGTTGGTTCATTTATACCAGTTTTTCCTCTCTTTTTTCAGCCTCACCTCCCCATTTTTAACTTGCATCTCTTCCAATCACATTTCAACAAGTACCTCATTCTGCAATGAGACATTTGGAATGACACTAAAATAAATAAAAATGGTGAAGATTATTTTAAAGTAAAATGTTTGTAAAACTTCTGTAGTGGTCATCTTGATCAATGTCCGTGCTGTACAGTGCAGTATAGCAGTTTGGGCTCCATCTTTTTAATCATTTACAGACTTTTCAAAAATACTGCTAATAATACTACCTTATAACTGAAACGTCGAAACAAAAAGTGAACATGTAAAGTTTGAGATCTAATAGTGCCTTTAGTATATTAAGCTGGGTAAAAGAAACAGTGCGTCTGTAAATAGGCTTCTTGCCAGTTCAAATGTTAGTAAAGATTCCATCTCCCAAAACACTATAGATTTAGTTGCAAATGCCCAGAAAGAACTACAATTTGTTCTAACAAGAAGCTGCTCTTATTCTGAGGACTCCAGCCAAGGTTCTCAACAGCATAAGATAAGAAGCAATGTCAATTATGCAAGTGTGCCATCTGCTGGCCTAAAAGAAAGAACACACATAGACAAGCCTTCCAAAATAATAACACTATTCATGTGCATGCTCTTCTATGTATCGTATGCATTCCAGCTATTCCAGTCTTTTTATATCCTAAGGTTAATTAACCTGGTGCATGTCTTCCTTTTTTAAAGTGTAGGAATGTAAAAAAGTTGATATTTGTGTTACTTAAACATTTTGTTTATAAATTGCCATTTTTTCTCTTATTGAAATTGTGTCAGTCAAACAAGGACCCAGTTGGATGCTTCAGCTTTTCTGTCCTGAATATATAAATTACATTTCACACACAAAACAGAACTCTGTAAATACTATAAATGCATGTGTTTGTCACTTTTCCATTAGTAATAGTCTCTCTGAAATTGAGCCTCTGAAGTTTCCGGAAAAGAATATTTTACATCTCCATGTACATGCTTAAGCTTTTTGGTGCTTACCCTGTCACAATACCACAATATTCTAAAATACAACTAGTTGTCATACACTTAGGAAGCATCAGGAATGCCACATGATGGGCAAGATTCTGATCTCAGTTACACCACTGTAAATCTGTAGTAACTCTACTATTGCACTGGTGTGAGATCAGAATCCCATGGTATGTTTCTACTGGAGTGGTGCTTCAGATATTCACTGAAGAGAGAAGCAGAACATTCTGTTATATGTAAAGTAATAATATTTTGGAGTCTGGAAGTGAAATAGATAAATAACTGATTATATTAGGAAAAAGAAATTCAGTTGATCTTAATTGGAAATGCACAAGCAAGCTGGAGAGGGAGAATACCAGCTCCATGGGGTTCCATCAAAAACTTTTTTCACAAAATGTGTACAGCAAGGAATCCAATTGCAATCACTCTACCATCAAAGCAAGTTCATATTGGCAGATGATCAGACCCAGAAAGTAGGACCTTGGTAGAAGCAGTGGCCTTTGGAAATTATATATTTTATGGATGTCAGGGATATGCCATATTCTCAGGACTAAGAGAAAGAGAAAACCAGGAGAAAATATAATAGGAGCTAAGAGGTCTATCAGCTGGAAGTTTGGGGGATAGCAAAATAACCATTTTAGGGCTACAGCATTTATTTCTGACAAATTAAAAGGGACTTTTAACAGAAAAGCATGCTGGGAAAGGCTCCACTAAGAGATTACCCTAACATTGAGGAGTTTCAGTGCTGATCAGGCACATCTCCAGGGGAAGGAGCTGAATTCCCATCTTTTTAAGGGACAGAGATTTCATTGGAAAGTATCTCCAAATTCTCACATCTTCAGCCCTTTGTTTAGAATAGTTAAACCTTTCTGTAATAAAAACTGAGATGCTTCTTGAGACATCAGCTACTTCCTGTATTTAGTAGAGCACCATTAGGCCACATTATATACACGTCACAGTTTCTCGCCTCCTCTTCCCCTATTCACTCCCCTCCTCCTGCAAAAATCACACCATTTTGACAGTTTAGGACCTGTGGTAATTTACAGCTCTCACCTTCAAAACTGCTACCTCTGACCCTTGAAACTACCTGTCCCAGCAGAAATTTTATGCAGCTGGAGGGATATAGCCCCATGGCTAAATACCAAGAAGCTACTTTTAACCTAGCCTTATATTCAGCACTTTGGTTTTATCAGACAGCATGCCTATTAAGATAGTTATGTCACTGTATAGAATTGGTTAACTGACTAAAATAATTGTCTTTCTTTTTAGTCTTTATCACTGAATACCAGGTTAACAATTTCCTGTAGTATAAAATGAAACACAATAAAAAGAGTAAAATCCCCAAGGGCAAAATGCTTCAAAAATCTTGAAAATCATACCTACTTTCGTTTGTAATGTGTGAAATTATTACAAGTACGTTCACTATGAAAACTATTGATGGATGACTCACAATTTAGCTAAATTCAATAAACCACATACTGTGCCCATCCCAGTAGGTGACTCATGCATTTTGTATTTCAAGTATCAAGTGTTTGCCAAAAACAGTATTTAAAAAAAGTAGGAAAATTGTTCAAAAGAGCTTGTGAATAGGTTAGGACTACCCACCGGCAGCTCTTACTTGTGTTCTGACCACTTACACTGGATTTCATGGGACTACTGTAGTATTCAGTGATAAGAAAAAATGCTTACCACAGGAACCCAGCATCAGAGGGCATATGCTATTTCTCACATGTACTGTACCTTCCTCAAATACACACACATTCCAGTATTTAATGTGAACCTTTAAAGGGGCTACATTTTAAGAAGAAAACCCTGCATAGCAAAGATTTTTGCTACAGTCACTGTTTAACAATTCATGTATTTGTTTTAAATTTTCATAAGACCATGCTTTGCTTTTGCAAAAATTAATTGTCAAAACCCAAAAAAAGGACTGGAAGTTTAAAGACACACTGAAAATATAGACTGTCAGGGGGAGATGGGTCCTGGCACTCCATGATGCAGGGCAGCTGTGACTATGCAACATGAATCAAAGTGAGAGAATCAGGCCCATAGGAAGAAGCAAGGCTCTCCTTGCTCTGACATGTTGTTATAGTTTAATCGGTCTGCAGAGTGGCAAAAGGCTTTCATGTGCCTATTGATTTTTTTCTAAAGACATCTGTGGATACCCCACATAAACCCATTCATATGTAGCTCAGAAGAGAATAGTATTTTTTGGATTTGAACAGATATTTACCTATTACAGAGTGTGTGACATGGAAATGCAGAACATGCACATACCATAACCTCTTTTTTCTGAGAAGGGAAATAAATCCCACAGTACTGTTTACATGTCCCCATAATGCCTCTGAACCAGAAAGGGAGGTCCACTCTCCAGGTCTATATTAAATCTATTGCTACTGAGTTGGCACAGTTGCCTAGTCAATAAAAAAAATATAGAAAAATGTTCAGATACCATGATAATAAATATGATCTTGTACCATTTAAATCAACAAGAGTTAATATTGACTACAATACCAGAGGTATGGCCAGATTTCTGCCATCATTATTCATGCAGCATAGACCCTTACTCCATAAATAAATCCATGTGTTCCAACAATCCTACTGCAATGGGCTTAAATTGAAGCAAGGGTGGTTTAGGTTGGACATTAGGAAAAACTTCCTGTCAGGCTAGTTAAGCACTGGAATAAATTGCCTAAGGAGGCTGTGGAATCTGCATCATTGGAGATTTTTAAGCACAGGTTAGATAAACACCTGTTGGGGTGGTCTAGATAATGCTTAATCCTTCCATGAGTTCAGGGGACTGGACTAGATGACCTCTCCAGGTTCCTTTCAATCCTATAGTTCTATGATTCTACCCATGAAATGAAGTATTACTCACCATGGGTGAGGGTGAGGTGTCAGAATCTAAATTTAAATCCCTTTTTAATTCTAATCTTCCAGATTCATTCCACCTTCACTTAATCCATAGATTCCCAGGGCAGAAGGGACTACTGTGATCATTTCGTCCGACCTCCTGTATAACATAGGCCATAAAACTTCCATGAAAAAATTCCTAGAGCATGTCTTTTAGAAAAATATCCACCCTTGATTTTAAAATTGATAGTGAAAGAGAATCCATCACAACATTTGGTAAATTGTTCCAATGGCTAATTACTCTCACTGTTAAAAACGTATGCCTTATTTCCGGTCTGAATTTGTCTGGCATCAGCTTCTACCCATTAGATTGTGTTATATCTTTCTCTGCGAGACTGAAGAGCCCATTATCAAATATGTTCCCCGTGTAGATACTTAACGCCTGCAATCAGGCCACCCCTTAACCTTCTTTTTGTTAAGCTAAATAGATTGAGCTCCTTGAGTTGATCACTATAAGGCATGTTTTCTAATCCTTTAATCATTCTCTTGGCTCTTCTCTGAACCATCTCCAATTTATGAACATCCTTCTTGAATTGTGGACACCAGAACTGGACACAGTATTCTAGCAGTGATTGCAGCAGTGCCAAATACAGAATAAAATAACCTCTCTACTATTCGGGATTCCTGTTTATGCATCCAAGGACTGCAATAGTGCTTTTGGGCCACAATGTCACTCTGGGACTCCTATTCAGCTGACTATCCAACACAATCCCCAAATCTTTTTCAGTCACTGCTTCACAGGAAAGATTCCTCCATCTTGTAAGTAGGTCCTACAGTCTTTGTTCCTAGATGTTTACATTTACTTTTAGCTGTATTCAACGCACATTGCTTGTGCCCAGATTACCAAGTGATCCAGTTCACTCAGTATCAATGACCTGTCCTTTTTATTATTACCACTTCCCCAATTTTTGTGTCATCTGCAAATTTTATCAATGATGATTTTATGTTTTCTTCCAGTTCATTAATAAAAATGTTAAATACCAGATGGCCAAGAACTGATCCACCTATGGGACCCTACTAAACACATCTGTTTGAGGATGATTGCCCATTTACAATTACATTTTGAGACACATCAGTTATCCAGATTTTAATCTATTTAATGTGTGCCATGTTAATTTTATATCATTCTAGTATTTTAATCAAGATGCCATGCAGTATGATTTTATCAACAATATCACCTTTATCAACCAAACTTGTAATCTCATCCAAAAAAAAAAAAAAAAAAAAGATAATGTTAGTTTGACAGGATCTATTTGCCATAAAACCATGCTGACTGGCATTAATTATCTTACTCTCCTTTAATTCTTTATTAATTATTTCTGTATTAGGCAATTTTATTTATGCATGTATACACTTATATCAATAAATTGTCCAGTCACCTTATGAAAAGGGATTGATCTAGGCCAGGGTGCTAAAGCTTTGACATAGAGTCCACTGCATCTTAATCACTTTGTGAACCCACCTCCCCGGCCTGTCACAATCACATAAAATCTCTGCAGAAACTATAGCAATAGCCGACTTGGAAAAGTAATGTTAGGAAAGCATTTAATCTATTGTAGCAGTGTTTCAATGCAATTTAGCATCTGGAAATGAGTAGAAGAGCCAGCATCACATAACCAGCCAGTTCTCTGTAGACCATTGGCAAGTGCTGTGTAGAGATTCAGTGGCCACTGGACGAGAGCAGGGGATCTCTGGTTTAGGTTATGTGCATTATGATATAACTTAATTAACCTGTTTCTTTTGCATCTAATAATACTACTGGGAAGGAATTTGTAGGCAAATCATGGTTTCTTGCTTTATTGTTAATATGTACCCACCAAAATTACTCTAAATAGAAAGTGTACACATAATAAAAATTATTGAACTCAAAGCACATTTTGAAGAATAAGGTATGTGTACACCTGATAGATCATTTTTATTAGTTATTAGATACAATTTGTAATTTTAACATTATTAACAAATGGCTATAGTATGTTTTGTTATCCATGCACCATGTTCAAAATGCAGTTTAACATCAGAGACTCAAATTTTATCAAATGCATAATAATATCTAGTACAATAGTACTCCAAGGTTACCATTAGTCTGAGTGAATGTTATATCTGTCTAAACAAACCAAGTATTAGTCACTTCAGGAAAAGTCCTTTGTAATAGATAAAAATATAATGCATGAATATTTCATTACTTGATGAATACCCATCAAAACTTTACTTAAAATGCTTGAAAGCACCTACTGAATATGCTGCCAGTTAACTCATAAAACAGAGCTGGTTGTAATGCTGCTGTTGAAACAGGAAAAACCTATTAGTCAAGTCATTTAACATACTAAAACAATTATGTCATAATTATAAGGAACATAATTATATGTTCTTGATGTCTTTAATTGTGTCAGCCTCACCAATTAACATTAGAAACTCAATCAAAACAAATTAAGCTCTAAAGTTTGAAGGAGAAGTTAAAGATAAAGATCACATTTACGAAGTTGAATGATTATAACTTTGAATTCCACCTGAAATTAGCCAGGCTATTCATGTGCACATGCACAAGGCCTCTCTTTCTTTCAGTGTAAATCTATCTTTTTTATATATGTATCCAAAAGGCCTACTCTAACTTAAAGTCACAAAAGGCTTGATCCAAAATCACTGAAGTCCATGGAAAGATCCTATGCATTTTAAGGGCCAGATCCACAAAAGGAACTAAAGTGCAATGTTGCAGGTGCCATGTTACCCAGTGGAATCCTCAGCCCCAAGTTAGGCTTCCATGCTCCCCCATACAGTGCATGGGGAGAGTAAGGGGGCTAAAAGTGGGAAATGCAGTTTTGGCAAACCTGAAATTTAATTTTCTTCAGGAAGCTTTTTCACTGAATGTTTTCAATTTTCTTTTCTGCTTTTCTGCTGCCCCAAGGAGCAAAAAAAAAAAAAAAAAAAAGCAGCAGCACTGAAGCAGTAGGTCAATCGCGCCGCTTGTTCTGTGGCAGTTCGGCAGCGCGTCCTCCCTCTCTTCGTCTTCGGCAGCAATTCGGCAGCAGCTCAAAGAGGAAAACAGGGAATGAGGGACCCGCTGCCAAATTCCTGTGGAAGACCTGGACGTGCCACCCTGATACCGGACGGAGTGTCACTCCTTTGAATTGGCCACCCCAAGTAGCTGCTTCCTATACTGGTGCCTGGAGCCGGCCCTGTTTTTGGGTCAAGTCAAAGGATTTTGGCTTGTCAAACTGAACCGAAACATTTTGTAACTGTCAGTTAATCTGTGTTAGCATGAGCTCCTTACAGGAATTGTAGTTCAGGTACTTCATGCCCCCCATTTCTCCTCTATCAGCTGGGCTCCCTGACTTGACTACATCTCCCATGATGCAACACAATCTCCTCAGTGGTTGAATCACCAAGTTGCATTATGGAAGTTCAATGACCATGCTGCATCAAGGATAAGGTTACAGTTTTTTCATGGAGGTTGCAGTGACATCCGGGAATTCAGCCCTGTCAGCCGGGAGCTTTAGGGTTCCCCTGCCAAGCCTGCAGCTCCCCGTGTCTTCAGCAGCTGTGGGACCCCTGAAATCCCAGCCACCACAGGCAGGTGTACCCCCAAGCTCCCAGCCACTATGGGCAGTGGGGGCCCCCAGAGTTCCAAGCTGTTGCAAGGCCAGGGGCCCTGGAAAGTTCCTGGCCTCCACAGGTGGTAGGGATATCCCCTAAATTCTGAGCTGGGGGCTCCTGCAGCTTGGAGTGGCCCCTGCAGCTGCCCAACCTCTGCAGGCAGTGTAGGGGCAGCTGAGTTCCCCATTTTGTCTGGGATATGTTTAGTAAAAGTCAGGGATAGGTCATGGGATTACATTAATTTTTCTTTATTGCCCGTGACCTGTCCACGACTTTTACTAAACATATCCATGATAAAGGACAGTAAGGGGACTAGTCCCTAGAGGAAAATGGGAGCATGAGGCACCTTCACAGTGCAGGGGGGACACTAATTAATGTCTAACCAAGCTGAAATGAAAAATGTCAACTGGAAATGTCAAAATGTTATAATCAAAAATGTTAAAATATTTTGACATTTACAAATAAAAAAAATTCAGAACTTTCTGTTCCATGAAAAAATTAAATATTTAGACTCTTCCTCCTGATTGGAGATGAAAAGGGACTTCAAATTACTAGAATTTCCTGTGGGATGTAAATTCCTATTTTTGACTAACTCTAGTCCTAACCTAGTCTTATTGGGGAGAATTTGATTATAAGTGTTAGAGTTTTTTCCTGTCTCTCCCAGTCTAAATGGAATACTTCAGACTGAGGAGGACTGAAGGAAAAAGATCTGCTAACTACAATATTTCAATATTCATTTAATAAATCTGAGGAAACAGAAAAGAAGAAAATATGTACCACCCCAGCAAGTCCTATATAGAACCTTAATATTTTCTAGATATTTATGTTGAGACTACAGTAATTCCCTAAACAAAGGCATTGCAGATAGTTGGATCTGCTACACTTCTTTCTCCGATAAAGATCTTTTGGAATTGATCCAAGTCTTCATAATGTAGAAGATGGAAAGCTATGAAACTCACTTTTCCCTCTCTTTTTAAGAAAAATAATTTTGCAGAAAACACTTAACTTACTTCACTTTGAATGTCATTGGTTTCTCCTACACTTCTTCAGAGCCAGACTTGCCCTGACTTATGAAATAGAAGGTTTATGTGCTATAGAGTGAGTCTTCCAGGAAGTATAGATATACCAAGCTTCCTGTTCACTCTAGATTCTGTCTTCCTGCTGGAGCAGAAATATAGAAGCCCAGAACATGGCACTCAAAGGCTGCAGCTACATAGAACAATAGGAGGATTACTTCATTGCTGTACATAATTCATGTTCCTAAGAAAGGGTTTATCATGAGACTGGTCTCCTTATCAGAAAGATACTACATGATACCAGGAGTGGGGAGCACAGCAAGCTGGAAGACCCAGCATGGTAACATTGTAAGGGCTGCTACAGCACCTGTGCAATTGCAAAAAACTGCCCTACCAGCCCTAAGACTCAAGAGAAATGCTGAATATGCCTGGAAACAAATCAAACAGCAATTTGAGTGGTATAGGAAAGCCACGGGGCAAATAAACTAGAGGGTGACCAAAAGATTTCTCTGCTCTTAGTGTCAGGCACAGAAGCTCTAGATGTACATAATGCATTCCATATAGGTGGTGGGAAAAGAGGAAAGATTTGCAGAAATAATTATCCTCAAATGTTTTTTCTGTCCCTAGGGGAAAAAATACTTTTGAAAGATATATGTTCAGGATGAGAACAGAGAATGAGGGGGGAACAATAGAGGAGTTTGTCACAGACTTAAAACATAAAAGTCGGTCCGGCAATTATGGAACATTACAAGACTGTCTCATTAAAAACCAGATTGTCCTTGGATGACACAATAAACAAGTGTGTGAATGGTTACTAAGGGAGATGGATCTGACACTCAAAAGGGCAATATGTATATGCCAAGCAGCAGAACAAACAGAAACAAAAATAAAAAGCCAGAGAAAGGTACTGAGCATATGACTGAGTATCATAACTAAACCAGCAAGAGAAAAGTTCACAGAAATTAAATGGGCCAGGGACAAAAAAAATGGAAAGCAGGGAATAATGCCAGCCACGTGGCAACCATCATGAATAGAGAAAATGCCCAGCATTCAGATGAATATGTAGAAACTGTAATAAGCCCAAACATTATGCTAAAATGTCCAGAGAAAGCAGAAAAGTGCATGTATTAGGTGCAGAAATAGATTCCTCAAGTGAAGAGGAAGAGTTACCCTTAAGCACAATAATGGACAAACTGAAAACTAAAAAGAATGGCTAATTAAAATGTGCACAAATGGCACTTGTATGACATAGTAGACAGACACTAGGGCACAAGGGAATGTAATAACAGATGTTGAAACAGAGAGATGTAAGGACAACATAAAAGTATAGAATCATAGGATTGGAAGGAACCTCAGGACGTCATCTAGTCGAGTCCCCTGCACTCATGGCAGGATTACATATTATCTAGATCAATAGTCTCCAACCTTTTAAGATCACTTTTTGAATTTAAGAGCAACCCAAGAACTACCTTGCCCCTTCCCTGAGGCCCCGCCCCTTCCCCAAAGTCCCATCCCATTCACTCCAACCCCCCTATCACTCGCTCTCCCCCTCCCCCACCCTCACTCACTTTCACCAGGCTGGGGTAGGGGATTAGGGTTTGGGAGGGGGTGCAGGCTCTCAGCTGAAGCTGAGGAATTCGCAGTGTAGGAGGGTGCTCTGATCTGACCCTGGGGCCAGGGGTTGGAGTGTAGGAGGGGGCGCTGGGCTGGGGCAGAGTGTTGGGGTGCAGGAGGGAATGTGGGGCGCTGGCTCTGGGAGGGGGTCAGGGCTGGGGCACAGTGTTGGGGTGCAGGAGGAGGCTTGGGGTGCTGGCTCCAGGGAGGGGCTCAGTACTGGGGTTTGGGGTACGGCCTTCTGCCGGGCAGCACTTACCACTAAGGCAGACTCCCTGCCTACCCCAGCCCCATGTTGCCCTTGGAAGGGACCAACACGCCCCTGTGGCCCCAGGGGGCAAGCAGGTGGCATGTGGCACCACGCACTGCCCCTCTCTGCAAGCACCACCCCCCGGAGTTCCTATTGGACACAGCTTCCTGTTCCCAGCCAATGGGAGCTGCGGGGGTGGTGCTTGCAGGCAGGAGCAGTGCACAGAGGGACACCCCTGCCCCCCACCCATGGAGCAGCACTGGCCACTTCCGGGAGCAGCATGGGGCAGGGCAGGCAGGGAGCCTGTTTTAGCAGCAGTCTCACTGTGCCGCCGGAGATCACAATTGAAAGGGATAGCCTCTAGGATCGACCAATCGATGGCGATTGACCAGTTGGTGACTACTGATCTAGACCATTCCTGACAGGTGTTTGTTTAACCTGCTCTTTAAAATCTCCAATGATGGAGATTCCACAACCTCCCTAGGCAATTTATTCCAGTGCTTAACCACTCTGACAGTTAGGAAGTTTTTCTTAATGTCCAACTTAAACCTCCTTTGTGGCAATTTAAGCCCATTGCTTCTTGTCCTATCCTCAGAGGTTAAGAACAATTCTTCTCCCTCCTCCTTGTAACAATTTTTTATGTGCTTGAAAACAGTTATCATGTCCCCTCTCAGTCTTCTCTTTTCCAGACTAAACAAACCCAATTTTTTCAATCTCCCTCATAGGTCATGTGTTCTAGATCTTTAATCATTTTTGTTGCTCTTCTCTGGACTTTCTCCAATTTGTCCACATTTTTCCTGAAATGTAGTGCCCAGAACTGGATACAATACTCCAGCTGAGGCCTAATCAGCGCGGAGTAGAGCAGAAGAATTACTTCTTGTGTCTTCCTTACAACAGTCTCGCTAAATACATCCCAGAATGATGTTCGTTTTTTTGCAACAGTGTTACACTGTTGACTCATATTAAGTTTGTGGTCTACTATTACCCACAAATTCCCTTCCACAGTACTCCTTCCTAGGCATTCATGGATTATATATGGAGATATACCTCTCTCATAGAACTGGAAGGGACCCTGAAAGGTCATCAAGTCCAGTCCCCTGCCTTCACTAGCAGGACCAAGTATTGATTTGCCCCAGATCCCTAAGTGGCCCCCTCAAGGATTGAACTCTCAACCCTGGGTTTAGCAGGCCAATGCTCAAACCACTGAGCTATCCCCCCCGTATGGTCATTTCCCATTTTGTATGTGTGAAACTGATTGTTTCTTCTTAAGTGGACTACTTTGCATATGTCCTTATTGAATTTCATCCTGTTTACTTCAGACCATTTCTCCTGTGCGTCTAGATCATTTTGAATTTTAATCCTATCCTCCAAAGCATTTGTAACCCCTCCCAGCTTGGAATCATCCGCAAATTTTATAAGTGTACTTTTTATACCATTATCTAAATCACTGATGAAGCTATTGAACAGAACCCAACCCTGCAGGACCCCATTCGTTATGCCCTTCCAGCATGACTGTGAACCACTGATAACTGCTCTCTGGGAACAGTTTTCCAACCAGTTTTTTACCCACCATATAGTAGCTTCATCTAGGTTTCATTTCCATAGCTTGTTTATGAGAAGGTCATGTGAGACAGTATCAAAAGCTTTACTAAAGTCAAGATATACCACATCTACCAATTCGCCACTATCCACAAGGCTTGTTACCCTGTCAAAGAAAGCTATCAGGTTGGCTTGACATGATTTGTTCTTGACAAATCCATGCTGACTATTACTTATCACTTTATTATCTTCTTACAGGTGTTTGCAAATGGATTGCTTAATTATTTGCTCCATTATCTTTTTAGGTACAGAAGTTAAACTGACGAATCTGTAATTTCCTGGGTTGTCCTTATTTCCCTTTTTATCGATTGGAAATATATTTGCCCTTTTCCAGTCTTCTGGAATCTCTCCTGCCTTCCATGACTTTTCAAAGATAATCGCTAAGGACTCAGATACCTCCTCAGTCAGTTCCTTGAGTATTCTAGGATTCATTTCATCAGGCCCTGGTGACTTGAAGATATCTCATTTGTCTAAGTAATTTTCAACTTGTTCTTTTCCTATTTTAGCCTCTGATCTTACCTCATTTTCACTAGCATTCACTATGTTAGACGTCTAATCACCACCAACCTCCTTGGTGAAAATCAAAATAAAGAAGTCATTGAGCACCTCTGCCATTTCCACATTTTATGTTATTGTTTTCCCACGCACTCACACATTGAGTAACAGGCCTACCCTCTCCTTGGTCTTCCTCTTGCTTCTAATGTATTTGTAGAATGTTTTCTTGTAACCCTTTATGTCTCTACCTAATTTGATTTCATTTTGTGCCTTGGCCTTTCTAATTTTGTCCTACATACTTGTGCTATTTGTTTATATTCATCCTTTGTAATTTTACTTAGTTTCCACTTCTTGTAGGACTCTTTTTTGATTTTTAGACCATTGAAGATGAAAGACTATAGTGGAAAAATAATTCTGTTGTTGGGAGGGTGCACACTGACATTTAAATACGAAGGCAAAATGATAAAACAGGAGTCTATGGTGGTATACAGAAGCTAGCAGTTAGCCTTGGACCTACCCACGTGAGGTGCTTGGTCTCGTTAAGTAGATGTATGCCATAGACAGGGGCGGCTCTATGTTTTTTCCTGCCCCAAGCACAGCAGTCAGGCGGCCTTTGGCAGCACACCTGCGGACGGGCTGCTGCTCATGCAGATTCGGCGGCATTTCTGTGGGTGATCTGCCAGTCCCATGCCTTCGGCATGCCCGCTGCCAAATTGCCGCCAAAGCCGAAGGACCAGCAGACCTCCTGCAGGCATGCCACCAAAGCCTGCCTGACTGCCACCCTCATGGTAACCGGCACGCCGTCCCCTGCAGCTTGCCGACCCAGGCACGCGCTTGCTGTGCTGGTGCCTGGAGCCACCCCTGGCCATAGAGACAGAAAGATAACAGAGAGCCAGATATGAAAGTATTAGTGAAAATGTAGTCACAGGAAATGTGTGCCTCCCAGTAATATACAAGATATGGTTAAGAGAAGATGGAGGAGCTGTGGTAAATGCTATATGAAAAGTTCCACAAGCCTTAAGAAAGAGGCTAGAAGAGGAGCTGCAAAACATGATAGCAAATGGCATCATCTGGAGAATGAAAGAGCCAACAGATTAGGTTCACTGCTTAGTAACTGAAGTGAATCAAGGAGGGAGACTATGGCTGTGTATCGTCCCTAAGGAGATGAACAGAAACATAACAAGAGAACACTTTCACTTGCACACAAGAAATGAACCATTGTCTGAGATGGCAAAGACAAATTCTTCAGTAAATTAGATGCATCAGCAGGATTTTTGGTAGATCCCCTTGGACACTGAGAGCTCCAAGAGCTGCACTTTCAACACAGCTAAGATTGCCTTTCAGAATATGTTCAGCTTCAGAAGTATTTCACCAGACAATGAGCCACATGCTAGAGGGTCTAATGTGTGAAAGTATACAATGATGACTTAATCATTTAGGGCAGCACTACCACTGAACATTAGGAATGACTGAGGAAAGTACTGGACATTTGAAGAGCTAATAATCTTAAACCAAATAAGGCCAACAGTCAAGTTTAAACAATTACAATAAAATACTTGGAAGAGAGACTGACTTCAAATGGAGACTTGCCAGATGAATCAATTCAGACAATGCTGAACATGCCAAGATCTGATGGTAAATAGGAAATTACATATTGAATTATGTCAGCAAGTTCACACTAAGCTATACAACTCACCTCAGACACCTCTTCTGCAAGATCAATGTCTGGGCATAGGTGCCAGAGCATGAAAGAGTTCAATGATTTAAAGCACATTCTGACATCAGCTCCAGTGCTACAATGTTTTGATCCTCTGAAAGACATCAAGCTCTTTACATATGCCCAAAAACAAGGACTGGGAGCACTATGTCGTATCGTGGAAGTGATTGAGTCTCATATCCACCTAGGGCTATGATAGGTGCAGAGATGATGTTGGCACAAATTGAAAAAGACACTAGAAAAAAGAGGCATATGGTGAGCAGGTGTGAAATGTGTCAGTGAGGTGAGAGCAGGCATACTAGTTGAAAACAATTGAAACAAACTTATTATTCCGAATGAGAGTGAACAATCTGTTATAGGCAAGGACTTGCCTAAAGACGGTTTGCAATACAGCAGATCAGAAAGATTGCTGAAATGTCCTAAAAGACTGATCGAGACATGTTAATGTTGTGTTAAAACAACCTGAAATGTTGTTGTATTTCTAATATTTTGTTCGTTTTATTTAATAGTGTTTCGGGTTCAGAAAAAATATTTAGAATGGGATCTAAAAACGGGAAGATGTGACAAAATCCCAACTCTCTAAACAACTATATAATTTAAAGTCAGGGAACTCTGAACTTTTTCTAAGATAGTGTCCAAGTCAAGAACTCCAGGATCCAAACTTAACCAGAGTTCTGTGGTGGGTCAGACCCAGGTCCCACCTTTCACTTGACTTCAATGGGCTTTCAGTGAGGACCTGGTTGAAGGCTAGTCTTCTTGCTCAACATACCTATGATCAACAGGTTTAACACATTAAATAAGTTAGATAGCTTTAAATTGAATACATCTTTGTACTTTTAAGGGGTTTTAAAAGCACTGGAGGAAGCTCAACACACAGTGTTGTAGATTTCTCCCTCCCCACTCCCTCAAGGATTTTAATCCACTTCTTAGCAGGCTGTGATAGAAAGACTGTCTGAATAGGCTAAAGTCAAGTTCTGTACATTTGCTGGTTTTCTAGCAGTTCAATCCATCATAAAAGTACCTCACATTTGATTTCTTTTGAGTTTCAGTCCAAAAACTTAAAAGTTAAATAAATCTGAAGTTAGTCCTCATTTTTCTGCCCCAACTCAAACTAACTTCTTTCCCAAGTGGAAAATGTTGGGTAAGCATGAAATGTGTCAAGTATCAGAGGGGCAGCCGTGTTAGTCTGGATCTGTAAAAGCAGCAGAGAATCCTGTGGCACCTTATAGACTAACAGACGTTTTGGAGCGTGAGCTTTC
>NC_133772.1:107135784-107137136 GCF_003597395.2 Chelonoidis abingdonii | reverse complement strand
AGGCAGCAGGTTTAAAACAAACAAAAGGAAATACTTCTTTACACAATGCACAGTCAGCCTGTAGAACTCATTGCCAAGGGATGTTATGAAGGCCAAAACTATAATGTGGTTTGTTAGAGGGCTTTCCCTTCGCCCTCCCACTTCCCTGGTTCTTGTCACATAGACAGAAATCAGACCAGAAGTCCGAAGTGCAGACAACGCAATGTCTATTGGGGTTAGTTTCCAAGCAAGCATATGCCAAAGCCCTTCTCACCAGTCGGGCTTATTTCTGTACGTCGACAGAGTCTGATCACCAGTGTTCCGCTCCCAGCTCTGATGCTGCAGAGCATTTACCCATACAAAGGCAGACTGTGATTTTGACTCTTTGTTTTCATACCTCTGTAACTAGCTAAGTGATAAAAATACACTTATGTTCTTAAAGTATAGGCCTTTACAGGCAGGCTGGAATATCTATATTCTAACATGGTTCAGAAAAGAACTAGATAAGTTCATGGAGGACAGTCCATCAATTGTGTGTTGCTTAGGTTGGTAGATATTGAATGGTATCTGGCTACTTCCTAGTAGGTAACTCGATGCAGTTAGGGTGCCTAGGATTCGTGCATATTTCTGGGATTGGCATGCTGGATGCTGTAGGGTTTGGGTGGGTGCTGGATGTCTGGGAGTGCTAGGATTGGTGAGTGTGTGTTATCTGGGAGAGGTGCAGAGGTCTGTCTGAGGGCTATCTGCTAAGGAACTGGTGGTTGGGGTCTAGCAGGAGGACAGGTGTCTGAGGGTTGGCTAAGCAGTCGGAGTCTGACTAGGGACTCTCCAGGCATCTGGATTGTGGAGCAGAATGTTCCTAGAGTCTGAGGTCTCTTTGAAGGACAGAGCCTCTAGGATTTCTCTCTGGGTCTGGAGTCTGACTGGTAGGCATGGAGACTTGCTGGAGTCTGGCGGAGGCAGCCTGGAGATAGTACTGAGCTCCCTCACTGTCACATGACATTCTGGACACATAGGGCATGTATACATTGCAGTTAGACATCTACAGCTGGCTTGTGCCCACTAACTCGGGCTAAGGGGCTCTTTAAATATGGTGTAAACATTCAGGCTCAGGTTGGAGCCTGGGCTCTAAGGTCCTGTGAGGTGGGAGAGTCCCAGAGTTCGGGCTGCAGCCTAAGCCTGACTGTCAACAACACAATTAAACAGCCTCTTAACCCAAGCCTGAGTCAGAGAGCACAGGCCAGCTGTGGATGTCTAATTGCAGTGTAGACATAACCAATGTGAATCACCTGCTTGGAAGCTTTGTCCGAGCATAACAAAGGTTCTACCTCTCTTACAGGCATGCGGAATCCAAAATGAACCATTTTGTGCTA
>NC_133772.1:107131595-107133101 GCF_003597395.2 Chelonoidis abingdonii | reverse complement strand
TCTGGATATGTGGACTCTCTACTCAGACCCTATGCCACCAGCACTCCCAGCTATCTCCGTGACACCACTGATTTCCTGATGAAATGTGTGTGATTCAAGAAGGGAATGAGAACACAGGCAAATTCCTGCTGATAGTTACACCTGTGTAGCCTTATTGACTTCAGGGCTACAAGAATAGATTTTGGTCCCTTCTGCTTTTTCACACCTGTTATAAACAGAATCTCATTCACTTTCCTCCCCTAAACTCGGAGCACTTAAGGGGGAAAAATAAGCAAGGTCTGCTTGATTTTCACATGCAAATGAAACAGGAAGCTTTCCCTTCATTCTACACCCACCTTAAACAAACATCAGACCTGGTATAACAAGGGTGTCACTACAGCAGCCTTGGTTGGACTGTTCTTTAGAAAGATCCTTAATACTGCTTTTAATATGCTGATTTTTCAATGAAGTCTTTTTGTTCAGGGGGGGCAGAGAATACAACAGGGAATAGCTCTGTTTTGTCAACTCCTAGTCACTCAAAAGCTGAAAGGCTTTAACTTGCGTTTGTTTAATGTTTGTACAGTGATTCTGAAGAGCTAACATAGTACAGAAGTGCTAAATATTATGACTGGGCAACCATCAAAAGATCTGTGTCACTTCTAGCTGTTATCTTTTTCTTACAGGAAGCTTAAAACAAACAAAAGCAAACTGTAGGGGTCTGGTGCACACAGAACTCATGCTTAAGAAAATCTCATGTCAGAGTTGCTGATCACATGTTCTAGAATATATAATACTTAATCCTGCTATGAGTGCAGGGTACCAGACTAGATGACCTCTCAAGGTCCCTTCCAATCTATGATTCTATTCTATGCTTCTAATTTTGGAAGCCCTTGGTAACAGAATGGCCTGATGTGGTGAATCACTTGAGATTACCTACACAAACTGGGTATCATCCCACAAATAATATTTAGGTTCAATGTGAAAACAGTAAATCATTGTCCTCAGCCAGTGCAACACTGGGAGGCAGCTTTCAGAGCAAAACAGCCTAAAATACAATGCCACCCAGTGTAATTTTCCCACTACTACTTCCTCTACTTCAGTGAATTTTACACCTGAGTGGTTTTCTTTTAAATAATAAAAGCTGGCTGCCTCCCAGGGTATGTCTACACTACGGGATTATTCCGATTTGACAGAAACCGGTTTTTTAAAACAGATTATATAAAGTCGAGCACACGCGGCCACACTAAGCACATTAATTCGGCAGGGTGTGCGTCCATGTACCGAGGCTAGTGTCGATTTCCGGAGTGTTGCACTGTGGGTAGCTATCCCATAGCTATCCCATAGTTCCCGCAATCTCCCCTGCCCCTTGGAATTCTGGGTTGAGATCCCAGTGCCTGATGGGGCAAAAAACATTGTCATGTGTGGTTCTGGGTACAGCCTCACCCTTTCCTCCATGAAAGCAGCAGACAACCGTTTCGCGCCTTTTTTCCTGGGTGAACTGTGCAAACACCATAGCAAGGCAAGCAG
>NC_133772.1:107097481-107128256 GCF_003597395.2 Chelonoidis abingdonii | reverse complement strand
TTTTAAGAGCCCTTTATATTGATATAAAGGGCTTCGTTGTGTGGACGGGTGCAGCGTTAAATCGGTTTAACTCTGCTAAATTTGGTATAAACGCATAGTGTAGACCAGGCCCCAGACTGCAGTCAGAGTGAGACAGGGTATGTGATGTAGAATCCATAGCTTGGGGAAAATACCTGCAGGGCTTGGCTCAGCACTGTGCCATGTGGATAGCTGAGGGTAGAAGCACAAGTTTGAAAGACGTGAGCAGGATGGGGAATGTTGCACTGTTTATCTTCATACAGATAAGCACTCCACTACCTTGGAGGAAGGAGGCCTAAGAGAAGGAGAGCATAGCATCCCTCGTGCTACCTCTTACTCAGAAGTAGCTGTTTGAAGGAGTGAGTGTTGTGAGAGTAGAATAAATTTGTTAATTTTACATAAATAATACATAAATATGTATGTAGATAAATGTTTGATGACTTCATAATTATTTTTGCAATATGTAATTCATATTTAGGCTCTTCCCTCCCATTAGCCTTAGGCCCCTCATAACCTTAATCCGGCCCTGCTCAGAACTAGTTCCTAAACAAGTGGCACCTGGACAGATCAGTAACAACTCGGGTGTGGAGTTTTGAAGCCTAACATTAAAAAAACGTAATCAGTTTTAATAAGAGCTGAAGTATTAAGTGCATGGATTTAAAAATCTCCCTTCTCTTAACCAGGAACTCCTGGCAGTAGAAGCACTATATGATTTGTTTCCCTTCTTCCCATTCTGTCAATGGAAGCTACTTAGTCCTTCATCATTCCAAGGTAGATAACAAAACACCAAACAGTTGCAACCTTTCTCATTTCTACTCTATGTGGGCATTAAGGCCCAAATTTTCAATAGGTAATAGCTTTGCTAAAGCTTTTCCATCATAACTGAATTACAAACCTCAAACAAACCTGCCATCCCCCAATTAAAAAACCTTCTCCCAGAGATTCCTATTACCAAATAAGGGAGAATATCTGAAGATTCCATGAAGTACATAAGGGACCTCACTATGCTAATCTACTTAACCTTAACCTGATGAGAATGATGTGCACTAATCCAAAATATTCAGCAAGAAAAACAGGTGCATGCATGTGTCACATGAGAGGCACTGAGGTCTAATGAATGTATCATTGGCCATGAGAGACTGGAGACCTGAGTCCAAGCCCCAGTTCTGCTGTTGACCTGTTGTGTGACCTTGGTCAAGTCATTTCATCATTCTGTACCTCTATTATCCTGCCCCAATTTGCTTGTCTTTTCTATTTAGATTGTAAACTCTGCAGGACTGGGACCTTTTCTTACTAAGCACAATGGGGCCCTATTCTTGGTTGGTGTTTCTAGGTGCTAGCATAAAAATAATTACTAATTATGCAAGTCCACATCCACACATAAAAATACCTTTGCAGAACTGTGCCACCAACTGCAAACATAATTTCCATAACTGTATATGCAAATCAAACCTGCATATACAACAAGCCAGCAAGGAACCTAATCATAACCAAATCTAACCTTTCAGGCTGTTACATAGCACTTATCCCACAGGTGCTTAAATATGATGCATTGACTAGATTTGTTCTCCAAGTTGCAGGTGCATTTTGGTGTGCAGATCTCAGGTCTTCATATCTGAAATTTTGCCCATGACTAAAATGTTGAACTTTTTATAAATGGAGGGAGATTTCCTTCCATTTAATTTGCCAACACTTCCACCCCTCCCACCATCATACAGCTTGCTGTACCTCACTTGTCCAACTAGCTGCTGCCCTCCAGTCAATGGTTTCATTTCAGTGATATAACTGGACGCTTCCAGCTGGCATAGCACTCTGGAGTGAAAGGGTCTAAATAAATGTAATATATAGTAATTACTAGAATGGCTCAGATCAGCATAGTCTAAGTTAATTAAGTTTAGTCTGTGTTTTAAAGGTAATTTTAATATTAGGCCTCCAGGCCCTTTAAAAATGTTCACTCCCCATTTAAAAGACATATCCTTGATTCAAGTATATTCCTATTAGGGCAAAACTAACAATCACAATGAACTATACTAATGATTAGAGCTGGTCAAAAATTGGTGAACATTTTAAATTAAAATATTGCACAAAAATATCAAATGTTCAAGAAACTTTCAACAGCTCCAGGAAATCTTCATTGATCAGCTCCCTCATGCTATATAAAGAAAGTCTCTTGCACTATCAGAAAATGGAGTATAATATATGTGGTGGTTTTTAATTGCAGGAAGCTGACTTGCTGCCACAGAGACAGATTGGTGGATTCTTCTGGCACATATCTTGTCTCTTTTTATTTTGTGTCCAACTCACACATTTCATGAAACTGAAAAACAATGGGCAGCACTGACTTTTGTTACAGTATTTTATTTTCTCAAAGAATGTTAATGTAATATTTCTATGTTATATGATAAAATATTATGTAGGTAGCAGTTCCTCCATTGAATGTCCTTCTTCCTTTAAACCAAGATGCTTTTTTGTATGCTCAGAATATATAAAACTGTTTGTTCCTTCAGAGTTTTTGTTTGATTACCTCCCCCACTGAATTTCATTTCTTCTTACCTTTTGTAATAAGCTTAATTTATTATTGTATGTATATATGGCCAATTGTGCAGTAAAGTGATTTTTGGTTATTTTTTGCTAGATTGCATCTAAATATATATGGATGATTTTTCAAAAGTGCCATATTTTCTAAATTTTAGCATTCGTTTCCCCACCCTATGGAACAGGCAAAATGTCTTCATGGTACCTACAAGCATTTTGGCAGGGTCTGGAATATCAATATTAAGACAAAATGGTAGCAAAAAAAAAAACAATAAAATAAATAAATAATGTAAAATCCCTTTCACTTTGAAACAAGTGATTACAGTGCTGCTGATTACAATTGGGGAGAAAGCATGCAGAGGCAAAATGCTAGCAGTAGCAATTGTAGTGAATTAACTGGGGTGCTTTGGCATGCTCTCAAGAAATGAAATAACTCATAGAATGTGCTGTAGTGGTGTGAAAACTTGCGTTCCGTTTCCTCAGCACAAGGAAAAGCAATCTACCTGATTTTCCAAAAAGCAGCAAAGCAATCAGATGTTTTAGCTGTCTATTGCCAGCCAAAGAGATGGGGAGCAGGTGGAAAGCACTGAAGTGTGGGAAAGAATCAGAATCATCTTCAACGTACATCAGTATATTTCTGTAAAATATACTTATTTCTCTGAAGTTTTGTCTAAAAAATTGGACTTTCCTAATGAAAATGGTGCATTTTTTAATGGAATCATAACTGAGAACAGTGGTCACTCACTAAATGCTGTTGGAAGAAAACACAGCCATGATTCAGACCTTACGTGTCAAAGAAAATGGAAAATAAGCATAACAATCATTCTGATCTCCATACATATCTCAGATTAAGGGCTTGTCTACACAGGGACACTCAGGAAAGCTAATCCAAATTAATTAAAGGTATGATTTTAAAGTGGGTTGGTTAAACTGCATTAAAACACTGCATATGTCAGAATTGCCAGGTAGCCAGTTGAGGCAGGAGCACATACAGGCTGGAACAGGGGATGGCTAGTGTGGAATCAGGTACAGGAGCAGGAATCTATTGAAACTACTGGCAATGGGGACATTCCCAGCCAGGTAGTGATGTTGAGCAGACTAGACTCTTAAGAGCCTATATACCTGCCTTGGCCTCACTTGGTTGGGTCCTCCCCTGTGGATTGGCTGAACCTTGGTTGAATGTTGAGGGGTCTATCACTAGACCTGCAAGTAACTGTCTCTGATGACTCATCACGCTCTCTGGCTCAGGGATGACTCATCAGGCTTAAGCAGGCCCGGGCTCAGAAGTAACATATCACAGTCTGGACAGTCTTAGGGCATGTCTACACTTAAACTGCTGCATCAGCACAGCTGCACTGATGCAAGCTGTGCTGCTGTAGCAGTTTAATAAAGACGCTCTATGCTGACAGGAGAGAACTCTCCTCTCAGCATCGTTAATCCACCTCCTCAAGAAGTGGCAACTATGTTGACAAAAGAAGCTTTCCCACCAATGTAGCGCTGTCTGCATGGGGTGTCTAGTCGGTACAACTACATTGCTCGGGGAGTGTGGATTTTTCATACCAATGAGCAATGTAGTTATACTGGTATAGGTCTGTAGTGTAGACCAGACCTTTTCCAGAATTAAAGTGGCCTTAATTCAGTTTAGTTTATTTCACTTTAACTGAGTTTAGGACACTTTAATTCTGAGAGTGTCCATCTGGGCTTAATGCAGTTAAACTAAGCCACTTTTAATTCACACCTTTAGTTAATTAGGATCAGGGCCACCCAGAGGATTCAGGGAGCCTGGGGTCTTCGGCGGTGGGGGGCCCTCGCCACCAAATTACTGCCAAAGACCTGGCACTTCGGCAGCGGGTCCTGGGGCAGAAGGACCCCCCACCGCCAAATTGCTGCCAAAGACCCGAAGCGGAAGAAGGACCCTGCTCCACAGGCCCCGAAAAACTCTTGTGGGGGCCTCTGCGGGGCCTGAGGCCTGGGGCAAATTGCCCTTCTTGCCCCCCTCCCCCCGGGCAGCCTTGATTAGGATTAGTTAACTGAGTGTCCCTGTGTAAAAAAAGCCTAAGCTTCTTGAAAATTCTTTTTATAACCAGATTCTCAGCTACACATTAGTCTTGCTTTAAACAGAAACTCAATCAGCTCCAACCTCTATAGAAGGTTCTCTGTTATTACACTCACTCCAGTAATAAGAATGATTTCTTCACTTGGTTATGAGAACATGAGTTGTCTGAAGGGAGTGTATAATTGGGTATACAAACTCCACTTGGGCTTGCAAGGGTTAACTAATTGCTCTGAGCACAGTCAGCCCTGTCCGCTACAGCTGTACTGGGTGTTGGGCTTGCAGGAAAGGACTGGAAAGGAAAGAGCTTTCTGGTAAGGAGAATATCAGAGGGGTAGCCGTGTTAGTCTGGATCTATAAAAGCAGCAAAGAGTCTTGTGGCACCTTATAGATTAACAGACGTTTTGGAGCATGGCTTTCGTGGGTGAATACCCATTTCGTCGGATGCATGTAGTGGAAACTTCCAGGGGCAGGTATATATATGCAAGCAAGCTAGACATAACGAGGTTAGTTCAATCAGGGAGGACGAGGCCCTCTTCTAGCAGTTGAGGTGTGAAAACCAAGGGCGTAGAAACTGGTTTTGTAGTTGGCAAGCCATTCACAGTCTTTGTTTAATCCTGAGCTGATGGTGTCAAATTTGCAGATGATCTGAAGCTCAGCAGTTTCTCTTTGAAGTCGGTCCCGAAGTTTACTTGCTGCAGGATGGCCACCTTAAGGTCTGCTATTGTGTGGTCCAGGAGGTTGAAGAACTCCACATGGACTCCTCCTGAGGATCGAAATGACACCTGGACTATACATGATTTCCGACCGCGTCAACAGGCAGGGAAAAAACAAATCGCATTGCCTCATTACCTAGTCAGAACGCAATGCCATCCAAAGCCTCAGAACCAACCTACTGACATTACAATCAAGAGGCTGATAAAGGAGGTGCTGTTGTCACTTGAACAGGTCTGACTACCAAAAGAAGGCTGCCAGACAACTCTTCCAATACACAAATGCAACAGGCCACTCCCTAGATCCCACTGAGGAATACGCTAAAACATGCAACCATCTACTCAGGACACTCCCTACACTAATACAAGCAACAAATCAACATACCTAGAGCCCCGACAAGGTTATCTATCTACTACCAAGATCACACAAACCCGGAAATCCTGGACTCCCCATCATCTCGGGCAATGGCACTCTCACTGAAGGACTGTCTGGATATGTGGACTCTCTGCTCAGACCCTATGCACCAGCACTCCCAGCTATCTCCGTGACACCACTGATTTCCTGAGGAATTACAATGCATTGGTACTTCCAGAAACACCACCACTAGCCACATGAAGAGAGGCTCTCTACACAAACATCCACACACAGATGGAATACAGCTGTCAAACAGTATCCCTGATGATGCCACAGCACAACTGGCTGCTGAGCTCTGTGCCTTTATCCTCTCACACAACTATTTCAAATTTGATGACAATATATATCTCCAGATCAGTGGCACCACTATGGGCACCTGCATGGCCCTACAATATGCCAGTATTTTTATGGTCGACCTGGAACAACGCTTCCTCAGCTCTCGTCCACTCACGCCCCTTCTCTACCTATGCTACATTGATGACATCATCATCTGGACCCATGGGAAGGAGACTCTAGAAAAATTCCACCACAATTTCAACAGCTTCCACCCCACCATCAACCTCAGGCTGGACCAATCTACACGGGAGGTCCACTTCCTAGACACCACAGTGCAAATAAGTGATGGTCACATTAACACCACCCTATACCGAAAACCTACCGACCGCCATGCCTACCTTCATGCCTCCAGCTTCCATCCCGGGCACATCACACGATCCATTGTCTACAGCCAAGCACTGAGGTACAAACGCATCTGCGCTAACCCCTCAGACAGACTAACACTTACAAAATCTCCACCAAGCATTCTCAAAACTACAATACCCACATGAGGAAATAAGGAAACAGATCAACAGAGCCAGACGTCTATCCAGAAGCCTCCTACTGCAAGACAAACCCAAGAAAGAAAACAACAGGACTCCACTGGCCATCACTACAATCCCCACCTAAAACCCGTCCAACGCAACATCAGGGATCTCCAACCCGTCCTGGTCAATGATCCCACACTTTCACAGGCCTTGGATGGCAGGCCAGTCCTCATCCACAGACAACCTGCCAATCTGAAACATATTCTCACTAGTAACTTCACACCGCACCATAGTAACTCTAGCTCAGGAACCAATCCATGCAACAAACCTTGATGCCAACTCTGCCCACATAGCTACACCAGCGACACCATCACAGGACCTAACCAGATCAGCCACACCATCACCAGTTCATACACCTGCACGTCCACCAATGTAATATACGCCATCCTATGCCAGCAATGCCCCTCTGCTATGTACATCGGCCAAACTGGACAGTCTCTACGGAAAAGGATAAATGGACACAAATCAGACATTAGGAATGGCAATATACAAAAACCTGTAGGAGAGCACTTCCACCTCCCTGGCCCAACATAGCAGACCTTAAAGGTGGCTGTCCTGCAGCAAAAAAATTCAGACCAGACTTCAGAGAAACTGCTGAGCTTCAGATCATCTGCAAATTTGACCACCATCAGCTCAGGATTAACAAAGACTGTGAATGGCTTGCCAACTACAAAACCAGTTTCTACTCCTTGGTTTCACACTCAGCTGCTTAGAAAAAGCCTCATCCTCCCTGATTGAACTAACCTCGTTATGTCTAGCTTGCGTGCACATATATACCTGCCCTGGAAATTTCCACTACATGCATCCGACAAAGTGGGTATTCAACCCATGAAAGCTCATGCTCCCAACGTTTTGTAGTCTATAAGGTGCCACAGGACTCTTTGCTGCTGGGAAGGAGAGAAGCCCGACTAGACACAGAATGAGTAGGACTGTTGTGTTCAGAGCTCCCTAAAGGGAAGGTGTGACGTTATCTGATTAAAATATGACCAAATAGATCATTGTTGCAACCACTGTATATATTTGCTGCAAATATTGTACAAAGGTTGTCGAGTGAGGTGTCTATGAAAAGGTTACAATTTGCTGGTTATGATTATGCTATCTGTACACATGTATCATTTATGTATTTGAAGGTATAAGTATTGGCTCTATACTTGGATTTCAAATGTTTGCTCCTGGGGTAATGCCCACAAGTTAGTTAGCCAGCACATCTTGGAGGGAATGCTTTGGGCTGCATTTGCCCTGTTTGTCAGCAGTTCGTCCTGAATTTGGCATCCTCAGTTGTGACCCACTAAGGCACAGTTACATACGGTAGGCCTGATGCTGAACTATTTGGGTTGACCAAGTACTTGCTTATAGCTTTTAAGCCAGGTTGTGGCAGAGGGTGCCCCACTTTAAGGGAAGTGGGGTCTGAGAGCTGAGCCATGAGGATGGCTGGATGAATAACCTCAGAGGTGCTGAGAACTAAGCCCAGTGAGGATAAAAGCTCCTTTATTTTGTGTTTGACTGGGGAAAGTTACTTTGGACTCTGCTCCCCTGGAAGAGGTGTTGGTGATTTTGAACTTTTGTAGTGATCTGGCCAGATGGTTAACCCATAAGCCACCAGAGCAAGTTGGAAACCCTGATGGAGAAATTGAGGCACAGTAGCTGCAGCACTGTGCCTTGTGAACACGAGGTGCACAGGGCATGATGATGTGACAATATGGTAAGATTTTCTTCCTAAGGCCCAAATGAGTTAGGCTCCCAACTACCACCGACTTTCAATGGCAATTGTGGCTTTGACAAATCTCTCCTCTTATAATGCTTTTGAGCCAAATTCTGCCCTTAGATGCTCATGAACTGCTGCCAATGGTTTCAAGAAGGGCCTTGTCATATATCTTAGGAGAAAGTGTATGAAGTTTCCAAATACAGGTCTGCAACAGATAATCCTAGGAGACAGCAAAGTAGCATCATATAGGCTGTATTATTTGAAATAGACTAAAAATAAATAAAGTGGTAAGGAATAATACATGGCAGTGTAAATCAGGAGTAAAAATCATACTTATACAAAGGACCAGCACAAGGCCTTTCTTTACACCATGTACATTCCACTTCATACCTAGAAAGGTAGATGAACAACTGGGGACTGGGAAAGCTTCTAAATCTCTGCCTTCTCTGTAGGAAGCTCTTACTACTGCCAGGGAGCTGGTAAAAACATCTAGCAGGTCTTTTTTTCTGCCTGTGGTGGAAATAGCAGCTCATAAATTATCAGCCTTCTATAACACTGTTAGAGAGATATGCACAGCTGTTTGCTCTCCTAGGTACTAATCACTTACTCTGGATTAATAAACAAACAAAAGTGATTTTATTAAGTATAAAAAGTACGATTTAAGTGATTTCAAGTAATAACAGACAGAATGAAGTAAGTCACCAAGCAAAATAAAGCAAAAACATGCAAGTCTAAGCCTAATACATTAAGAAACTGATTACAGGTAAAAATCTCACCCTCGGAGATGTTCCAATAAGCTTCTTTCACAGACTAGACTCCTTCCTAGTCTGTACCCAATCCTTTCCCCTGGTACAGTCCTTGTTAGTTCCAGCAGACATCTTAGGTGGAAAGCAGGGGTATTCTCATGACTGGCAGCCCCCTTCATTCTGTTCAACCCACTTTTTTAGCTGTGGCACAATGCGGGAGTGTTTTGTCTCTCTGGGTCTCCACCCCTCCTCCTAAATGGAAAAGTACCAGATTTAAGATGGATTCCAGTATTATGTGATATGGTCACATGTCACTGTAAGACCTCATCCTTCATTACCCCCGGGCTGGCCCACATGTCCACAGGAAGGCATGTAAGTAAACAGAGTCATTTACAACCAATTGTCTTAGTCAATGGGAGCCATCAAGATTCTAAACCACCATTAGTGGCCCACACTTTGCATAATTACAATAGGACCTCAGAGTCATACTTCATATTTCTAGCTTCAGATTCAAGAATGATACATGTATACAAATAGGAGGAATATATTCAGTAGATTATAAGATGCATAATGATACCTTACAAGAGACCTTTTGCATAAAGCATATTTCAGTTACATCATATTCACACTTAAGCATATTTCCATAAAACATATGGAGTGCAACATCACATACGTGCCTGCCTCCAGCGACATCAACGTCTTCTAACTATGATTAGAGACTTCCACAGGGCCCTCTGCCCTTGAGTGGATTTCCTCACCTTCCACAAGAGATGATACTCCCAGCAGGAGTTCTTCATAGGCGATGATGCTTTATATCAGGTGCTTCCTCTATGCCCTCTCCAATATGGGTCAGAGTGCTCTTATAGGGGAGAAAGAGAGAGACCTGCATCCTCTAATTCTCGATCTACTGACACTACACCCATTGGCAGCTTTCTAGAGCTCTTACGGCTTGTCCCCAAGGGCTTCCTCTGCCTCGCTTTCCATAGCTGCTACTGTCAATGCTTACTTGTCACAACAGTTTAAATAATGTTTTCACCTCTTAGCTCAGAGAGCCAAGAAGCAGAGCAGCATGAACTAATCATTACATGGGGGTGTCCAGACTGACTAGGTCCATAAAGGGCTTCCAATGTGTTTAAACCGGTCCTTGAAAAAGAGCCAGAGATGCAAAGAGACACAAGGGGAAATATCCTAATAACCCATTTAAGGATCATACATTTCTGTCTCAACTCTAACAAAATAGCCAAGTGGCATATTGCATATTAATAGCCAATTTGTTTCACTTAATACATGTAATTAAGTAGCTTAAATATATAAAATAAAAGTCATAGGGCTGTGTTGTCTTCACCTGCCTTGGGAACTGACACATTAAGCACTTGTGCTTTTTCAGTCTGCATCACTCATGCAAAACTAGCTGTACCTTTTTCTTCTGAAGCCTGTGAGGTTTTGAATGTTCCATCATTTTATGTACTGCAGAACCTGAAGTGAAAGTCAGTTATTTCAAAATGTTTGTCCAAAGCTCAGTCAGAAAAGGGGATTCCCTTAGGACTGAGCCTGCTTTTATGCACTTTTTTTTTAATTTAACTAGCATTTTGTCGGTACCATCCATTCCCAAAAGAGGAACAATCTGGCAGGAAATTAGAACGTGAGTTATTATTGTGGGATGGTGGCCAAATTGAACGCCTTCTCTCCTAACTGCTATTCAGTCAGAGAACAAAAATAATGAAGTAGTAAATTAGCTGGGAACCAAAAGCATTTCAACCCAATGACCCTCCTGGCTGCACGTGGCTCACGGATGTGGCAACATGTCCCTGTGGCTCCTAGGCACAGGGGAGGTCCCCGTCCCATGCACCAGCTCTGCAGCTCCCATTGGCTGGGAACCACAGCCAGTGGGAGCTGCAGAGGTGATGCCTGCGTGCAGAAAATCCTGGCTACCCCTATGCTTAGGAGCTGAGGGACATGTAGCCGCTTCTGGGGATCCCCCCAAGGTAAGCACTGCCCAGAGCCTGCACCCCATCTGGTGCCTCAACCCCCTACCCCAGCCTGGAGCCACCTCCCACACCCAAACCCCCTCCCGGAGCCTTCACCCTGTACCCCCCACATCCCTGCCCCAGCCCAGAACCCCCTCCTGCCCCCTTAACCCTTCATTTATGACCCCACCCTAGAGCCTGCACCTAGAGCCAGCTGGAGCCCTCACTCACTTCTGCACCCCAACCCCCTGTCCCAGCCCAGTAAAAATTAGTGAGTGAGGGTGGGGAAGAGCAAGCAAGGGGGGGTGGAGTGTGCAGGAGTGGAATCTCAGAAAAGGGGTGGGGTAGGGCAAGGGTGTTTGGTTTTGTGCGATTAGAAAGTTGGCAATTCTACCAAACTAATAGCACTCGTACTAGAATCACCACAGAATAAGAAATCCTGTAGCTATTGTAATATAAACAATAGCACCTACTGAAATTGGGATCCCATGAGGCGAGGGACTGCACAGACACATAGTAAGACAGTCCCTACTGCTAAAGTTTACTCTTTAAATAAACAAGAAGGAGAAAGGGTAGGGAAATTACTTACCACTACAACTGTAATATTCACACTTATGGAATCAAGTCACTTGCCCCATGAGCCTTTGGAGTGGTCCATAGAGCAGTACTCATCACAGCTACCCCAAAGGGTAAAAAGAAGGAGGGGCTCCAACTGCTCTTCATTTATTGTGGTGCCAGGAATTAGTAAGTATTGGTTACTCAGAGGAGGTCAATCCAATCCTCACTTACAGAAGACTATTTTATTTTATTTTATTCATTTATTTTAAAGAAATAGATCTTAGCTTGAAGATCTGAGGGAGCATAATACCCACATCAAGGCAGGGGAATGTATCTGCACTCTGAAAGTGAGAACAGCGGAGGTTGTCCCTCCCCACCAAAGAAGAGGATTGTTGCAATTATTAATTATTATATGACTCCAATTCAACCATAAAATTATTTTATTAAATCTAAAGGCCATATGGTATTTGTACAATTGCTTTAAACATATCTTAAAAACCTACATAATAAGCAATTACTACATCCATACAGTAACAAACATTCACAAGCATTTGATTAGAATACTCACAAAAGGATCAGTCCCAGGGATAACACTCTCATCCCAACTTGTTTCAGCATGATCAGGTGGGATCTGATAAATATCCCTAGCGAGCCTGGTTCTTTTATACAATGCAACAAACAAGTAATGTCATATTGACAGTTATCTCAGCTAAAAACCTGGCTTGGGATTGACTCTTTTCTTAGGGCTGGCTTGGGATTGACTCTTTTCTTAGGGCTGGGGTAGACAAGATGTTATGAGTAAGCCCCTTCAAGATAATATTGGTATGTTAAGCATCACTGTAAGTTTATCATATCACAAAACAACTTTACTTTGTCTGTTAGAACCAGTTTTTGATAATTAGCGTCCCTTCTTCTCTTATTAGCCACTTTTTGAGCTTGGCATTTTTGCTACTTATTTTGCCAGTTAGATTTTTTCCTCAAGGCCTTCCCATGGCTGCTAAAACCTCTTTATTTTACTTAAACTACAAAACCTATTTTCCTTCATTAAACTAAGCTAACCTAACCCTTTATATGCCTGTCCAATCCTACAAGGATTGTGTTCCCAAGAGCAGGGAAAGTGGAGGGGGCTGCTTGAGATGATCTTTGCTCTCAGAGGAGTGATGAATCAGGATTTTCAGTGTGTGTCCATGCTTTAAGAGCAGAGGTAATGGAGGGGACGGGAAGGTGGGAATGGGCTCAGAGAAAGGCAAGTTCTTGCATTAGTATCACAGTAGGAAAGTGCATACACATGAAGAGCATACAGTTCCTGTCCATTGTGTTATCTGAGCTTAGCACTGCTGTAATGGGCAACTGATGTGAATGTACAATAGTATCATCATACTAGTTCTGGGTTCTAGCATCATGGTGATAAACCAGTACAGAAGTAGCCTAATGACATTATTAATTAATCCTATCCATGATGTACTATGACATCCACCCCTTGTTGAGTGCCTCATGGGATATGCAGTCTGGCTGGGGAACACAGACCAGAAAGAAAAATCAGAACAGAAGCCCCTGAACTGTAGCTCCCATGACAAACTGTGTCATTTTCAAATTGGAAAAAAATCAGTTTTCCTGACAAAAAACAAACTTTTCAGTCTTTGAGTATTCATTTTTTTCAACAAAATGACATTTTTCCACAAAAAGCTGATAATTTTGACAAAAAAAACCCCATATTTAGTGAAAAACCCAATTTTCTACTGAATATGTTACATTTTTTGTAGAATCATAAAAATGTAGGACTGGAAGGGACCTAGAGAGGTCATCTAGTCCATATCCCCACTCTGAAGCAAAACCAAGTATACCTTCTAGACCAGGGGTCCGAGGGCCACATCTGGGAATAGAAATTGTATGGTGGGCCATGAATGTTCACAAAATTGGGGTTGGGGTATGGAAGGGAGTAAGGACTCTGGTTGGGGGTGCGGGCTCCGAGATGGGACCAGACATGAGGAGTTCCGGGTGCGGGAGGGGGCTCCGGGCTGGGGAATGGCGTGGGGGTGGGGGAGTGAAGGCTCCAAGTGGGTGGTATGGGTTCTCGGATGGGGTTCAGGAGTTTGGGGTATAGGAGGGTGCTGCGGGCTGAGTTGAAGGGGTTTGGAGGGCAGGAGGGGGATCAGGGCTGGGGCACAGGATTGGGATGCAGGAAGGAGTGCAGGATCCAGCTGGGATTGCGGGCTCTGGGATGGGGCTGCAGATGAGGAGGTGGGATACAGGAGGGTGCTCCGGGCTGGGATCGAGGGGTTCAGAGGGCTGGAGGGGGATCAGGGCGGTGGCATGGGGTTGGGGCATGAAGAGAGGCTCAGAGGTGAAGGCTCAGGGCAGTGCTTACCTCAAGTGGCTCCTGGAAGCAGCAGCATGTCCCTTCTCTGGCTCCTATACGGAGGTTCAGCCAGGAGGCTCTGCATGCTGCCCCATCTGCAGGCACTGCCCCTGCAGTTCCTATTGGTTTCAGTTCCCAGTCAATGGGAGTTGCGGGGATGGCCCTTGGGGTGGGGGCTGTATGCAGAGCGGAGCCCCTGGCTGCCTCTATGCATAGGAGCCGGAGGGGTTCCATGCTGCTGCTTCTGGGAGCAGCGTGGAGCAGCTCCCAACTCTGCTCCCCAGCTGGAGCGCCGGACAGGGGCAAGCTGCAGACCCTGCTCCCCAGGAGCTCGAGGGCCAGATTAAAATGCCTGGTGGGTCAGATCCGGCCCGTGGGCCGTAGTTTGCCCATTCCTATGCTAGACCATCCCTGAAATGTGTTTGTCCAACCTGTTCTTAAAAGTGCCCAGTACTGGAGATTCTACACCTTCCTTTACCTATCCTTTTAGTTTAAAAATCTTTTGTAATATCTAACCTACATTTCCCTTGGTACAGATTAAGCCAACTATTTCTTGTCCTACCTTCAGACAGCCTGGAGAAGAGTTGATCACTATCCTCTTTATAATAGCCCTTACCATAGCAGACTATCTTCAACCAGCCCTAGTAGTAAGAAATTATAAGATGAACATATTGTTAGACCTTCAGTGATGAGATCTCTTCCCTTTTTTTTTCTTCAAAAAAAGCAACTTTTTTTTAACCTTATTTTCTTTTAATTTCTTTTACTTATCTCACTCTTTTTTATCCTATTTGTGTCTTCCGATATCTTCCTTTTCAGTTTTATACTGTATAATTCCTACACTATTGTAATCTCCTCTCTGAGAGATAAGTGTCTGTTAATAGAAACAGGTCGTGAAGTAGCCTCCATGCACTACACAATAAGCTGAGGTCCCTAAGCAAGATTCAGTACTCTAAGATTCGACCTCGACAGGCTATTTGCACTGCATTAGAATTTTTTCCCTTGACACAACACATACCAGTATGGCTCTCAAAGTTCCATTTACTCCGGCTTCCAATATTGCCAGCTAAAGGTTGGACCATGGTTTTAATTCATTTTTTGTGGGGCAAAACAACATTTGAGAGGCGATGGGGGGAAATAAATATAACCAAAGAAATTAAATTCATTTGGCACCCGATCTAGGGGAGTGCTAAACATCCTTAACTACTTTAACTCCAGTGGGAATTGACAACACTTTGCAAAATAAAGCCACTTCAGTCCTTTTTGCCCAGTGTCTTCCTTATCACAAATTCTGTATCTAGATTTCTTCTGGAATTTAAATCAAACCTGAGGGAGCTTTGTTCTGATAATCATTTCTATCAGGGAAATTATGCAGGATGGGCACTTCTACTGTTTACAAATATTCTAGATATCTGGTGGGCAAATACTGAAAAAAAAAATCCACAAATATTTGCTGAATACTTTAAACAAATTCACTTTGGTCTCATACTGTTAGCATTGGCTTTCTGCAAATATTCTAGCAAATGAATTCACTGTAAAAATATTCACAGAAAGAAACATTTAAGGAGAATATTCTCTGGAAACTTGATTATAAACATTGCATTTATCCATCAGTGAACATCTGAGCATCATTTAGCACATGTGACCTGTGGAGTCCCATCAAACCAGTTCAAACTTCGAATACCAAAAATCGCACCAAAAAGATGGTGCTGGACAAGCTCCAGAACAAAAATTATTGGCAGACATTCTGCAAATAATTTAAAACATAAATACATTCGAAAGACTCAGAATTTGTTGGTAGACAATTTGTGAACAGGAACAGAAGAAAAAATTGTGAAATAAATGATATTTTTCTGAATTCCTTGCCCAGCTCTAATTATCTGTATAGCACCATTGATGTGCCTGGTGCTGCGTTGGTCTTCTTACTGATAAACCATGTTAGACTGGAATAACAATTAGAACAGAAGTCCAGAGTATCAGGAAATTTTAAGTACCAGGTTCAGTACCAGGAAATTTTAAGTTCATGAATAACATGTAAGGTCTACTGGTGTAGAATCTTTAAATTCTGTCACTGGCAACTATGGAGCTAAAATGTCTAAAGAATAGAGATCCAAGTGATCAATCTTATTTATTCCTTATCATTACAGCAAACAAAAAAGAAGATCAAACGAAAAAAGAAACTCTAAATAAAATGAGCAGATGGCACTTCAGGCCAAGTGTCTGGCATTAATGTTATTTTTACCTAAATAGAGAATGCATGATAGCTTTCTAGTAGATTCAAATATATTTTCATTCCAAAGACAAAGAGGTCTCACCCTTTTGCATGGTGATAAATATAATCCACTAGCAATATGTTATATTCCATTAACCCCTTTTTTGTTTTATTCTTAAAGTACTTCCTTTACATTTCAAACTCCTTCCTTTTTTATGTGGAAGTGAGACAGGCTTATATATGAAAGATCTTATTAAACAGTTATTGTCAGTGTCCGTGTGAAAGCTGATACATTTATAAAAACCCAACACCTTCAAACATTATTTTTTGTGGCAGTACTTCAAAACTAAACTAACTGAAGATTATTCAAACTTTTTCAAAAAAATTTGAATTAATCCGACTGATTTCAGTTGTCAAATATTTTATATACTTATTATTTTTGTGGCTTTACTCTCCATTGTTTAACTCCTTTTTGGAATTTTAAAAATAATTATTTTTTCCTCACCAATGCCCACTCATGCAATTGGATCCTGGCACCTGTGCAGAGCCCCACTGACTTCCAACACAGGTGCAAGAATCCACATGTACTAATCTTCTTGCAGAATCTGGGTCCAGTACTACCCTGTATCAATTTGCAAACACTGATCATTTGTCCCAGGGTGAAATTCCAATCCTGGATGTCAGGGCACAGCTTTTAACACAGCAAACTGGAGCCTCAACACACACTGGAGGACAAAATATGAGCCTTCGGGGAAAAAACTGAAGTTAATCTTGCTGTTTTGTTAATTGTCATCAATTTATGGAGTACTTAGGGCAGGTCTACACTTAAAATGCTGCATTGGCGCAGCTGCATCAGTACAGTTGCACTGCGCTAGTGCTTAAGTGAAGACACTTCTACACTGAAAGGGGAGCGTCTCCTGTCACTGTAGTTAATGCACCTCCCTGAGAGGCAGTAACTATGGTGACGGGAGAAGATCCCCCATAAACACAGTGCTATCTACACCAGGATTAGGTCGGTGTAACTACGTTGGTCAGAAATGTGGATTTTTTACATCCTTGAGCCACACAGTTGTACTGATATAGGTCTGTAATGTAGACCTGACCTTAAATTGCCACACTCGTGTGTGTGTGTGTGTGTGTGTGTGTGTACCAGCTTCATCAACTCCTGTCAGTATAATACTGAGAACAGTATTTATTCATTAATTACAACCTTTACTTGCAGATCTAGAAGTTAAAAATTAGTAGATTTTTTAAAATATTCATTGTGATGATTAGAGATGGAAATGGAGAACAGATTTTATGGAATCCAGAAGACTTTTTACATCAGCTAACAGCTTTAAGGTACTCTGGGTCAAACTTTGGATATAATATACAGGGATAATGATACTTATGTCCTTCGTAAAGCAATTTGAGATCTACTGATGAAAAGTGCTATATAGGAGCTAGGTATGTCTGGCTATGCCGGCAAAAGGACAGGAGACACTGGATGTGGTTTAATTAGACTGCAGCTTTATTCCTAAATGTCTGGGAGTACTTCGCAGATAAAAGTGTGCAGTGCAGGTAATTCCATAATCATTTACATATACCTGGGGGTGGACTGCTGCCAGCCCTCCCTCTTTACCCATCCTGGTCCCCAGTCAACTTGCTGCTCAGACCCTGCCTTCCCCACCCCCTGAATGAGGGTTAAGGGGAACTATAAAGGAGTGGGAGATTGACTCACTGCTGTGCTAGTCATATGAGCCCCAACCCCTGCCCCGTTTCTGTGCCTTTAAAGAATATCTCCTTTAAATCCTTTACCATCCCATTTTATCTGATCGCTGTATGCCTTCTCTATGGAGGACCTGCACTGGACATCTGCCACAAGAAGATGCCAACAATTAGCTTGGCTACCACCACCACCACCACCCACACCTCTCCATCCATACCCAGCTGAGTTCCAGACAGCTACTAATGCCCTCTTTCATATCAGCCAAAAACCTATCGGCTCCCAAGTCTGACAGGTGGACCTGATCCTGCCTGAATAATTCTGGGGCCCCATATGCTAGGTCCGGATGAGAAATTACTGACCCCTCCATGCCACTTATGAATTTGGCCACCTCCCCATCACATACCTCCTAGCCTAGTCGATCCGATGGGGCTGCACAGCTCCACACCATACCCTACATTGCAACATGTCCAACCAAATAATTTTTACTCCGGAGAAAAGTTCCAGGATCTGCCCCAAGTCCCTCTTAGTTCTGAGTGTCAAGTCCACCCCTTTACATGTTCCCAAATCATTTCCCCTGAGGTGACAAAACCCATATCTGGCACCTACTCACAGGCCACCACAGCATACAGAAGGAACAACAGGTAGTCCCATAATATTCCCCTCCTCCCATACCAGTCCAGGACTGCTTCACCACTGAGACCCAGCTGCGAACCTCCAGACAACTTGGAAGGCTGCCTATGCACCCAGTAAACTGTACTGAGCCTGCAGATCCACACCACTGTGTGCCAGCATATGAATGCAAACACACACAAAAATTAACACTGATTCCTCACCTCAGGTCTCACTGCTGTTGCCTCCCTGATCCTGAATGAGTGGGAACCAAAGTCAAGTGCTGGAAGCCCCAACCTCGTCAGTCCCTATCATAAAACTGTAACAAATTGGTATATTGTGAGGGGACTCCCGTCACTGTCAATCAAGAGGGTCCCATTCCTTCCTGGCCCTATTGCCATATATGCCCTCAGTCTCCACAGGGCAGATCTTGGTCTTGCCATGATTCTGTAGAATAATTGATCCTTCTTTTACTTCCTCAATGTTAATATCACTGATTACCCCTCCCAAAATATATCCCTCAATTCCAAAGCCCTTTCAGAAGAATCCCACAGGACCCAAGTATTAATTCACAGATCCTAAAAGCTCCAAAAAATGTTGAGGGGTTAGATAATGCAGAGTTTTTTGTTTGATTGATTGATTGTTTTGCTTTAATGTTCATTTTTTATAGTGCTGATTATAGTTTCTGACAGACTATTCAATCACAGCTCGGCAACCAACATGCCACATAAACATGAGCTGTATCCTAACCTGAGCTCTGACTTTTAATCCAGTCTCCACCTGTTGGAAGTGAGGTGTAACTTACTGGGTGAAGTCCTGGCCCCATTGAAGTCAATGGCAAAACTTATTTTGATTTAAGTGGATTCAGGATTTCACCCTTTGTCTGAGCAAGCATACAAATATTCCAATAAAATCAATTAACAGGTAAGAAATTTCACTGATTAACATTTTTTAAAACATTAAAAAAAAAAACTGATATTTTCAATGTTGGTTGAGATTTCCAAAGCAGTGCATGGATTTTAGTTACTCATCTTGCAAAACGTGAACCATTACATACACTCTCACATAATATAACACTCACATTATAAGATCCTCTTTTATAAAACTCTTTCCAATGTGATTTAACTCCCATTTAGACTGACCTTGATTATGGTTTCTTTTGCTACAACACTGTAACACTCAAAATGCTATACTACTGAAGAACGGAGAATACACAACTTCTAATAATCTTTTATTTCTCATGCCTGCAACTGAGTAATTTCTCAGCTAGAAAACTGAAGCTTTGCTTTGAGTAACACCTACCAAGTTTCCATCGCATCTAGTCATTTCAAAGACCTATATCTTTTCAACATTAACAGTGTTATCTTTATTAAAATCACCTATTATTCACTAAATATTTGTCAGATACTCTATTTATCTTAGAATTAATGGCCACTTTGATGAACTGAAGATGGACTAAATCCTCAGCCGTTGTGCAGAGGCATAGTTCCGTGGATATGGAGCGACACTGATTTACACAAGCTGATGACATGGCCCTAGGGTTTACTTTAAGAACTGGATTTCCTAGAAGAATACAGTGGAGGCTAATTTATTACTGGAAACTAACTAGATGTTATTTCATGCATTTGTTTATCTCTATTAGGAAAAATATTGTTTCTAAGAATAATTTATCTTTACAAAACAGTGTATATCAGATTGTGTTAAGTAAACACTTAATGATATGCCAAGTGGAATGGCTGAGCTAAAATTCATTTAATAAAAGTATCTGGGGTTTATTTATTCCAGCTACGTGCAAGAAATGTTCATTTTGAGCAGTTATAAGAGGCATATTTTTGAATTTCAGCTAATGTGACTGACTGGTGACTGCCTAATCTCTGGCAAGAGATTTATAAATATTTGATTTGAGCAGGCAGGGGGATTAATTTAAATCAAAGTTATTTAAACAACTGATTTAATCATAATTTAAATTGGCAAATAGGAAAGCTTGATTTAAACAACAGATTTTAATCTTGTTTTAACGGTTACCAACCAATGAGAATCAACATTCTTTAGAAAAAATAACTAAATTTATATTAAATCTCGTATTTCTTTTTGCTAACTGGGAAGATACCTCATATCTAGACACATGTATTGGGGCATTTATATAGTTTAACTTACATTTAATCAGATTTTTTATTTCTAAATTTTTATTATGTTAGAAAATGGTGAATGGTGCATTTCTAGGTAACAATCAGTTTTTTGTGGGTGATTTGTGTCAAGCTCTATTTGGATGGAAATTCAAATTCAATTAAAAATGCACAAAACCAGCATTTTAAAATAGTTTTATTTATCTAATAAAAAAATCTTAATTCTGCTGGCTATGTATGAAGAAATTTTGTTAGAACTTGTCCTTCAGGATTTTAGAACTATTAGATCTCCTTCTCTCAAAGCTAATTTTTATTCATGGATCAGAAGAGGAAACATGTTTTTCTGCTTTTTGAATTCCCACTGGTTTCTTAGCTTTGGATGAACTAGTCACTGAACTGAAATTGTTGAATAAACTGAAATAAAGAAAATATTGTCTCTGCACCTGCAGGAGAGACTACAATGATTAAAAGCTGGCTTTGCACTTCATTTGACTGTGGTTCCAGGTGCTTAGCCAGTGACTTGCATCAGTTCAAAGGCTTGACTTTCTTCAAACCTTGGGAGCAAACATGTAGTGCTTAATATTTTTTTATTTAACTTAAATGATTTGAATAGATTATAGTACATTGAGGCCTTACCATAGGTGGTCATAATTTCAAATTTAATTTATTTTAAATAAAAAATCCTTTATTTAATTTATTTCTTTATTTATCACTTTTTATCTACTCTGTGAGGAAGAGACGACAATATTTCCAAGTAGAATTTATCTCATAATTTGCCTGGCTGTGATTCCGCCAAGTTTTGTATCCCAAACTTTGAACTAAAAGATGAAGAACAAACTCAGAAACACGGAAACAAAGTTGGGGAAGAGAGGAGTGAAGAGAAAAAGTACTCTCTCACAGGCACAGGGCTTTCATTGCTTCAGATCCTGCTCTTAAACTAACTAAAGCAAAGGTATGGGATGTTCATGGCACTGATTGCAGATTGAACACATTAGCATACACATCTGGCATACATTGTTCACATCTTTGCAGCGAACGCCTACCGATTTAATAACGGAGTACAAAAGCCTATGGAACAATAGGATGTGAATAAAAACTAAAGCAGGAGAGGCACTATTGCAATATGGGATAACTTGTCCATGAATGTATTCATATGACCCTACTGCAGTAATATTGAGTAGTCTGTCAAAAGCATACATAGTAAACAGCCTTGAAAAGTTCTATTCACCCAGGGTAATTCTTTTGATAGGCAAGTAAAAATTGTATTAGTTTGCCATTATCACAGTAAACTATGGATGAAAATATTTTGTGCCTGGGTTTATACATTTTCATGACAATTTTGCAAACCAGCTTTAAGTCAAGGATATCTCCATATCTGGAAACTCAACATTATGAGGCAGGAATGGAAAATAAGTGCACTTTTTTCCCCCCATCCGTAGGCATCACTGAGAAGTGTTTGATATCCTACAGGAAATGAGGTTGGTGGTCTCAATCTTGCTAGCTGTCCATATCACAAAAACCACTATACCAAGCAGTAGTTACTCCATTTTGGTAGCAGTCAGCAGAGAGACAAGGACTAAAAGGTGATAGTCACTGAACTGCCCTCTCATCCCTGGAGATGGTCCCTCCAGGTAAGGGTTTAATCCTATTCATAGGACATTATAGAGAAACTTGCATTAATGCTGCCTCTGATGGACATTTTCTGTGGATCTACAGAAAACTTCAGTGTCTGACTCCTTTCATAAGCACTAGAATTCACATTAAAAACCATTTCCCCCTTCCTCGCAGTCGCAAGCAGGTACTCAACTCTTCCCCATACAAATGTAGTTGTCTCTCCAGAATACGCTTGGAATATATTATTTTTAAACTATTTTGTACATTTTTCTCCTTCCTTTGCTGAATTTGAACTTATTTTTACCTTGCTCTGCCAGCTGTGAAGATATAAAATAAAAACCTTCACAGCTGAAGAAACCTGAACTGGTCACTAGGATGATGTCATTGATATACTGTATCAATTAACAAAAGGAGCAAGCAAAGGACTTCCTGTGTGACAAGGTTTGCTTCCTTGTCATTTTATATCAGATTGCACTACTCTGCCTTAGGAGATAGTCAGTACACACTCTGCAGGAAACTCACTCAAGTATAGAAGACCAGTACAAGTTTTAGGAACCACTTGAATTCTACATAAACCCTATTTTTAGGGCTAAATGGGACTTAAGTGGTTCACAGCACTTGTGCTGGCCTTTCCCATAGGAGTGAGCTATACCCATAGTGAATAAAATACAACGGGTTCTTACAAAGTAATCATTAGATACTTTTTTCTATTTCTTTTCAGATTCCCACATATGTGAGAGCAGGTTCCCATCACCTCAGTGACCACAGCCCAGACATACTGTTAAACCCTATTAAACCTGCAATTCACAATATTCACCCTGTTTGAACACGAGTCAAGGAACCTTAAACCATCCTTTTCCAGGCCCCAATTAAGCCAAGCATTTGAGCATATCCGTAAGGGTTTTGTTGAAAAGGGATGACCTGCTGAATCAGGGCCCTTATGACTCATCATTCTCCACATTTCAAACATCTCTGCCTTTCTTCCGTACGCCTCAAAAAGCCACTACTAGACACAAAGGCTAATATGCACAGCCAGCAGGGTGAACATATATGCATTTTTCACCCTCTTTAAGACATCATTGCTTCAGCTGCGTGAAGGTTTTCATACAAAACACTTTTGGGGTGAAAAATGCAAGTTCAGGGATACTAAAATGTTTCACAAATTCATTTTTGTTTCACCAGATCGTTTGTCCAAAAGTCCCCAAAACCAACTAAATAAAACAAAACAAAAAACCTCAAACTACTGAAAAAATCAAAACACTTTACTCTGAAATTTTTAAAAAGACATGTTTTGATTTTTTTGGTTCACAATGGCTTCGCTTATCAAAATTTAATGTTGTTTAAAAACAATATAAAATGTTTTTAAAATGCTCCAAATCAAACTCAAACATTTCATTTTGGATAGAACAAAATGTTTTGTTCAACCTGAAATGATTCTTTTTCTTTTACCAAAAATTTCAACAAAAAAATTGTTTTCAGTTTGACCCAAAAAGATTTTCTTTTCAGCACTTGCCAGAGAACTGAAAATCTGTTATTTTAATAGGTCTAACTACCACCTCAGTCCTCCCCAGGTCTGCCCCAGGGCGGGGGGGGAAGGGACAAGTGGGGCAATTTGCCCCAGGTCCCGGGCTCCGCAGGGGCCCCCAAGAGAATTGTTGAGGCTCCTGCCCCAGCCCAACCCGACCCCACCCGGAGCCTCAGCGCACCCACAGCAGCCCCTGAAGAACTGCAGCCTGACTCCGGTGGGGCCTGAGCTCCGCCCGGCTCAGAGCCGTGTGATAAGCGGGCAGGGCTGCGAGCTCCGAGCTGAGCAGAGGAAGCTCACAGCCCCGCCCCCTTCACCCTGGGGCTCTGAGCGGGGAGGAGCTCGCAGCCCCGCCCCCTTACCACGCGGTTCTGAGCAGCGGGGAGCTCAGGCCCCGCCGGAGACACGCTGCAGCTGTTCAGGGACAGCCCTGGAGGCAACGTGCAGAGGCTCCAGGTGAGGGGGGAGCCAGGAGTAAGGGGCCGGGGCTTGGGGGAGTTTGCTAAGGAGCAGGGAGTCTCGGGGACAATCAGGGCACAGGGAGGGGGCAGAGGTTGGGGAGGCAGTCAGGGGACAGGGAACTGGGGGTTGGATTGTGGGTGTTCCGGGGGCTCTGTCAGGACTCAGTGGGTGGGGAAGTGGATAGGGGTTGGGGCAGTCAGGGGACAGGGAGGAGGGGTGAGGCCCCAGTGTGGTGGTGGTGTCCCTGGGGGATGGTGAGGGGACAAGGAGCAGGATGGGTCAGGGATTCTGAGGGGGCAGGAAGTGGGTGGATGTCGGATGGGCGCAGGGCCAGGCAATTTGGGAGGCACAGCCTTCCCTACTCTGAAGCTCATTCAGCAATTTGAGGCTTGCAGAAGAGCCAAGCTGTTAGCTTTTCCATTAGGGCTACCATCCCTTTCACTTCTCAAAGGCCAAGTTATAGTCTTTATTTAATTTCAGTGTCATAGGGAGAGTCATGTCAGGGGAGGGTAGCCTCATTTAAAATTAGGCACTGGTGTAGGGATCACATGAGAAGAGCAATATCCTTCCCAACCCTACGGAGACCCCCCCGCCCCCCGCATTCCCTGAGGCTCCAGAAGGGTTAATTCAGTGGTTCTCAAACTTTCGTCCTGGTGACCTCTTTCACATAGTAAACCTCTGAGTATGACCCCCCCTTATAAATTGAAAACACTTTTTTATATATTTAACACTATTATAAATGCTGGAGGCAAAGCAGGGTTTGAGGTGGAGGCTGACAGCTCGCGACCCCAGTAATAACTTTGTGACCCCTGAGGGGTCCTGACCCCCAGTTTGAGAACCCCTGGGTTAGTTTAATTTTAGCACCCGGTGCCCATTCATATGCATGTGCTATTTTGAGCATTTCAGTTTTCACAACATAGGCTCATCCCAGATTCTGGAATAAGCTCAAATGCTCAGTCCATGGAATATGTACATAGCCTATACTACAGACAAACCCACAGTAACCGTCTCCAGTTTGTGAGGGACCCTATGGAGCCAGTCTCTAGGAAACAGATAAATGCATGGAGGTTAAGTCCATTAATGGCTATTAGCCAGGATAGGTAAGGAATGGTGTCCCTAGCCTCTATTTGTCAGAGAGTGGAGATGGATGGCAGGAGACTTGACAATTACCTGTTAGGTTCACTCCCTCTGGGGCACTTGGCATTGGTGGTAGACAGCATACTGGGCTGGATGGACCCTTGGTTTGACCCAGTATGGCGGTTCTTATGTTCAAACCTAAATGAACCCAAAGTTATGGAGACAGATATGAGTTAAGGAAGCCAGCAGAATATCAGAAACCTAGAAAAAATCTTTGACTGGATGGGCTCTGGCGTTTGGTCACAAGCTGAGGTGGTTCAAAAGTTTTGGATTTTTTTTAAGCAGAATTATTTTATTGTTTTTTTAAACAAACAATCAAACACAGCAAAAAGCAAATATTTGGCCACACACTTCTGAAACCCCAAACCATATTCAGGTTTTGGCAGACTAATTTCAGCTTTTCGATTAAAAAATACCACAACAAATTTTGAAGGAAAGCAGACGTCCGTGATTTTTTTCTGCTTTTTAAAAGCCCCTAGTTTTCGAACCAAAAAAAGTTTTGATGGAAAATATTTGTCCAACCCTTTTAATGAGCTTTAGTGCCTTTTAGCACTAGCTGATGCTGAGAACCGGTGATACCTTGTAAAGAAGTTCTCTCAAAACTAGGTTTGTGCTGAGATGCGGAAGGTTTATTTTTCCCAGGGCTGCCCGTGAGGGGGAGCAAGTGGGGCAATTGGCCTGGGGCCGCACAAGGGCCCCCACAAGAATATAGTATTGCAATTTTTTTTATGGAAGGTGCCCCTGAAATTGCTTTGCACCAGGCCCCCTGAATCCTCTGGGCGGCCCTGGTACTCCCAGTCCCTATTTTGATCTGCAGCTCCACAAAGCAGAGTTTCCTAAACAGCCACACGCTGCTCCAGTGCCATGGTATTGACCTACGGAAAATCTTGTTTAAAAAGAAAGCTAAGCAAAACAGAATATAGATCTCATTAAACTGCGGTTGCAAATCAAGAGCTAAGTAATAAGCCTATTTCATTCAATTAGTGTTGTTAAACCAAAGACAATTAGCCTCCCTGTGTTGCGTGCGTATGCAGGTGCATATCCTAAATATGTTGTTCCATCAGGAATCCAGGATACCGTCACGCATCAATCTATAATAATCTTGCTGCAGATCACGAACAGAATTACTTGAAATATCTTAACTTCTCCAGCAGGTCTCTGAAATGAAAAGACTCCCAAGAATGTTGTGTATAAGGTATTCAGAGAGAACCATGAAATGAAATGAAATAAGCTTATTTGGGACAGACTGCAGCTTGGAAATATATAGATTTTTAATACCAGCTAATAAGAATGCTTTGTGGATGGGATCTATGGTGGACAGTTAAACTCTTTTACTTCCCCAGCATTCCATTTTTCGTGCTATAAAAAATTATTAATCAGAATTTAAAAAGCCGCCAACAGTTCTTTAAGAAAACAAGGATTATATAACATAATATTTAAAATTTAAGGCAATACATAGATTAACTCAGCTATATTTATAATATATTCACTTAGATTAAGAGGGATACTATCAAAGTAAAAGTCTTGTGTCTAGAAAATATGTTACCTGTATTACTAACACCTACAATTACTGAAGGTGAACAAGGTTTAGAACTCTAATTTACATTTTGTCATTTAAGCTATTTATTTACTTTTGAAGGAAGGATGGTCTTGTATTTAATGCAAATAACTGGAAGTTCATTGACTTGGGGTCATTTATTTATAGTCATTTCAATGGCACTCACCACTGTTATGTGAGCACATCACAAATATAGATTAATGTTTAATAGAACAGATTAATCATGGGTCCTAGTCCTGATTCTACTCAGTCATCCCATGCAACCTTCAATAAGTCACAAATGCCCCAGGCATCACTTTCCCTATCTGTAAGGTCAAGGTATTATCTACCTCGCTATGGTTATCTCACTGAAGACTGTAAGCAGTTTGGGAAACTGGCCTTTGTTCCGTGTTTGTATGTTGCCTAGAACAATGGGGTTTTGGTCCATGTGTGGGATTCCTAAGCTATACCATAATGCAAATAAATAAGAATAAAATAATAATAAGGTAGGATGGGTCCTTATTTTCCTGGAATTGTACTTATCTGCAAATGCAGCTGCATTCAGCCTCAAATTAACTTTGCTACATTTTTAAAAAATGTTTGTTTAAATAAAGTATCAGAGGGGTAGGCGTGTTAGTCTGGATCTGAGAAAAGGAACAGAGAGTCCTGTGGCACCTTATAGACTAAGACATATTGGAGCATGAGCCTTCATGGGTGAATACCCACTTCGTCAGACGCACCCCAGATGCATTTGTCTGACGAAGTGGGTATTCACCCACAAAAGCTCGTGCTCCAATACATCATTTAGTCCATAAGATGCCACAGGACTCTTTGTCACTGTTTAAATAAAGCTAATGGTGAAGCTACAATTCCACCATAGATAGATCTCCAGATGGAGGAAAATGTGGGACTTGTCCTTCGTTCATCAGGGTGATACACGTCTCCAAAAGGACAAGCTGAACACTTGGGCATTGCAGGACACAAATCCAGGAGGCACAAGACCCAAAGGTGTGGGATTTGTTTTTGTATCATCTTTTCTTAGGCAAATAAGTCCTACAAGTCCTGGCTCTTTGCAGCTGTCTCTGTCAGGCAGAAAGGAGTTCTTCTCCCACACTTAAAAATTTGTTTCTCTCTACATTTTTTAAGTCTGGTGAAATCATGAATTTACATCAGTTCCTCTAGTGATGTGAATTGTTTGACAGATCACCATTTGGACATTTGTGCAGACTCGCTAGGCCCCAATCCAGTGTGACAAAGTTCCTCTTCTACCTTGGTGGGTCCTGCGCTTCTTGGCGGATTTGCTCACCTCAGTGATCTTCCCCACAGTCTGGGTCAACTCCTCCTGTGTCTGATCAGGAGTTGGGAGGTTTGGGGGGAACCCGGGCCCGCCCTCTACTCCGGGTTCCAGCCCAGGGCCCTGTGGATTGCAGCTGTCTATAGTACCTCCTGTACAGGCTGCTGACGCTAAACTGCCCCTGGGCTATTCCCCATGGCCTCCTCCAAACACCTTCTTTATCCTCACCACAGGATCTTCCTCCTGATGGTCTGATCATGCTTGTCTCCTAAATCCTCCAGCAGTACACTCCTCCTCTCACTCCTTGCTTCTTACTCCAGCTCATCACCACTCCTTCTCCTCTGGCTCCTGCCTGACTGGGGTGAAGCTCCTTTTAAACCCAGGTGCCCTGATTCGCCTGCCCTGATTGGCATGCAGGTGTTCTAATTAAAGTAGCTATCTCCACTGCCTTCTAGAAAGGTCTTAATTGGCTCCCGGTGCCTTGATTAACCTGGAGCAACTGCCATTTGGTTACCATGGTCCTAGGGATTTGTTTAGCCTGGGGCTAACATACCTGTTTCTCAGTCCTTTACTGTAGCCATCTGGCCTTGCCCCATCACACCAGCAAAAGTACCTAAAGCACATGCATAACCCTACACACGTGAGTAATCTCATTGGATCTAGTAGGACTACACACGTTTAAGTGCTTTACTGGATTGAGGCCATAACCTTAAAGTGTGGCATGTTTGCCCTTCAGAGATGTATATCAATTTAATGGAGCATACACATTTCAATGCACACATTCCCTGACACATTTGTGTAGTAATCAGTGTTTGTGCTGCCTGCATAAATATTTCTGTTTTAATTAAATAATAGAGCCCCATATTCTCAGCTAGTGTGGTCAGTGTAGCAACAGTGACACCAGCTGAGAATCTGGTTCATTAAATGGTAATTAAGATTCATTCCATTTTAGATCACTGGTTCAAATCCAGATCATTTCAGTACTGATTAAAAAAATCATTGCTATCTGAAGGCTGTTCTGTGGCCTGCGTAATGACAGTTGATGGGTCCAGCTTCTAATGTACAAATAACCATATCACAAAAATCTACCATCATTGAAATTAAGTTGCACACTTGTGTCAGTTCTTAGTTGAGAAGCCAATGACTGAATGGCAATGGAGAGTGAACTAATCTCTGACCAATCACGATGGTTGCTTTCATGCAAAGACTGAAGCATAGTGATGGGGCAGCACTGGGGACTAGTACTTATACTGGTTCTGCTGTGCCTTTCCCTAGATAAACAAAGGACTTCAGTTTCCAGGGCTGTCACTTGTAAAAGGTGTTTCAAACTCTAAATTGACACAGAATTTGTTTAAAGTTTTATTTAAAACACATTTTAGACAGTTAGCTCAGTTCTGCAATGAAAAGAATCTGTGTTGAGACAGTCAAGAGTTTACAGATCAGGACAAAAGTATATAGGCACTGAACTTTCCAGCAGTTTGCATGTGTCTGGCAAGTGCCATCAGTTCCCAACTTCCATGATGATTCATTTGCACCCGCTCAAACTTTAAAAAGGTCACTAAATAATGCCTGAGTTTGTCCTTTCCTATTCTATCAGAAAACAAGGCAACATTGTACATAGAAAGATACATTAAATATCAGTATTCTCCAGGCATAGCATTGGTGAATCATAAGTTATTACTTTGCTCCTGAATATTCATATATATTTATTTCTTCAGAAAAATAACACTGGATTTTAGCAGATGGCGCTTGAGAGAATACACGCCAGAATAGTACTTGATCTGTCCTTGTAACACAAGTATGAGGCAAATAAGACTACTGCATAACATTTATATGTGGTGCTACATCACTGGAATATAAGAAAGGAATGTCATATCACTTGGTTGGGGTGAAGAATACTGCCTAGAAGAAAGATAAAAGGACAGATAACATAAGAACATAAGTGATCTGTCTCCTGACAGATGATTTGCAAGTCTCTCTCTCAACTTTAATTAAAAAACCCAAACCCTGAAACCTACATAAGTAAAGATATCCTCAAATAAATCTTCATTTTTTATTGCTCTCTCCAAGAATATGGAAAGTAGCAGTACATTTTCATAAGCTAAGATTTCCAAAAGTGCTTTAGTGACTTAGAAGCCTAAATCTCAGAAGTGACTTAGGCCCTTAAGGCAAGACCGAAGGTATTTAGGCACCTACAGATGCAGATAGGTGCCTAATGAGATTTACAAAAGAATATAAGCAGGTTAGATGCCTAACTCCTATTGATTTATGGCCCTTAGGTGTATTTACACTTGGAACACTACAGCAGCACAGCTGCAGAGCTGAAGCTGTGCCACTGTAGCACTTCAGTGTAGACACTACCTATGGCATAGGTAATCCACCTCCCAAGAGGTGGCAGCTACGTTGACTTAAGAATTCTTGCATTGACCTAGTGCTGTCTACACTAGAGGCTAGGTCAGTATAGCTATGTCTCAGGGGAAAGGGAGTGGATGTAAGTTCCTAGCGTAGACCAGGGCATAAGCGCTATGGCAAATTGCCGGTATTGTTCTCTGGGTCTCACGCTTTCTCTTCTCTGGGGTAGGTTCAGGGCGATATTGCTTGCCTCTGAACCAGTTCTTAATC
>NC_133772.1:107058229-107092726 GCF_003597395.2 Chelonoidis abingdonii | reverse complement strand
TGGCTATTTAATGCGAACATTAGATACGGCAAAAGAGTGTCCCAGTCCTTTCCAATCCTGCTGCTACCAGCCTCCGGATCATACTTTTTGAGGGTTCGATTGGAATCTTTCGACTAGTTCCGTCGTTTGTGATGGTTAGACGGAGGTCCGTTCCAAATGGCTTTGATTACGGAGCAGGGCACATAAGTCTTTCATTAGTTTGACCGTCAACGGGGTTCCCTGGTTCTGTCAGGATTCCTTAGGGCATGCCCACTCTTTGAGCGAAAACTGTTAGTCTAGTTCTTTAGCTATTGCTTAGACATGGGGTTTCTTTAAAGGGATCCTCTGGATATTCTAGATACGTCAAGGAGACTAGTACGTTTCAAGTTGGCCCCCGTTTGCGACTTTTCTAGTTGGGTCCCACTATGTCCATAGTTCCTCTCGAACGGGACATCAATAATAGGTAAGACTAGTGGGGGGCCCGCAAAGTTGGGTCGGGGGCTATGGGCTGGCATTTCAGGGCAGGAGGGCACAATAACGCTTATTAGACTTCTGCTCGTATTCCTGGCCAATAAAACCTTCTTTAGTATTCTATCCAGGCGTTTCTTGTTCTACCCCTAGGATGTTCCCCCAAATTAAATGACTGTGAGCTAACTTCTAGTACGGCTCCTTATGTGTTTTCCGTTGGGACTAGGAGTTGTCTCTACTTCTCTCCCTCGTATTGCCTATTTCTTGTACAAACAGATCACGTTTGAGCATCTAATAATGGCCTTGGGCCTTACTTTTCCTTCTACAGGCAACTATTTTACTCCACTCCATTTACGTACACGTTTGCATTATAATGGATCTTCGGCCCGGTCCTGCCAAGGTCTCACGTGCAGTGCTGAACTGACCTAATTCCAGGGCGCCTATTTCAAACTTTCCCCCGGTGCTCCCACTTGGGCACAGAACCTCTTCTGAGTCCTCCGTGACCCGAACTTTCTCCTTGTCTCCTGGGCGGGTTCGTCTACCCACAAGGGAAGTCTTTTTGATTAGTGCCAAAATCCTGCGCTCCTAACTTTTTAGTCCGCCCTTGTTCTCGCTAGCCCTGCGGCGGTTTTCCAGGGATGAAACAAGTCTGGAGCAAATTCAGCAACATTTGGGGCCGAGGCTATCTTTAGTTGCTCCTGGTCTCAACCTGGGGTGCTACCCTCTCCTGCCTCCTATCGGGTCGTAGTCTCAAACCCAGGGAAGCTCTCTCCCATCAAAACAGGATAAGGCGAAGCTTGTGGGACTACTTCCTGCAAAACTCTGTGGTATTCCCCTGGATTTCAATCGTACTGATTGTAGGGTAAAAATTCACGTCCATGTACGTGTTACCCTTGCTTTTTGGCCCGAGTTAGTTGGTACTTGTTCCCACCAAACTTTCCCAAGGACCAACGTGACAGCCACTCCCGAATCTTTAATGCTATGCGTTTTTTATACCATTCATTTTTACTTGGTTCTGGTAATCCATGTGAGGTAATGATAAACCCCTGCCAGCGTTGATCGGGCCACCATTCGCTCCCCATAACTCCCCAATTACACTGCATAGGGCACTCTCCTTGTTGGGACATTGGGGCTGCTATATCGCCCAATTCCCCACATCATAACACCGTCCCTCATTCCGGTTATCACCCCTGGCCTGGGGCTGTTTGCCGGCCCCCCACCACTCTTCCCAACCCCCAGGTCCCTTTCTGGCCTTGGAGCCATTCCTCACTGTCGTTCCTCCCGGTTATAGTTTTCTAGTTTCGAACCAGTCCGGGGCATTGTGGTTTGGGGCTTTTGTCTTCCTGGGTTGCCGTGTCTCCCCGCTTGGAGTCTGGAACAGTCGCGGCTGCCAGGTTGTCTTTCCACGAGGGAGACCCAACTCATCAATAGGTAGCGGGTCATTCTGACCCACCAAGTCCTGAGTCCTCGGTGTAACCCCGCATATACTGGTCCAATTATTAGTACCTCCATTTCATCTCCTCAGAGCTATGGGCTTCAGGCGCAGCATTTCGGGTCAGTGGATCAAGTCAAAACAAACTGCGTTCGGAGAGGTGTCGTTGTCCTCCATATGTCGCCATTCATGGAACCTCTGGGCTTGAGTGCGTTGTCACTCGAACCTTGGCCAGATCTCTGCCTTAGCTGCGGAATAGTTTTGCTTGCCGCTTCTGGCAGGGACATAAATTCGTTATAGACCTTCTGCGGCTTCCCCACATAGAATGGGCAAGGATACCAGGGACCATTCTCGGGGCCAGGCCTCCCGCAGGGCTTTCTCTCAAGCCAGGAGGTATGCTTCCGACTCATCCTCCCTGGTCATTTTTTGTAAGTTAATGGCTAGCCCCGTATGTCCGGGTCCCTTCCCCGTAGGTGATTCTGTGTCCATAAGGGTCTTCATCTGCTTATTAGGTCTCTCAGCAGGGCTCGGTCTCTGATCAGCCTTGACTCAGCAGCAAGCTGATTAGTCTCTTGCTCAATCTTAGTCGCCTCTTGTTGGGCGGTTGCCTGGACCCTGGTGCCTCTTGCTGGCCGCAGGGTGGCATGTTATAAGGCCCTTGACCACGTTCTCCATCTTAAGGTGGGAGTGTTATGTCTCCCCCGGACTATGTCCCCAGCGCGCAGATTCCACCCTGACACCCACGATGTGGCAAATTCCGTAGTTGTTCTATTTGGGTACTCGCGCTTTCTCTTCTCTGGGGTAGGCGTTCAGGGCGAATTGCTTGCCTTCTTGAACAGTTCTTAACATTCCCCTAGTGTCCTTGGAGGAGGGAGTGGAGAGGAGGGACCTGGGCTCGCCTCTATCCAGGTCCCAACCCAGGAACCCTGGCGGTTGTGAGTGAACCACTTGACTAGCGGTTCTTCCCCTGGGTTACTTCCCTCTCATACCGTTCACGATTGTGAAGGCTTCTCGCCTTCTCTTCTATACACAGCCTGCGTGCCCCTTACTAGGGTTCTGTATTTGGGCTTCCCAATTCCACGCGCAGCACTCCTCCAAACCTTCTATTTCTTGGGACAAACTCTTTCTCTTCTGCAATTCTGCACCCTGCTCCAATCCAACCCTTCTTCCTTCAACTACCACCCCCTGTTGACTTGAAGAGGGTTTTATTCCATGACTGGGATCAGTTGCTCTAAACTGAGTAGGTGCTCTAGTTAATCTAAAGCAAACCTTCCTCCCTTGGCAGGGAATAAGGCCCCCTGCTAACACTCTTATGCTGCCCTCTGGCCATGCTGTATCACAGCGCCTATAAGCCAGATCTTTAATGGTCTTTAGGCACCCACTAGACATCTATCTGCATCTTTAGGCGCCTATAGACCTTTAAAAATATGACCTTAAGTCCCAGATCCTCAAAGGTATTTAGGCCCTTAACTCCCATGGGCCTAAAATTTTACCTAATCTCTAATTCCAATTGGCTAATTTTTTTTAAAAAGTAGAAAATTGCTATAAATCAATAATGAATTCTTTTTAACACACCATAATAATATAACTGATCTTACTGAAACCTGTAAAATAGATTATGTAATGTAAGAACAAACTATAATTGGATGAAGTGACAATAAAAAAGTGCAGGTTTATGCTCCCCCAAACACTAATACTCTGCCAAAGCACTTCATCAACTCACAGGTACATGCCAGAGCTGCACCATGAAATAGTAGGATATTCTAAATAATTATGTACTAAGCATTCACCTATATAGCCTCACTTTACTTCCTGAAAAAAGTAAAAGTGATTTTTGTGAGTCTAAAATTCCATATCCACTAGATATTTATAGATCAGATGAAGGAAATATATTTGGTTTCAGGATCTCCCTTGTGTTCTATCTACATAAAATATTTTCTCAGACTGCCTACGAAATCAGTGAAGCAAAGGCACAGCGGTTAATAAAACCTACAGCTAAAAATAAATAAAGGATAAGAAAAATATACCCTGTGTTTCTTTATGAGAAAGTTGTAAATATTTGACACGTCTTTTGCTATTTCAGTAATTTGACCAAGAAATATCAGCTGAGCACGGTATAGTAATGAAAAGCATGAAGATATTTAAGTTTGTAAAGCCAAATACAAAATAGAATTCTTCCCTAACTTCGTATACTGCACAACACTCTACCTTCCTAGGATACACCACAAAGTTAGGACACTGGTCCTGATCTTTCTACAAGCAGAAATCCCAAAATCAATTGAAGTTTTTCTTGCAAAAGAACTGTATTTCAGTCTATTTTGAGCCTGTCCCCCCCACGCCCGCCTTTGCGAAGATTACCAGAGTTCTTACAGAGCAAGAGTTAATTTCTTTCCTACCATAAAAGAGATTTCCCATTAAACGGTTTTTAAGTTCAAACCATATTATCACACAGGATTTAAGTAATGTTAACCCTCTAGCTTAATGCAAGTAAAATAAAATTGATTGCATTATTTACAGATGGTTTTATTCAGCTCCTCTGCTAAAGAACACTCAGACTGGATAATTGGCTACCTTATACATGCACAGTTGTAAATGAAGCTTAAAACATGGTCCTTTACACTGAGCATAATTTGGAGGAAAAAGCATCCTAGACAGATGTCTACTCCATGGTTTATAAGGGTATGTGATACCATCCGCACTTTTCACAACTAACCCCTTGAAAACTGGGAGATTGACAAAAGGCCCCAAACGTGAAGAGCATTCATTAAAAGATGTAAATAGCCAAGATCCATGCTGTTTTGTTTCAGTCTTCTTTATCCTGTTGAAAACAGGAAAGCCTCCTGTCATGCAGGCTCAGGGATTCTCAGGGCCCAATAAAGGTTAGTGACATTTTCAATTCATGTTTGTTTTCATTCTTCTAATCATGAACCCTGTGTCAGCCTGAGAAACCAGCTGAGCTTCATCCATAACCTTTTACAAGCAAAACATTAACTCACAGCATGTTCTGTTGTCTTTTTAAAGCAATACAAAAGGGGGAGAGAGAGTCACAATATACATGATAAAATACAACAGCCAAATGTGAAGGACATTTGAAAGATGATACATTTGTAGAAAGCAGGATATTTCAGTAACTGAATTAATCATATTAAGATATCATAACTGCTACCCACTGCACAAGACTATCTTCAGTACAGATAGCAATTGATTATTATTGACAAAAAACATCAGAGAAAAGTTATCAAATCTGCTTTCTGCTTCAGAATTTCCCATATATCACTCTAATATTTCTGTACAATGTATCCATATTTGATTAATTATGTATATACACATATATATAGGGAAAATACTTGGTGAGTTTTTTCTTTTCTTCTGTAAATTAACCATACTTTTTTTTTCTTAAATCTTCACTCAAACAAATGGGAAACAGTTTTGTTTTGCACAGAAATACTGTATAATAATCTAGATTTTACACCAGACTATAGACTGCATATTGCGGCACCTCCTTCCCCACTGTTAATACTGACTTACTTTATGCAAATCTAGCAGGATGAACAGCATACAGTACAGGGCAAACTTAGACAAAGATGGATAATTATTTCTCAAACCTGGATGAAACACTATGAGGAGATTTATTTACCTCCTGTATCACAGTTGGGTAACAAATACAGCCACATATGTATTAAGAAGGTTCTCAAGTTACAAAGGACAGTTTTATTACCCAGTGCAAAAAAACTCCCACCAGAGGACAAACCACTCTGGATCTACTTGTTAAGGAGCAAATGACTCAGAATGTTAAAATAATAGAGAACTTTAGACCAGTAACCACAAGCTATTTGAATCAGGCATAGTAAGGAAGATAAAATAGAAATACATGTGAATTAGATTTCAGGAAAGCAAATTTTGCGAAATTAAGAAATCAGTGACTAAGAACAATGGGATGAATTATTAGAATTTGTAAGTGTGGAAGATGGCTAAGGAACATTATCATTATAATACAAACATCACAATTAAGGTTCAACAGACATTTATTCTTAGAAAATGCAAAGAGCAAGCAGGAACCTATGTGGCCTTGTGAGTTGCTGATCAAAGATCTGATGTTAAAAAGGAACTATAAAGGAAATGGGAAAGAGGAAAGCAACCAAACAAAAATACTCAGAGTTCATTACACAGTGGGCTACATTGTCACAGCCCTTACGTGGCTGCACAGGGGAGTGAGAGGGAGTAAAGCCTTCATTACTCCCCTGCTCAGATTGTGACCAACTACGGTGTGGAGAACAGGATCTACTCACCTGATACTCCTCACTACCACCAAGTCAGGAGGGAGAGGAGCAGCCCTAGCTCTGCCCCACATCAACATCTCCCAGTTGTTGGTCCAATTAGCCAGGTTGTTGCACAAGCGGTTGTAAATTATGCAACAAAAATACTCCTCTCTCAGGTAAGGGAGAGCAGGGGAGGAATTGTGATGGACCTGCAATTCATTCTCTGGTCTGATCCTGGGTGACACAGCTACTTTCTCTGGGCAGATTATAAATTGTAATCTTACAATCAAGCCCAGAATGAGTCAAAAAGACTAAGGGGAATAAAAAGGGATCTTATGAATAAAGCAGGAAGAAAATAAGCACTAAAGAGAAAGGAAGTCCATTAACAAATGAGGAGGATGAAATTAATGATGACTCAAAATGGGTGCGATAATAGATTCTTTTATTTAAAAAAAAATCTGTTTTACTAGAAGAGTAGTTGGAACAATAAAGAAACTAAGAAAGATCCAGTAAAAGTAGCTACTGATAGGAACAGGTAAAAGAATACATTAAATATTTCAACATATATATTAGCTGACCTACACGATATGCACTGTAGGGTGTTAGAGTAAATGTGTTACCTAATTCCCTTATCACAGAATATCAGGGTTGGAAGGGACCTCAGGAGGTCATCTAGTCCAATCCTCTGCTCAGAGCAGGACCAATCCCCAACTAAATCACCAGACAATTATAATTAATTTACTCTATCACTGACTATAATTTAAGAATCATAAACTGGGAAGGTACAAGATAACTGGAGAAAAGCAAAAGAAATACCGATTTTCTAAAAATGATCCAGGCACTAGCAATAGCCTGCTTTGAAATCTAAATTCCATCTCTAGAAAAAGAACATGATGGGCCAGATTGTGGCCTATCCTGCACACCAGCACAAGGGAGCAGAGGGAGATATAGAGGCTCTGTAGAGCCTGCTTCTGCCTGTGTGCAGGAAGAGATGCTATGGTTCACTGGCACCATCTCCCATTATTCAGGTGGTCAGGTACTGGGTAGAACATAAGAGCGTCCATACTGGGTCAGACCCAAGGTCTATCTAGCCCACCATCCTGTCTTCCGACAGTGTCCAGTGCCAGGTGTCCCAAAGAGAATGAACATAACAGGTAACCACAATGATGAGCTGCTAAAATCTTAACAACTGGTTCCCTGTAAAAAGGTCTGATTAAGAGACCTGCCACAGTATGTATTTTTTGTACCAATAGGGTTACCATACATCCGTACTTTCCCGGGAGGAATTTTTAAATTTAAAAAATTCCACCCAGACAGTGATTTAAGAACCTAAAAGCCTGACATCTCCGGGAAAATACAGATGTATGTTAAACCTACCTAAAGTTCTTTCTTAAAAAGATGGGCCTGAACTAGAAATGAGCTCTGTTTCAGCTGTGTGGGTCCCCTCCACGCCCTTGGGGTGTGCTAGGGTGACCAGATGTCCCAATTTTATAGGGACAGTCTCAGTTTTGGGGTCTTTTTCTTATATAGGCTCCTATTACCCCTCACTCCCTGTCCCGATATTTCACACTTGCTGTCTGGTCACCCTAGGGTGTGCACATGTGTGGGTCCCAGCTGCTCACTACCCCCTCTTATTGAAGCAGGTGTGCAGGGTTACTGCCCTGAGAACTGCAGGGCACCAGTGGACATGGGGCTGGCTGCAGACGGGCGTGGGGCAGGGCGAGCTGGAGGCAGGGAGTGTGACATGGGATGGCTGCAACAGAGGTGGGCTGTGGGCAGGTGGTGCGGGCAGGGGGTTCAATGGGCAGGGGGTGCAGACGGGCAGGGGCTGGCTGCGGGCAGGGGGTTCAATGGGCAAGGGGTGCAGACAGGCAGGGGGTTCAGTGGGCAGAGGTTGCAGACGGGCAGGGGCTGGCTGCGGGCAGGGGGTTCAATGGGCAGGGGGTGCAGACAGGCAGAGGGTTCAGTGGGCAGAGGTTGCAGACGGGCAGGGGCTGGCTGCGGGCAGGGGGTTCAATGGGCAAGGGGTGCAGACAGGCAGGGGGTTCAGTGGGCAGAGGTTGCAGACGGGCAGGGGCTGGCTGCGGGCAGGGGGTTCAATGGGCAGGGGGTGCAGACAGGCAGAGGGTTCAGTGGGCAGGGGGTACAGATGGGCTGGGGGTGGCTGCGGGCAGGGGGTTCAGTGGGCAGAGGGTGCAGAGGGGCTGGCTGCAGGCAGGGGGTTCAGTGGGCAGGGGGTGCAGCCGGGCTGGCTGCAGGCAGGGGGTTCAGTGGGCAGGGGGTGCAGACGGGCAGGGGCTGGCTGCGGGCAGGGGGTGCAGACGGGCAGGGGGTGCAGACGGGGGCTGGCTGCGGGCAAGGGGTGCAGCCGGGCTGGCTGCAAGCAGCGGGTGCAGATACTCACTTGGGGAGAGTGGCTGGGAGCAGCCCAAGCAGCAGGATGCAGGCCAGGCCCAGCAGAGCAGCCGGGAACCCACCAGGCAGCAGCAGGAAGCCCAGGGCCAGAGATCCAAGAAGCAGCAGCAGCAACAGGACCAGAAGGCAGCGCACATGCTTCCTGCAGCATATTGCAGCGCCCCTGGTGACCAGGAGGAGGAATTACATGCTTCCTCCCGTTGGAGCCCATCAAAGCTTCCCTCAGGGAAGCCAGTTAACAAGCGGTTCTAAAACCGCTTCTAAATTTAACAACCGGTTCCTGCGAACCTGTGCCAACCGGCTCCAGCTCACCCCTGGGTAATCATCAAGTGTTCCATCCCATCACCCATTCCCAGTTTCTGGCAAACAGAGGTAGGGACACCATCCCTGCCCATCAGAAGGTGGTGACTGACAAACATATGCCAAAATAACTTTCAAGTGTAGAACAAGTCAAAGGATGTAAAGAGGAATAATTCAAGATGATGCAAAAATGTATGCAGCATAGTTGCAATTTGCAAAGATAGAAACTTAAAGTTAGGCTCATAAATCTATACTTAGACACATAACTAGTTGGCCTGATCTTCAGAAGGGTTGAGCATCCAGATGCTCCTCTCGACCTCGATAGGAAAGGAAAAGTTTAGACTGAATGTTAGGGAAAAACTACTGATAGATACAGGTAGTCAGTTGTAGGACAGCTTCCCAAGGGAAATTGTGCAAGCCCTGACACTTGGGGAATTTGAAAATAGACTTGACAAAACACTACAAAATGTACTAAAGGAACAGTTCTGCAATGACACAGAAATTAATCAGATAATCTATCAGGTCTTTTCTGACTCTAACTTCTGTAATTATAGGCTTTTGTGTCTGGATTCCAACACAGAGCCCCATTTACTACTATTTGTGATGCTACAAAGCTGGGAACATTGATATGTCTTTTAACAGGCAAAGATATACAAACGTGAGCTTTCCAAAATTCTACTAACTATTCCACCTTATGTTTTCATTTAAAATTTTAGAATGGTAAAATGCATGAACCTTACACATCATAAAACATACATCCTGAGAGGCTGAAGAGGGACACCATAGATGGTGGGTACATATTCTCCCCAGTTCTTCGTAGCCAATCAGCAGCATCACTGTGCCATCAGTTGCTTCCTGACTCCTCTGACTGCTGAGCTCTCAAAGATTCTGCTTTACTTATTCCTTCCCTCCATCCCCTTGAATGCAGGAACATGTTTTTAAAGTGATACATTTTATATACCTGTGAGTAAGCTGAGCTCAAAGGCAGAAGGTTCTCCTCACTTGTTAGAACGGAATGGGGGCTGAAGGATGTGGGTAGCTCTGGTCTTTAGCATACCATTTATTTCATTACACCTAATTTGGTTGATATTATCAACATTATTACACTGATAGTTGTTTCAACTCAGACTAATTTAATTGATAGAATTCTGTGTCCTTGCTATTATATGAGACAATTAGCTCTCATTAGTTCACATTTCACTCATTTTCTACTGACTGATTGCACTACATACAGATACTTGCTAATATCAATATGTAATGCAATCAGTCAGAGGAAAATGTTGGAACAGTACTGTATCTCTAAAAACTATCACACATCATTCTGATTGTCTTCAAAGTACCAATATTTTCCTATAATTTAATGGTTTCATAATCTAATATTATGTATTAATAACAATCTTTATAAAGTTACATACTTAATCACATATGGATTAAACAGCATTTAACTAATGAGAATTGCCATGTATTAATAAATTGCAGATGATACATTTCTGTTATCCAGCATGACCTTCAAATAGAAATGAGACTGAGGTTTGACTTAAAGACTTTTTGCTTCCCTTTCCCTATTTCCTCAGTTTTCTTCCTGAATTCTAAGCTTTTTTGTATTCTATTGTTAAGGTCCTGCTGTAACCATATGGAGAGCCTTAGCAAAGCAAGAACTTGCAGCTGATGCTTTGTAGGGGAGGTGAAGAGGTTACTCCAATTGTGCTACTGTTAATTTGCCCTTTAAGCATCTACAGCAGGGAGTCTATAATGGCAAGAACCAAAGCACAGATTTGTCTATCAGTTTATTAGGTCAGAAATACTAAAGATTCAAAAGGAAAGAAAGGGGCAAAAGGCTTTTTGTAACCAATTTAATATAATCCACTGAGCTTTCATTGGGGCCCATTTGTAAATGCTCTAGCTGATTCAGATAAAATGCAAATATACATGCCTACATTTTTTCCTTAAGTATTTTTATATTACAGATGTGAATTTGTAGGTATGTTTTGTAAACAATATACTTTCAGTCCCTGCATTTTTCATGAAGTACTAAACCCATCAATACTCTACTACAATACAAATCATTCTGAGAAAAATCATAGCACCACACACATTCTGTACTATACTTTAGAGTTCAGCTCTTCAATAAAAAACATATTTAACAACCTCTACAGCTAGTCTCAAGCAAGATCATAATCTTTAACAGAGAAGTGTTTAATGTTGGAAATGTAAAGAAAAATAAAAACAAACAGTTCGCAATTTAAAAAATTCAGAATAATCATTTTCTAAAGATATCATCCAAATTAGTTTTGCTATGCGATCTTCTACGCTGAATAATGACAGGGGACATTTAAATACCATAGTTACTATAATAATCCCTGTTTGAATCATGGCTTCCCTGAACTGGGCTAAGCCTTTAGATAGAAACTAATTGCTACAAACACTACTTTTCAAGTTCCTTTTGTTTCCTATTGCAGGCACCTCTGGATGCAGAAGGTACCCAATTAGCTGAATTCATGGTCCTGATTGTGTATTGTGGGGCTAGTGTGCGAAAAGTATAAATAGTGTTGATAACTATTCCACTGAAATGGTTGATTTTTTGATTGCTTAATAAAGCCATCTATTCTGCATCAGGCACTGGCAAGGCTGTTGGTGAAATCAGATAGGTCACTTTTTCTGGTGTCAAAGTTAGACTCAGGACTCAGTTTGTCAGATCATTCTGTTTTATTAGTATAGCACTCTGCTAATAACACCCAGATAATATGAGCACCACGAAAGACACAAACTATCTTATTTATACAGATAAAAGGGCGACCACTTAACAAGATAACAAAGGAAGCAGAATCTGATAAGTTTACCTGGGCTATGCATGCATATCTTATTTCCTTACTATTACTGATCTTCTGTTAATGTTTTGCCATTAGCACCCTTGTTTATGCCTAATGTTTCTTTTCCTGGCACCTGTATTTCAACATTTCTTTTTCTGCTTAAAGGTACATACAACATTTCTTTAATCCATTCTTATTTTTACAGTTTAATTCATTCTACTTTCACAACCCCTCCTTTTGGGCAAGCTCATGCCATGACCAACATTTTACTGGGTTCCACATATTAATTGTTCTTTATCTCTTTGTTCATCAGCAATATTCAAAATCATCATATTAGCACTCTGTTTTGGGGAAGTCACCTGGGTGGCATGCCTTACATGATTTTGGATACAACAGGAGACTTACTGAAAACATATAAAAATTATTAGGATTCCAAACAGGATAGTCAGGGCTCCCTGAAACAACCAGTTTCCTATGCCAGAGAAATTGAACAGATTACTTAGCCACTTTGATAAAGAACTTGGCCATGGGAGGCAAGTTTGTAGAAGTTTTGGTGGTGCCCAGAACCTGCCCCCCAACTCCGCCCCTTCAAACTCCGCCTCCACCTGCCTAAGGCTCTGGGAGGGGTTTCAGGGGGGAGGTCTGGGGTGCAGGAGGGGTGTAGGCTTTGGGAAGGCATTTGGGTGCTGGGTGCATGCTCCGGGCTGGGGCAGGGGGTGGGTGTGCAGGAGGGGGTGAGGGCTGCAAGCTCTGGGCTGGTGGTGGGGGTGTAGGAAGGGGTGAGGGGTGCAGGCTCTGGGAGGGAGTTTGGGTGCAGACTCTGGGCTGGGGCAGGGGGTGGGTGTGCAGGAGGGGGTGAGGGCTGCAGGCTTTGGGACGGAGTTTGGGTGCACTCTCGGCTGGGGGGGTAGGAAGGGGGAGGTGGTGCACGCTGGGGCAGAGGATCAGGCTGCAGGGGAATGAGGGACAAAATGTTTTCAAATGAGAGCACAGGTCCCTCCTTTGGCCGCCAGCACTATGTCCAATGCCTGACGGTTTTGGAGGGCCACCAGTCAGATCGCCCCTGTTCTTTGGACCAGGCTCTTAAACTTTCTCCAGTTTTATTTGCCATTATTTTAACTACTGCTTGTAACCTCAGGAGCCTTTTTGTGTGGGATAAAGGAACTGCCAATAGCCTCTTCCCAGGTGTCATTACTGTTCCATATTGTGTTAAACAGACAAGGTCCTCCAGTGAGGTCTGGGGAATTGAGTGGGATAGCCAGGACAGGAACACCAGTTTGAGAGTGGGCTGGGATGTGGCTGCAGACCCAGCATTTAGAAATATTAAGGGTCTGAGCTATCCACACTTGCTGCTGGATAAAAGAATTGTCATTGTGGACTCCCCAGACCTTAAGACACCAGCAGCTGAGGAACAGGCGCCACCAGAGGCGCATGTTGGAGGCAGGGCCCTTCTGGTTCTGACAACCTCAACTGAGGAACTGCGCAGTCACAGTTTTATGTCCACCAGGCAGCAGGCGCTAGGCTCACTACTGCTTCTTCTTGGGCCTTGCTTTAGGTAGTCGTCTGCTTCTGGCAACCCTTACGAGAGCATAGATTGTAAGGTATTGCAGGCTGTTCCTCTACATCTTCTTCTGGAGTCAAAATTGACTCTGCGTGGTCCTGAGGTGATGATTGGTTCGCTGGGGGTGGTGCATTCTTACACTGCGAAGCATGTATCCACTCTGAGATGCCAGACAGTTTAACAGCCGTCTGGTAGTAAGCAGTGCCTGATGATTCTTTGATGTTTTTAAGTCTCTTTACTACTTCTTCCTTGACTCTGGCTATAAACAATGGCCTACACACTTAATCTATCCTTATGGCATAACATTCCTCATTCACACAAAAATATAGAGTGGAATCAAACATAAGCTATTTTACATCGTAGACCAAAAGCTAGCCAAATTAAAACCTGCAAGTTCCTTACACATTAATAACAAAGACATTGACTGAGAATCCAGTGCCTTCATTGTTTCTCTAATTACTATAACTTAGTACACAATTAGAGAATCTCTCTTAAACCTAAACTTCAAAACAAAGATCTTTATGGACGGAGGCCCAATTTGAATTTTGCATAATGGAAACAGTACATCTTATATAGTCCCAGAGGGTCATTTCTTTCTGCTATTCAAAAAGGGTGGCTAGCAGGATGAAATCAAATCATACATTAATTCTTATGAGACATTATAAAATCCTGCTCCTACATATCCCCCTTTTGACACTAAGATTATTAATCGCCAGTGTCACTTCTTATTCTGTCCATGTAATAGAAAATACTGGAAGGTGATTTGGGCCTGTGGCTTTAGCTTTGCATACATTCGTTTTATCCAACAGCACATTTTAAACATTTCAATTAAATATATACAATTTAAAACCAAAACCAATTAGGCGTAGCAACATTAGTATGTTAGTAGTTGTGGGAGACCATCCAGAAAATGTTATACCAGTGGTAAGCTGTTATGTTTTTCTGCAGTGGCAATTCTTAACATGTCCCCATTTGGATGTATAATATGAATGGTCCCGTTTCCCATATTGGTGTGGGTTTTTTGTTTGTTTTTTTTTGTAGGAACTATGTTACCTTTTAACAGATGATTGGTAACTGTGCCATTCAATACCAAGACCGATAGAGAACTCAGCTAAATCAGTGCTTACAGTAAGCTGAGACTTTTTTGTTGTTGTTGTGGCAAATAGTAAATGTGATTATTGGTAAACACAGTACTTACATTACATTTACAGTTGTCTTCTGGTGGGTTGCTAACACTTTTTAAACACTTTTCCCCAAGAATTAACACATACACATAGTCCATTATACAGAACTTTGGTCTCATTATTAATTTTATTTCACACACAGGATTCTAGTGAGATGTCTTTACTACAGGGGTTTGGAGCAACAGGCATGGATAAGCATTCCCACTTCTGAGGAGTCCACTTGGTACAACCTCTGGTGTCCAATAGTTTCCCTTTCTCCCCAGCCCACTGGCTTGAGGTCCAGGACAGCCAGAAAGATCCCAGGTGCAATCTGAGGAGTAGGCTAACCTTCCATATCTTTGCTTCCAGAGCCTGTTGGTGTGCGATTTTAACAATTTCTTCACTTAACAAATTTTGTCTCACCGTACTGGAGACATACTGCATTTATTTATATTGATAGGTATCAAACAATGATTTTTCCTTTGCTGTAACAGATGCATCAAAACTATAATATTTTCTGATATTACCCAAAACATCTTATGTTCTAAATATCTGCATTTCAGTACATTCCATAGCTATTGTAGTATGTTTTTTTCACTTTCATTTGTTTTTGTAATAGGTTGTTCTGCAGCTGGTATTAGCTTTTTCTGATTTTCTGAAAGACAGAAATAACATTTTTCTACCCGTTTCGGGGTGGCATTGATCATCACTTAGAAGATTCCTTTCTTTTACAAATACCCTTGCTGATTGCAGGCAAAACAGAGGAATTACCCCAATATTTTCCTGTGTTTTTTGTTCTATAGGCAGGCCAGGTTTTAATGGGTTCTACTTTTTAAGGGTTATGGGAAATTATTCCACTATTTAGTTATTAAATTCATGAGGTGGTGTACCTCAAGTTTTTCTTCTTATATAGCAGACCAAGTTTGTAATGTTTTTCCTGCTGTGTTAAGCTTTAAGTTTATTCACAGGTAATAGCTGAGAAGCATCATTACCATAATACCTTCAAGGATTTTTCCAAAAATCATACACACTATATGTTGTTACAGGGGTACTTACTAACATTAAATTTATTTCAATGTTTAAGATTAACAAAAACATTTAGCATCAAATCTCTTAAAGGGATCTTGTTATACCATGTCTTTTATTTAGGCAATTTCTTTTGGGCTGGCAGTTCTCACCTTCCTTTATCAGTCAGGTAATTTGCATCAACACAGGCTTGGCTTTTGGATTCAAAGTCATCAGCAGAGCTCAGAGACTCTCTGCCTTAAAAGGGACACAATCAACTTCCACCAGAGTTTTGATTTCTTTCCACTGCTTACAAAAACACACAGAGATCTGAAAAAGAAAACACAGTCTATTGCAGCTCTTTTTGGAGCCCTAATAGGATTTTAATTCAGTAGCATGTTTCATTTGCATTTCTTTTACCCCTTTCTACAATATACACACACGTCCTAGGGAAAATGCACATTCCTTCTATACTACAACTTCTTTTAAACATTAGCCATATCAATTTTTACATAAGGTGTAACTTTTTGTTCTTACTGAGTTTTCATGTACCCTTATCAAAGTGACAGTCTGATTACACAGAGCCATTTTCAGGCTCAGTGTTTTTAACATTGCTTCTTTTTGTTTTGTGCACCTCACCTCTGCTGTTGCTTCAGAGGGTCACTGTTAATTTCTTATTCTTTCACTACAGCTCTTATCTGCTATTGTTACAAAAGAAAAACAAACAACTCCAGAATCTCCCCTATTCTCCTGATTTTGACTGCCCTATTGCAGCCATGACTTGGTCTTTATTTGAAAACATTTTGTAAAGAATCAAGTTACCCTTTAAAGGTTAAATGCTATATCCCAAAGTCAAACAACACTAATTACCTGTGTCTTGCAAAAAGTTCTGTCAGTTTTGCAACTTTGAATTAAAGAGTCAAATGAATTTTTAGTGACATTAAAAACAAAACCAAAACCAATTTATCTTACACCTACAAAACAGATGTGCTGGTTTAGATTCTTAGAACTTTACATATTTTCACAGACAAATAGATACATACACATTTTCTTTTCCTTAACATTCCTTTACATTGCTTTGTTTTTACATAGCTGTATATATATTTGGATTATTTACATGCATTCTTTTGGAAAAGGGCCCATTTTCCCTTCAGAATGGCTGCAAAGAAACCAAGAATTCTCTCTCTCTTTAACATGGTCCTTTTTAACATTTTCACAAAGTTTAACTGCTTAATTCTCTCCAGCCTCTGTAGAGTTAACTTTTCACTCTTTCCTTAAATCACTTGTTTATCTCCCAAAATGACACCTTTATCAACTCAGATTTCACCATTTTAAGTATTGTTCCACAAGTTCATGCCTGCACTTACTGCTTTTCTTTCTCCTAACACTATGCCCTTAGGACTTCAAACCTGTTTTTCAATTTCTTTATCTGCTGCTTGCCTGCTTTTCTGGGCCCGATCCTGCTTTTTTCCAATGAACCGTTTGAGAGTGATATTGTGGTCACTTCACAATTTTGAAAGAAATGTTCAAGGAAAGGGACCAGGAAGGGTGGGGGCTAGTGGAGGAGGGCCCCCCCACTCCCCTTGCTGAATTGGTAGTGGAACACTAAAGAATCAGTTTCTGAGGCAGACAGCAAAGGGGAACAGAACAAGGAGCTTTTTGTCCGTTTTACAATGAGATGGGGGTATGACGGGGGTTGGGATCGATCTGGGGTGAGTTTTTTGAGAACTGGGTATAGGAGCGCTCGGTTTGGTGGTGGGAGAGGAGGCTTTTAATAAAGTTTTTAACTTATTATTTGAATATTTGAGAGAGGCGAGTTTTGATTCTGTCCACCTATGATATGCCTCTTCCCACCACTGCATGAAACAGTTAACCTCTCCTTTAGCCAGTTTAGTTTTAGGTTGGCCGAGTTTATCCTTTAAGATGTCCACTCGGTCTTTGTTCCAAGATTTCAACAGTGGCCACTGAGTTTTGGGGTCCCCCTGAGTTAGCCTAGACCATTTTTCCAGAAATTTACAGGAGTTTGGACCCATCCTAAAATACATAAATGAGCCGGCGTTCGTTAAAGGAACTGTCCCAACTTAGACGTCTGGTTACCCATACAGGAGGACTTCACACACCAATCACACAATAAGGAAATTTGGGTTTGTCAGAGCGATGCTCGGCGCAACATACAAAAGGAGCCCACAGGCTACTGCCTCAATCGCCCTTGCTTTTACACCAGGGATTTTACCCAAAGTGTGTGCGGCTGCGATTGTGCAGATTCCACTCACTCAGACCGCAGGGACAGGAACCCCTTGGTTGGCCAATCACCGGACGGAGACGGCACCCAGACTCAAACACTTCACAGAAGGACTGATAGACACAGACAGGACAAGCAGCAGAGAATCCTGTGGCACCTTATAGACTAACAGACGTTTTGGAGCGTGAACTTTCGTGGGTGAATACCCACTTCGTCAGACAGGACAGTCCTCAGTCCGGACAAAACACAGAAATAATTACCTGAACAGATTCCTGATGTCAGATCCCTGGATCCCTACCAGAACAGAGTGGGAACCAACAGGTTCGATGGCGTAGACTTCACCGTGGTCGTGCACCTTCCATTCTGGTGGAGGACCGCTCGGGCCAAATGCGCAGGTGCCGGCTGCCACAGTCGTCCTACAAAAACGGTCAGGAATCACACAACTGCAGTGAAGACGGTTGCCATCTCGGTTGAACCTCCAAATTGTCAAAGTTAGACTCAGGACTCACAGTTTGTCAGACCACTCTGTTTTATTAGCACAGCACTCTGCTAACACCCAGATAATGTGAGCACCACGAAAGACACAAACTATCTTATTTATACAGATAAAAGGGCTGACCACTTAACAAGATAACAAAGGAAGCAGAATCTGATAAGTTTACCTGGGCTAGGCATGCATATCTTATTTCCTTACTATTACCGATCTTCTGTTAATGTTTTGCCATTAGCACCCTTGTTTATGCCTAATGTTTCTTTTCCTGGCACCTGTATTTCAACATTTCTTATTTCTGCTTAAAAGGTACATATAACATTTCTTTAATCCATTCTTATTTTTACAATATAATTCATTCTACTTTCACACTGGTCATAGTAGCAGGAGAAGCCTGGTGGATGGTAACAGATGACTAAAGACATAATTACAGGCTATTTAATCACATCTGTCTTCCCACTTAACATTGTTTGCTCAAGTTACATGTAGTTAAAGAAATCAAAAGGAAAATAATGGCAAAGACAGTAAAAAATTACTATTAGGTGATTAAAACTCTATGGTTTGTTATAATTACAGAAAACAGTTTACAGTGATTTTTAAAGGTATTAATTTATATTACTGAGCTTCTATATACACACACACTCTGCAAGGCTGGTTGTATAGTCCATGTCATTTAAATACCTATTTGTGTAGTAAAAGTGGCTGAATTTTTTTAAAAAAATCATAGCAAGATTAATATTGTTTGTACATTAAAGTTATTAGTATGTGCTCATCCAATATTATAATTATATGTCAAGTTAAGTAACTCTTTTTGTGGTTTGTGATTAACAACTAATCCTATAAATACACCTTCTATTAAATGGCAATCAGAATAGCAGAAACCAACTGAGAATCTCTGTATGCCATTCCATTCATTCTGGGATGCTATTTTCATCCCTTTATCCCTCCAGGTACAGTTCCAGCAGTCAGTCAATAATGTACCACTGCTTCACAATCAAATAGAGGGATAGAACTAAAAGATACATAACTGCCTATGAGCTGTCAAACACAATCCATATTGCATGTGTACATATGGTCAAACCAACTGTAGACATAGCCACTGCTGTATCTGTTTGCCACCCACATATTGTATAGTAAATGTAAAATGTATACCATGTACAGTAGGTAGAAATACATAGAGTATACACTTCAGCTTCTTATCAGTATAATGTAAGTAATTTACTATGTATTATATAGACATTAAATGTTACTGTGCATTTTACAAAATAATCTGCATTGCTTTTTTTTTTTTTTTTTTAATATATAGTAAAAGTGGTCTAAAGTAACAAACCATACACCAGAAACAACTGATCAACCAAAAGGATTCTAATACTGATTGGGAGTGCAGGGTACTCCTACAATATGGATATTAGATAATAGTCCCATATTTGTATCTGTCAGAAAAAGAAGAAAGTTGAGAAAAAACTTAAGCTGTTTTTTTAAAAGCATGAAAAAGAGGCAATGAGGAGAATTTGATGAGCTCCCAAATTAAGCTTAAGTGGTCTTTATTAAAAAAGACATTTAAGAGTCTCAGAAAAGAAAAGGGGAACACAAAGGACTTAAAATGAGCTACTAAACAGATGGATTGTCCCAAGATATCCTAGCTCCAGTTGTGGTCTTCAGAGTGCCCACAAGCCAGTTAGACTTCCATGGAGAATGAGAAGATGTAGTATGATTGCAGTAAGTGTAGAGGTTATTTTCCAAGAAATCTCATGACACCTCTAACTGATGTCCTTAAATATCAAGTATCAGAGGGGTGGCTGTGTTAGTCTGGATCTGTGAAAGCAGCAAAGAATCCTGTGGCACTTTATAGACTAACAGACATTTTGGAGCACGAGCTTTCGTGGATGAATACCCACTTCGTCGGATGCATGTAGTGGAAATTTCCAGGGGCAGGTATATATATGCAAGCATATATCCTGCCCCTGAAAATTTCCACTACATCATTCGACAAAATGGGTATTCACCCACGAAAGCTCGTGCTCCAAAATGTCTGTTAGTCTATAAAGTGCCATAGGACTCTTTGCTGCTCTTAAATATCAACTCACTCTTCCCCAAACCCATCCCATCTATTCCCAGATCAAAACTAAATAATGGCTACTCGTCCTGCATTGCCATACTTTCATGCTGCAAGGCTCTGGATAAGAAGTCAGCTATGGACATCTCAGTCATTTTCTTGTAATGTACACCTACAGATTGTAGCATTGCAATCTCAAGCAGCATGCAAAAAGCCATTTTGGAGCCACAGCAGTAGCTTTTCAGAAATATTCTCTCTTGGTTATGGTCACTTTCTACCCAAAAAGAGTCTCATCCTTGAACATACTGGTCAAACTTTTCACATGCAAACATTATTTCAAGACATTCTGTAACAAGTCCTCTGTGGTTCCTCCCTCAGAGAATGGGAGAACCTGACCACGTCCAGTTATCTACACTGGGTGGTTCCAGAACAGGCCTCACTTCGTTACTATTTGCAAGGGGCCACTCTCACCCTGTGGTTCCAGCAAAGGAGGGAGAGAGGCGAGTCAACACTGCTGCCAACAACCCAGGGCCACCATAGTGGGTTTTGGGAAATTACTCTGACTGGGCCTCTGAGTCAGGTTCATTCCATCTGTCTTACCCTCACAGAGTCCACTCCACTCTCCTCAGAGTTGGGGTGAAGGTCTCCTGGCTGGGAGTTCACTCCATAGCTCCATGAGTGACTCCTACAATATGCTGCATATCGTAATCCTGTGCTTTCCCACTCTGTCTATATTGCATCTTTGTCCACTAGTTGCCTCAGGGGTTTGCACACATCTGAGAAGGTTGGAAGGAATTTTGTCAATTAGTTTACAAATGCTAATAGTCTCTAAACTGATTTAATATCTTTACGTTTGGACATCTGCTATATTGCTTTTAAGATTTCAGGTTCAGATCATAGCCCATCTATGTTACTGTTTTGTTCAGTTTTAGATTTATCTCCCTAGCTCTTTCTAACACAGAGATGAGGCTATGGTCATGATCTGCCACAGTTTCCAACATGCTGTCTATGTCATACACCAGAAAGTCATCAGCTATGACACTGTCTCCAGTGACTCCTTTTAGTATGTCTTGCTGATGGCATTGATATTTGTCTGCTGCAGGTTTGATCCCTCCACCTCACCTTAATATTCTTAGTTTCTGAATTCAGGTACCTGCAGGAACCAATTTGCTCCTCACAACACGTCCAAAGTTGAAGCATAAAGAGTGAGAGCACCAAGACAGTGGAACATTCAAGCTTTATTCCCTTGCTTCACATGTGCTGTTCTCTCTCATCAAGAGGTGAATATAGCTGGACAGCTTGGTAATAGTGACCATAATGTAATTAAATTGAATATCCCTGTGGCAGGAAAAGCACCACAACGGCCCAACACTATAGCATTTAATTTCAGAAAGGGGAACTATACAAAAATGAGGAGGTTAGTTAAACAGAAATTAAAGAGTACAGTACCAAAAGTGAAATCTCTGCAAGGTGCATGGAAACTTTTTAAAGGCTCATTAATAGAGGCTCAACTTAAAAGGATACCCCAAATTAAAAAACATAGTAAGAGAACCAAGAGCGAGCCACTGTGGCTAAACGACAAAGTAAAAGAAGCAGTGACAGGCAAAAAGGCATCCTTTAAAAAGTAGAAGTTAAACCCTAGTGAGGAAAACAGAAAGGAACATAAACACTGGCAAATGAAGTATAAAAATACAATTAGGAGGCCAAAAAAGAATGTGAGGAACAGTTAGCCAAAGACTCAAAAAGGAATAGCAATTTTTATTTTTAAGTACATCAGAAGCAGAAAGCCTGCTAAACCAGTGGGGCCACTGGACAATCGAGGAGCACTCAAGGACAATAAGGCCATTGCAGAAAAACTAAATGAATTCTTTACATTGGTCTTCACAGCTGAGGATGTGAGGGAGATTCCCAAACCTGAGCCATTCTTTTTAGGTGACAGATTTAAGGAACTGTTCCAGATTGACGTATCATTAGAGGAGGTTGTGGAACAAACTGATAAATTAAACAGCAACAAGTCATCAGGTCCAGATGGTATTCACCCAAGAGTTTGAAGAAACTCAAATGTGAAATTGCAGACTACTAACTGTAGTCTGTAACCTATCATTTAAATCAGCTTCTGTACCAGATGGCTGGAGGATAGCTAATGTGATGCCAATTTTTAAAAAGGGCTCCAAAGGTGATTCTAGCAATTTTAGGCCTGTAAACCTGACTTCAGTTCCACGCAAACTGGTTGAAACTATCATAAAGAACAATATTGTCAGACATATAGATGAACATAATTTGTTGAGGAAGCATCAACATGGTTTTAGTAAAGGGAAATCATGCCTCACCAACCTACTAGAATTCTTTGAGGGGATCAACAAGCATGTGGACCAAGGGGATCCAGTGGATATAGTCTTAGATTTTCAGAAAGCCTTTGAAAAGGTCCCTCACCAAAGGCTCTTATGCAGAGTAAGCTGCCACGGGATAAGAGGGAAGGTGGTCTTATGGATTGGTAACTGGTTAAAAGATTGGAAACAAGGGGTAGGTATAAATGGTCAGTTTTCAGAATGGAGAGAGGTAAATAGTGGTGTCCCCAGGGGTCTGTTCTGGGACCAGTCCTATTCAACATATTCTTAAATGGTCTGGAAAAAGGGGTAAATAGTGAAGTGGCAAAATTTGCAGATGACACAAAATTACTAGAGATAGTTAAGACCCAGGCAGACTGCAAAGAGCTAGAAAAGGATCTCTCAAAACTGGGTGACTAGGCAACAAAATGGCAGATGAAATTTAATGCTGATAAATGCAAAGTAATGCACACTGGAAAGCATAATCCCAGCTATACATATAAAATGATGCGGTCTAAATTAGCTGTTACCACTCAAAGATCTTGGAATCATTGTGGATAGTTCTCTGAAAACATCCACTCAATGTGCAGTGGCAATCAAAAAAAGTGAACAGAATGCTTGGAATAATTAAGAAAGAGATAAATAATAGGACAGAAAATCTCATGTTGCTGCTATATAAATCCATGGTATGCCCACATCTTGAATATTGTGCAGATGTGGTCTCCCCATCTCAAAAAAATATATATTGGAATTGGAAAAGGTTCAGAAAAGGGCAACAAAAATGATTAGGTGTATGGAACTGCTTCTGTATGAGGAGAGATTAATAAGACTGGGACTTTTCAGCTTGGAAAAGAGACAGCTAAGAGGAGATATGATTGAAGTCTCTAAAATCATGACTGGTATAGAGAAAGTAGATAAGAAAGTGTTGTTTACTACTTCTCATAACACAAGAACTAGGGGTCACCAAATGAAATTGATAGGCAGCAGGTTTAAAACAAATAAAAATAAGTGTTTCTTCACACAATGCACAGTCAACCTGTGGAACTCCTTGCCAGAAGATTTTGTGAAGGCCAAGACTATAACATTCATGGAGGATGGTCCATCAATAGTTATTAGCAAGGATGGGCAGGGATGGTGTCCCTAGCCTCTGTTTTCTAGAAGCTGGGAATGAGCAACAGGGGATGGATCACTTGATGATGACCTGTTCTGTTCATTCCCTCTGGGGCACCTGTCATTGGCAGAAGACAGGATACTGGGCTTGATGGACATTTGGTCTGACCCAGTAAGGCCAGTCTTATGTTTTTATGTTCACTTCCTGAAAGTAAAATTCTCTGAATAGCAAGCCAATCACACAATGGCACCCCTCATTGGGAAGCTATTTATCCTAACAAGACCCACTGAGTGACTAGAGTTTTACCAAGATTTAGAAACGCTAGACATTTACATAAGGTTAATAAAGGCACAAATTAAACTAATGAACTCCAATTTACTGTGTTTGAATATTCAAACACAGTTGCATAAAGTATACAAACAAGTCACCACCACAAAAATATTGGATTTTAGATTTAGGCTAGTCAATCTTAGGAGACATTATTTACTCTTATCTTAGAAAATTAAGTTAGATACTGTTGACATGGATATTTTTGTGAAATTTACCTTTTTTAGATCAAATGATGAAATATTAACCTTTTAGGTTGCAGTTAAGTGCAAGATTTCAAGAGAGAAGAGTAAATTTTGGTTTGCTGTTTTATTTAATGTTATTTAAAACTACTGAAAAGATACATCATTGTGCCAATCCATGTTACTAAGCAATCAAAATCCAGCAGCACACAAGTATCATTAAAGACAAAACATATAGATCATTTTTTTTTAAAGTATTTTACCATTTTATGTGAAAAATGTTATCCAACAAGCTTGTTCCACCAAAAAAAAAAAAAAAGTCAAATCAGCAGAGCTGAATCCCTTCAAGAGATAAGATACTCTGAGTAAAACTGAGATGCTGATAATGAGCAGGAATAGGTTGGTATACTAGTTAGAGAGCTCACCTTTTGCCTTTGGCTCTTGGATCTGATTTCTACCTGGGACTATATGAAAAGAATTCAGTTATCTCCAGCTCCCTGTTAGTGTATGGATTTTCCACCCCATTCATCTTCAGAAAAACAAGAATAAAAATGGAGAGGCACAGAAAAAACAGTTTAATGTCCTTAATTAACTACTGTAGATTGCTACTCTTTGGTTTGGTTTACACTTCTTAAACTTTCTTCTCAGATTCCTATGGGTAAAGTAATAAAATGAAACTTCCCAACTTTTGACACACAAATATGAATCTGTTACACATGCAACAGCAGTAGACTCACAGACTTTAAGGTCAGAAGGGACCATCTTGATAATCTAATCTGACCTCCTGCACATTTCAGGCCACAGAACCTCACCCACCAACTCCTGAAATAGACCCCTAACCTCTGGCTGAGTTACTGAAATCCTCAAATCATGGATTAAAGACTTCAAGTTACAGAGAATTCACCATTTACATTAGTTTAAACCTGCAGGTGACCCATGCCCCACACTGCAGAGGAAGGTGAAAAGTCACCAGGGTCTCTGCTAATTTGACACGGGAGGAAATTCTTTCCCAATCCCAAATATAGTGATCAGTTAGATGCTGAGTATGTGGGCAAGACTGACCAGGCAGATACCTGGGAAAGAATTATCTGAAATAACTCAGAGCCTTCCCTGTCTATTGTCCTGTCTCCAGCTGTTGGGGATTTTTGCTACTGGCAGTCGCCAATGGATCACATGCCCTCATAGGCAGTCCCATCATATCATCCCCTCCATAAACTTATCAAGCTCAGTCTTAAAGCCAGTTAGGTTTTTTTGCCTCCGCTATTCCCTATGGAAGGTGTGACGGGGCTCTCGGGATGCCACATGGAATGTGGGACCACTGAGCCCTCTCTGTCCCAGCAACCTGGGCTCCTTCTCACACTGTAATGCTGTTAGCAAGTTACAAACTTCTGGCAGGTAGTGCACTTACACAAACATCCACAGTCAGGGACACATCCAACTAAGTTATATGAATGTTTCTCCCAGCCCTTTATGAACCAACAATAGAGAGGCTTTAGCCAATTCCCCACAGCTCCTCAGCCTTGCACCCCAGTCTGTACTGTTTTGCCCTGGTCAGAAGCCTGACCAGTTAAGTTCATTACCCAGTCCACCCCTCCCTCCATGTGGAGAGGACACACTAGCCTTTGTAAACTGAGCTGAAATTTCCCAAACACTTCAACCAAAACACACTGTTTTAGGTAAAATATTAGATAGATTTTAAGTAGTAAGTGTAGCGATCAAAGTTATTTACCTAAGAAATAAAAGTAAATTCACAATCTGAGCTGCTCTTGTGCTACTGGCTGACTGTTTGGCTGCCTTTATAGGCTCCCTAATGAGGGAAGCCCCTCCCCCTAATCAGGGCTCTGCTTCTCTCTCAACGCACTGCCCTCTACCAGCCTCTACAAACCTATGGGGTTGGGAGAGGAACACATCATACAGAAAAAACACACAACACCCACAAAAAATCACTCACTGCCCCACTCATTATACATCTTGTGATACAGGAGGGCCAGGGAGCAGTGGAAGAGTGATAGAGGAAAAGTATAAAAGCCACCGGTCAGCAACCTCTGGCATGCAGTTTGCCAGGGTCAGCACCCTGGCGGGCCAGGCCAGTTTGTTTACCTGCCGCATTGGCAGGTTTGGCTGATCACGGCTCCCAAGGTCACGGTTCGCCATCCCAGGCCAATGAGGGTGGGCACAGCCAGCACATCCCTCACCTGCATCACTTCCCACCGCCCCCATTGGCCTGGAATGGAAAACATGGCCAGTGGGAGCCACAGTCCACCGAACCTGCCAACGCAGTAGGTAAACAAACTGGCCCAGCCAGAGGTTGCTGACCCTGATATAAGCCCTAGGCTAATGAAGGCCTGGTTCCTTGTAGACTAGGGAGGGTTGCTACAGGTTAATTGCAGCACCTGTGGTCAATTAAGGCCCTGTTAGCAACCTAATAAAATTCCCTGCCCCAGGCAGGCAGGGAAGAAGGGGGATGGAGAGAGGACTAGAGCTTGGAGGTATGCTGTGAGACTTGGAAGATCAGAAAACTGGAGTAAGGGAGACCCTGCCCCAGCAGGGGAGGGAGACTCCCTCTGCCAGCACTTAAGGACCAAAAGTATCCCACCCAAAGAGGAAAGAGGGTAAGAACCTGCAGGGGTTGAGAGGGGCTGGGGCTCAGAATAAGGAGCAAACCCAAACCCCTCCCCCACTTCCCTCCTTCATCACCTTTCCAGGCCACTAGTGGGGCCCTTGATGCCCCAAGAGGAGGGGCAAGGGGTGGAATCTTAGCCCCACACCAAGAAAAGCACAGGACCCACCATACTACATCGGTCATCTTGTCATAATCTCTATATACTTAATCACTGACTTATGCATGTTTTTCCTCAGTTTCTCAACATAGTTTCAAAGTGGTGCAAATTAAATATACGTATGGCACTTAAAAAGAACTGCAATTTTATTCAAAGCACTTACAAATGCTTGATTCCTTATGCCATAGTTAATTTCAATTTACTTTCTCCAGTAAAGTGGTTCATGATTCATTTCTCTATGTCCTACGCTAAGAGTTCATCCTAATCTTCAGAAGTAGCCATAAGAAGGTATTTATTTATTTAGCATCACTAAAGTTTGCTTTCACAGTGTTAGCTACATCAAAGCACCCACCTTAGGAACATACTATACTTCCATTTAGTAAGTAAATGAATTGTTCTTCATTTGATATATCTACAGTTTTAAATGCAACAATTACAACTCATAAAAACACCAAGTACTTTCCTGAAGATGGGAAAATATTTGAATATCCTAGCTTTGCTTTGTAAATCAATAGGCTTGTGCATTCATCCAGTTAATTAGAAAGGACTTTCCTGAAGAAAAATCATCATCTGAGACCATTTTGTTTCTTTCCATACAGTAAACACAGTAGTCCCTACACACACAAACACAGCGTAATAGCAATGTTGATATCTCAAGTGTAGACCAGAGGAAGACAATAATCCATTCTATAATAAAGATGTCTAATAAAGAACAAAAGAATGGGAAAAATACTGGAGAGAGCAGGGAGGCCAGGGGCTGAATGAGCCTCTAGTCTGAACTAGCCTCTCAGCCCTAGAGGAAGTCCTTCCAGGTAAGGTTCAAAGCATATTATCAGAGCAGAGCACAGAAGTTTGTGTGTGCTGTACCCTGTTCTGTGGCTTACTTCAGTCTTTGGGGCTGTCAGTCACAGGATTCTTGTAGGCAAAATTAGTGATTGTAAAGTATTTCAAAATCCTCAGAACAGTAAAATGCAAAACTAAAAAAACACTCTACTGGGATAGTGGAGTCGCTGGATGGGATAGAGCAGTAAAGAAGAAATCCAAGACAATTGCACTTTTCCAGTGTTGTGCATAAGTGTACAGGTGCTGTATTGCACCATACAATTTTTAAAATCAATGAATAAAAACCTTTTTTTCACCTAGAGGAGACAAATCAAAAATATCAAAGCATATGTGAAACTGAGAAAATAGAGACTCTATTAAAGACACTCATAGAAGAACACAGTAGGCCTTCTGTTTAGCTGTTCACTGTTTAACAGCTTGCAAGTTTTATAGTTACCAAGCAAATTATGGATGATGGAACTTAAAATGTTAATGGAATTATGTATTTCTTTGACTTCATTCTATTGTACCATATAAAGGAAATTTACCTCAAAATATCTAGGATATCTGGGGCTGATTTCTCCTCTCATCAGTTTTACAGCAGCGTAACTCTAGCTGCTTTGAGTAATTTCTGATTTACTCCAATGCAAGTAAAAGGAGAATCAAGGCCCCCTATCATTTCCTAATTACCAAGGATAGGTATATTTTGTGATCCATCCTCTCTTGGCCTGTAGCAGGTCCCTGGTATCTTAGATACTGTGAATAATTCTTTTCTTTGGTATATATTTATTGTGGCAAAGTACCTGTCTCTCCTCTGCTAGCTCAGTCCTTCTTAGCTTTGGAGATACAGGCTTGGGCAAAGCAAAAGCCCTTCCCAGTCACATAGGGTCTGGCTGATCCCTTCTCAGTCAGCCCCTTGCTCTGTTTTCCTCTCCTCCTGGGGAGAGTGCTATCTGCCTTGCAAGAAGAGTTTCAGAGTTCAGCTACTCTGCTTCCCTGCCAGGGAGGGTTTAAAAAGGTCTCCAGCAATTGGGGCCAGCTGAAACTAATTAGTTCCCTGGTAACCCCTATTCCAGCTGAACCTTATTCCTCCATGGTTAAGCCTTCTGGGACTAATTACTACCCCCTCCTGGTAGCTAATTGTCCTGAGTTTGCCACATTATGTACTATATCCATGTCCGCAAGTCCTTTCTTTTCTAAAGAACATATATGTAGATCTCTTGGTCACTCCTCATGTGTCATTTTCATTGTCCTTCATATCTTCTCTAGCATTTCTCCATCTTTTCTAAAGTGGGGGTTTAACAGAGTCTTATACAATTCTTCCCCCACATGGTGGAAGTTCCCAACCATGCCCAGTTATTTACACTGGGTGGCTCCAGCGCAGGCCCCACTTCCTTACTACTTGAAAGGGGGCCCTGTCTCTAGTGGGCCTTCTTAAGTCTTTCCAGATGGGGGATCAAAAGGAAAGTCACAAATCCCAAATCTCTTCCTGGGGGCCCTCAAAGACGGGTGGGGAGGCGGGAAGAGTCCACAGTGCTGCCCATGATACAGCACCCACACACTGCTAAAAATAAGTGACTTCACTTCACATGAGATTGATGCTGACTTCTAGGGAGCTGTCCTGCAATTGTTCTGTTTATTCACTTTCCACAGATACATGTATGTTTTTATATTTATTGGTACTGAATATTATTTTAATGCATAGGACCCACTGAGCAAATTTCTTGAGGTCAACGTGCAGTTTGGTTCAATCCTCCTGTGTCTTCTAAGTAGGGTGACCAGACAGCAAGTGTGAAAAATCGGGACGGGGGTGGGGGGTAATAGGAGCCTATATAAGAAAAAGACCCCAACCTTGGGACTGTCCCTATAAAATCGGGACATCTGGTCACCCTACTTCTAAGCCTTATAGACGTTGCAATGTTTTTACATTTAACTTTTTTAGCTTATTATTAGCCTTCACATTTTTATTTTCTTTGCACTTAATTCACTATTTGTCAAAGATCGTATTTGCCAACTTAGATAGTCAATAACCCTTTAAAATTATGCTGTACAGATATACGTGCGTACACATTACATATGCACACTACAGCTCTCTCTCACGCTCAATCTCCACTGCCCCTTTTCATTTATAATCTACATTTCACTGTTAAATATGGTGCTTTTTAGATAATTCATGGTTACTTTGGATATGTCTGTGCTGCAGCTAGGAGCAAGGCTCTCAGCCTGGGTATGCAAACTTACCCTAGCTCTGCTCAAGCTAGCATGCTAAAAATAAATGTATGAACTTTGCAACAGGCGCAGTGGCTTGTGCTAGTCACCTGAATCCAAGCCTGCCCACTCCCTGGGTTGTCTAGCCCAAGCTGCCACCTGTGCCGCAATATCCACACGGCTGTTTAAGCATGCTACCTTGAGCAGAGCTAGCATGAGGGTGTTTGCCCCATCTGGGATGCACACTCAACTGCAGTGTAGCCATATCCATTAGATTCTAAGCACCTTTCTTCTGGTCTGCATGATAGAAAACTAAGATTAAGGGTCCAGAATTCATAATTAGATACTAACTAAAACATTACCTGTTACTGCTTGCTGTCAGTGTTTTTCTTTGTCTTGTCTGCATGCAACATTCCAGCACTGGAGCCAACATATTTACTCAGTCATGGGCTGAGCGTGTCAGCTTTAGGACCCAGATGCCAAGCTCTGGAATGTATATTCACAGACACAACGCTGGTCTCACAGTTAGTCTTTATGGTAATCTTCTGCCAGATCAATGTGGCTTTTATGACCACTGTGAAATTATACACACTTGCTGAAAAGTGTCTTCTCCAATTAAATGCAATTTTCTTCCATACTCAATCAACATTTTTCTCCATTATAGATTGGGTTTTTACATTAAAATTTAGTAGAAATCTCTTATGACATTCACAGCAATATTTGTTAATGGGAAACTGTTTCCTTTGTCTTCATCATGATGCTTTGCAGACATAAAATTTTATGTCAGGGCTAGTTCACTAAATATTTTGGACTCTCCTACTTCGCTTCCTTTGCAAATCATTTGCTGTGGCTTGTGGGCTTCTGGATTTGTTTCTTTCTAGATAAGCATACATTCTAACATTCAAATCTACTATTTTGGCAAAAAACTTTTTTAAACTGTTCCAATATGTGCAGTTTCATTGACAATGTAGTCCTAGAGCCCTGTTTGTCTGCTTGCCTTTATTTACCTGCTATGCTTTGTTATATGCTCTCTCTCTCCTCTGTCTTCTTCCTGTTTCCCTAGCTAGAAGATATAACTAAGCTAGTTATTGAGAGAGTATCATTTATTTCTGTTCTTTAAGCAGACTGCAGCAGAGCCAGGAGATAATGGACACCTCATTTATTCAGGCTTTGAATGATCATATTTAATTCCCAGTGACAGCTGTCTTCACCATATTAGCATTGCAAATCAGCTCGGTTTTGTAATGGCCTTCTATTGAACATGATTCAATTATGTGTGGTCCATAGTGAGGCCGGATACGGTCTTAGTATCTATAGCAATATTTCTGCAAGCTGCTGCTCTTTACACTGCTCACATTTAAGCTGTCTGTTTACCACAATGATTTCCTTGAACTATACTGAACTCTGTGCACTTGGAAGCTAAATAAGGAAGAATGAATATAATTTGTAAAAGCAGCTATCTGTGCAGACATATTACATACCTCGTGTTCTTTACATATGCATGGAGCCAGGAAACACTTGTCAAAATAATTGTCTGTTTTTATATTATAAATGTTTAAAGTATAAAGTCATCAAAGCAGATTTAAATGATTATACAGTGTTAAATGGTACCAAGTACTGAGGTGCAATGCCGGTTTAAAGACCTATCGTGAAGACATCACCGAAGTGTTTTCCTGAGTTAATCTAACTAAAATTAGTGACATTTTCCTGAAAAGAGTTGAAGAGCAGCATAATGTTTGTGAATTGAGGTAGAAGAACATAGGACTGGTAAAAATATATTTTTTAAATATTTCAGATTTCCTATTTAATTTGCTGTGTAAATTATCCTGTGTACAGTATATTCCAGGCCTCCTGTGTTTTGGAAAGATATGTGCAAATTAAATTTCATGCTAGCTTACCCAAGGCCACGGGCATCTTATTATGTTTTATAGTGTTCATAATACTACTACCATGTTCTAATAACAACAATTCAATAACATAGTAATGTAACAATTGTCTTAAATTCTGGATCCATGTCTCATGTAGCCTGTCCTCGCCTCAAAATCAAGCAGCTGCCACAACAAACCAGTTTCCCTCTCTATCGGTTCTAGCTAAGAGACAGTCTTCACCCTGGGGGAGATCTTCCGACCACTCCCACAGCTTTATGCCAGGTGTCAGAGCTGGAGCAGTGTAAATGGGTTTGAATGCCCCCAGATCTAGGCAGGGGAGAATTTCCTCAGTGAAGGAACTGAAGTAATGGTCATAACCTTCCAAAGACCCCTTTGCAAGTCCTGGCATGGGGGTGTGCCAAGGCCAGAGCCTGGATTTAGTTGGGGACTGGTCCTGCTTTGAATAGGGGGTTGGACTAGATGACCTCCTGATATTCCAACCTTCCAACCCTGATATTCTATGATAGAGCAGCAGCACATAGCACCGAGGAGATTCTGAGCAGTGCTGAGGCACGTAGGGAAGCCAAGGGCTGTTGCTGTAACTGGGAAAACCCTTCAGGGAGCCATTTTAGCTCTCCCTATCCCATGGCTGTGAATTTTGTGCTGCACTTCTCTTAGGGTACATTTTCAACTACAAATAAAGGTGTGCTAGGCATACCTGCACTAAGCATTAATCTAGCTGGCACGGGTAACAGTGATCATGAGAATGTGATGGTGCAGGCTTCCACAAGGGCTAGCTACCCCAATACAAGTCATCCAAGGAAACTGAATCTATACTGAGTTGCTGGGCCGTGTTAGCATGTCTTGACTGCTACTGTTAGCCATGCTAGCTAAAATATAAACATACTTTTAGAGAGACAGCACAAAATTACTCCTCCTTTAGGTATTTATTAAGTCGCTCACCACCATGGTATCTAAGCATCCAACCCCTGAAGTATTGCTACAGACACTAAAACTGTATCATGTCTCAATATGGATCACACACAATTCTCTCCTTTCCACACCCTACATCCTGGTGATCATACAAACACACATCAGAAATCTGATGTGTCCCACAGGCTGGCATAAATGACCATGATGTGCTATAGGATGTTATATCAAACCCAGATTTGGAACCCAGATAGTACCTTGAATTATTTAGAGAACCTCTCTAGATAATGAGGGACTCTTCTATCTTTAGACTATTCCTCTTGCTTCTCTTTCCACAGTGTTCTAATGTGGAGTATGGACAATTGCCCTCTCTGAGTGAAAGGTAGAGTATAAGCAGAAGTTTGAGAGTTTGGTGAGATTTGGTGACCCAGAATAGCTGAGGGTAGAGCATGTTTATGAAGACTCTTGAGTTCTGATGTGTTTTTTGTTTTGCTCTTAATTTTCTTTTTTCATCAAAAAGTCACTTATAAGTCTCTCTTCAGTAACCTCTAATTGAAACACCTAATAAGACCCAGATTTTCAAAAGTGATCAGCACCCAACTGCTGCTGTTGTGGAACTTATGACAATTTCTTGAAGGTTTGATGGTCAATATACTGAGCTCTCTTGAAAATCTGGCCAACAGTATGTTAGTTTGGCCGAGTTTTTTGCTGCAGTAGCCCTGAGGGTGGGTGTAGAATTAATTCTTCTTTGATGCCTCTCTGTCCTTTCCTGACCACATATTTTTAAAAACCTGTTTTAGTTTGTCCCTTATCAAACCTACATTTACAGCCTTGTCCTTGCTCCCCTATTTCCTGTGTTACATCCCCTTCTGTTTTCTTTGCTATTCTCTTTGAGATGGTTGATTTAATAATGGCCTTTCTTGTGTTTTATAATTTTATTGAATTACTGTACCCAGAGGGCATGTTACAAATTAAGTTACCAATATATCACTTAAATATAGGATTCCTTGTATTTTTCAGTTAAGGGCTTTTTTTTTTAAATGGCTGCAGTGTTTGCATGCATAAAATTGCAAATTCACCTGTCTGGGAAGCAAACTTACATTGATAGAAGCAACTTGACTAGATGAAGACATCGCTTGATTTGCACACCAGTGATGAACTGGGAAATACCTGTATTGATTTTTTTACCAGTACAGTGAATGCCTCTATTTTTGTTTATGATTGGCTATTTTTCATGGACTTAGATCAAAAGGAGTAGTTAAAGAAACTGAGCAGGAAAGGTAAAACAATAGCCTAAATAAGCAGCATCCCAGTAAACACTCAAATGCAACAGCTAGGTTTATGGCCAAGAAGAGGCAACTCCTCAGCCCCAACCCTGGTGACACAGCTGTTCTGCCAAGGCTCAGTTGAGAGAGATCAAAGGGAACACTAAGTCATTACATGACCCTGGGCCGAGAAAGGGAGGGCGTTTGAGAGAGCTGAGAGAGGCTGCCCTGGAACAGCCAGCCAAGCCAATTAGTCTAGGCTAGTGCTGTGCTCTGTTTGCACCGAGTCAGTTGCAGGATTGGGGCCTCAGTGGCTAAACTGTGGCCAATGAAAAATCTAGCTGTAACTTTATATATATATATATATATATAAAATCGACTGGATAGCGTAGTGGTTAAGAGCGCCACCCTTTGATACGAGAGACCGGGGTTCAAATCCCGGTTGGTACCCAACTTTCCAGTAGGGGTCCTTGGGCAAAAGACCCCCTAACGCTTCA
>NC_133772.1:107046643-107058129 GCF_003597395.2 Chelonoidis abingdonii | reverse complement strand
AGAACCCTCAAACTCCCAGGCCTCTGGTAGAGGACCCGAGGTTGAGGAAGACACATACCACCCATAGGGGTGAGAGGGGAATTTTTTTATATTTTTTTTTTCAGAAATCATCATCAAAAGTATACTGGAGATGAAAATATGCCCTGCCCAGAGTATATGCTGAGAATAGGAATGTGTTTCATGTCCAATGTGCATATAAGCTGGATGGTAATGCACAGCTGCAACTTGAACCTCCCTGCTGATTAAAAATAGTCTATAAAGAAAGTAGAATACTTGATAATGGAATAAACTAGTCTGAGGAATATATTATCTGGCACTTTAGAGTCAGATGCTTTAAACTCTTCACTGACAATCAGATGATTTTTTAAAATGAGAGAGTTGTTCAGGTATTTTTCCTGTATTTTTTTCTTATTTTTCATAATAAAAAGTTATATCCATGACACTGGTTCAGTATAGTAAGATTTTGCTCATGAGTGATAAGCAATGGAAGTAGAAGGAATAATAGAGTATGATTCACATAGTTTGGTGGGAAACCCATAGAAATACATGGCTTTAACAAACAGATATAGCAGGTAGGGGGAAGAGAAAACAAGGTGGGTCTTCCAACCTAGACAATAACCCTTAATCAACTTGTTCTGTTTAAAGAAGGGAGGAGAACAGTGTAAAAGTTTGCTAAAATGTGAATTTTGATATAATAAAACAAGTCTACTATGGCATGCATTAATTAAGACAGGTGTGTGTGTGAGAGAGAGAGAGACTGACTCCTTTATCTCTAATATGCATATAAATCTATTTATATAAAAGTTAGCAAATAAAACTTCTATATTTTAACAAGGTTTCGAGTAGTGCATACTCTCACAGTATGGCATTACAAATATAATCAGACTAGGCAATACCTTTGATATGTGTTCTCAGATTAAATTCATGAATACTATTCTTTCTACAAAACACTTATTTCAATATACTTAAAATATTTTTCACATAAAAAGCACTATTAATCGCCCACAGGGAAGAGATTGCTATGTAAGATTGTCCATATTTACAGTCAATTAATAAAGGAAACTAGAAAATTTGTTCCTATATTGCTTTATGTAATGGACACTAATGAAAACTTATGTCATGTGTAATTTGATTTAATTAGAGTAATTTATAGCATTTGTTCTGGTAATTGTGAAAAGGTCAGGACTGGAGTTCATGAAATATGAATCACTTCTACATCCTGTTTCAATATTTAGCATCCCACACTACCCAGAGATACCATAAACACACACAAACTAAATTGTGAAACAATTAAAGTTGCTAGTGCTACATGCATACCATACCTGACACAATAAACACAAAAGCAAGGAAATGAAAAGTTAAGATATCTAACATCCTCTTACTCTTCCACCCTCAGACATATCCTTTACTGCTACCACAACCTTAAGTCTGATCCCTTTGTATCTACACTGCAATTTGGTAAAGAGTATGTTGGAAGGCGGGTACATCTACACTGCAGCTGGAACAGTGTTTCCCAGGGCAGCTAGACAGACATGCACAAGCTCTGCCGGAGCCAGCACACTAAAAATAGCAATGTAACCAGGGGCAGCATAGGCCACAGCTCAAGCTATCTGAACAAGTACATAACTGTAACCCATACACCTTCTGGGTGTGGTGTTCTGTCCTATCTTGTGGCAATGAGACCACTTAAAGAGAGAGTTGAAATGAGTCTGCTCTTAGCTCATGCTGTAGAGCATGGGTGGGCAAACTACAGCCTGTGGGCCAGATCTGGCCCCTCAGGGCTTTGGATCTGGCCCCCAGGATTGCCACCCCCATGATACCGCGGGCCCCTTGTCGCTCCCAGAAGTGGCCAGCACCATGTCCCTGTGGCCCCTGGGGGAGGGGGGTAGAGGGCTCCGCGTGCTGCCCTCACCTATGAGTACCTCCCCCAAAGCTCCCATTGGCCAGGAACGAGGAACCGCGGCAAATGGGAGCTTCAGGGAAGGTACCCAGAGGTGAGAGCAGCATGTGGAGCCCTCTGCACCCCCCAATGGCCTCAGGGACATGGTGCTGGCCATTTCCTGGAGCAGTGCAGGGCCGGAGCCGGGGCAGGCAGGGAGCCTGCCCCAGCCCGGTGCATTCCGCTGCCATCCTGGAGCCTCTCCAGGTAAGCGGCACCGGGCCAGAGCCCGCACCTTGAACCCCTCCTGCACCTCACACTCCAACGCCCTGCCCTGAGCCCCCTCCTGCACCCCAATCCCTTCCCCAAACCCCATCCCACACTCCAAACCTCTCCTGCACCCCAACCTCCGCCGCACTCCACATCCCTCCCTGCACCACTGCCCTGAGCCCCCTCCTGCATTGTGCACCCCCTCCTGCACCCTAAGCCCTCTTGTACACCCCACACCCCTCCTCTGCCCAACCCCTTGCACTGAGCCCCTTCCTGCACACTGCACCCCCTCTCACACTCCACACTCCCTCCTGCATCCCATCCCCTGACCCAGCCCTACATTCTTGGCCCTGCGTGCAATTTCCTCACCCTGATGTGGCTCTTGGGCCAAAAAGTTTGCCCACCCCTGCAGTGAAGGCTGCACTAAGCTCCAAAGGTCCCCAGTTTGATCCTCACCATTGACAACAAGTGTCTGTCAGCATGACCTAACCACAAGGTCTGGGTGGGCCTGTCCTCAGGCAGTTAGCTGAGCTGCCACCCATGCTTCTCCTGGTTCCATTGCTATTTTTAGCGTGTTACCTCAAGCACAGCTTACATGTGTCCGTCTAGCCACCATGGGACGAACACTACCAACTGCAGTATAGATGTACTCTTAAAGATGCCAGCCTTCTAACAAACTACTCCCTCAAAACACACCAAACTAGACCTCCACTCTCCCTTCTACGCACGCCATTTACCACACTTTTCTCGCCCCACACTGTTAAATACTAAACTATCTCCTCAGCTAACATCCCTCCATCTACATCTGCCACTGTATCGGGACTCACTAAATTGCTTGAACTGACTTGCTGCTATGTGTTTCACACCCACTTGTTTGTCCTTGATGTGATCATGACCTCAGACTTTTCCTGATTCATCTTCCATCTTTTATATCTCATGAAACATGCTGACAGTGTTTGATTGAAATACTCCACCCGTTTAGCCAGTGATGATCCAGCTGGAGAATATTATGTAGATTCTGATGACTCACTATGGAAGGCAGCTTTTTATCTCACATGCATATAATAGAGATGGGAGAGCCGCACAAGAGAATGAGGATTCAGGTGGTTGGCTGTGCAGGTTTGAGATGGAGCAGATGACAGCAGGGAGACAGTTTGGGATTAACTTTGCTGTTTTATTAATTTCTCAGTCAAGCACCAGAAAAAGAGTGAACAGGTGGATTTTAAATAGAATCGACTCAAGTCTGGGAGTAGGTTGGGAAAGAACCCAGCTTATCCTTTCTATTTCATACCCTTTTTTATGTCACACAACTAACTCTTCCTCAGTAGTACAAAGTCATTTGCATTGCTGAACTACCACTTTATTTCTATCGTGATGATAAACAAAAGCAAAGTCAACAACAAAGCCTTCCTGCAATCTTACATTCACTTCACTGCTTCCAACAGACCAGTTTCCTGAAATAAGGCAGTCTCTCTCTGCACCATGACTCTGTTGAACCCCACGCCACTTCAAAATATTTTTTAAAAAAATCTAAGCACTTTGCTGTAGACATACTCCACTCCAATGAAATGTCATTACTAAAATACATCCCTTCGTAACTAGCATAGGTAATAAGGGCAATGGATTCACTTAGCATCAAAGAATTAACTGCATTTGAAAGTAACAAGTGATTTGCCAGTTTTGTAGTTTACTAGGAAGGATTCTTGATATAATTCAGCATTAGATTTCAGGATTTTTCTATACCCCTAGTAACATTACCATGTTAAATCCTAAATTGTAATGAAGCATCTTTTGTAAAATGAGTCTGGAAGTATTAGAGCCGTTACATTATTACAGTTTATTATGTAAAAAAAACCCAAAGCAAACAAAAAACAACCCACCCACCTCCTCATAACCCATGCAATAAAAGAACAGGCAGTTGGTTTATGATTCCCAAGTTCTCCATTTATTACGTTAGTTAAATCAATCTTTTTGACGTTCTGATCAGTAAAGCTAGAACATATTGGGCTAAGCTATCAAATAACTTTTCTTAATGTTAAATTATAAGGATTAATCATTTCTCTATATATATTTCTTTTATATAAAATATAAAAATATGCATTTTATTCTGATTTGCATGGGCCCTTTCCAAATCTCAAATGAATGTGAAACATAATTCTAGCTTAAGGGAATAATAATGTGCAATTTTTTTCTGGACTCGGGGGCGGCTCTGTTTTTGCCTGTGGACGGTCTACTGGTCACGCAGATCCGGCATCATTTCTGCTGGTGATCTGCCAGTCCCACGCCTTTGGCATACCTGCTGCCAAAGCCGCAGGACCAGTGGACCTCCCACAGGCATGCCACCAAAGGCTGCCTGACTGCTGCCCTCACAGCCACCCCCCAAGGCTGCGCTGGTGCCTGGAAATGCTCCTGTCTGGAATGCAATTGATTTTCCATCATATTCCTTTCATTAATATTAACTTTCTTCATTTGAAATTTGGCAGTTCACAATCTGCTCCAGAGTACTTTAAAAGGCCTTTGGGGTACTCCAGATAAAATGAAGCGAAGCCATTCTAATTTCAAAGAGAAAGTTCCCTGGTCTCTTTGTGTACAGGGGAGTCACATTATCAAGATTCCACAATGGAAAGCAGATGTCCTTCACTTTCTGACATTTTTTCTGCTTGCTTTAAAATTAATAGGGGACAACCTAAAAGAAAGTGAAAAACATTTCTGGAAGGAAACTGAAAAATAAAGGAGAAATAAAATAATTCAGCAAGAACAAAAATAGAAAAACAAATAGCCAACCTATCATATACCAATATAGCTAAGAGAGATGCAGTATAAAGTACTATACTTTCAGTGTAGTGCTACAATTCTGTGGTTTCCTAGAACTGGAGAGTTGTCAGTCAGCTAACTATCATGACTATTTAGAACTTCACAACAATAGTTGTAATATAAACTTAGAACCTAATATTCCAAAAGCTAAAGAAATACATCAATCAACATTGTGTCATAACCCTTACTGCTGACAATAATTTTGTATATTTTTTTTTAAGTTCAGAGGGGACAATTGTGATCATCCCATCTCACCTCTTGTATTACACATTCCATAGAATTTTACAGATAATTCTGCATTGTCTAATATGTAGTTGAACTAGAGCATGTCTTTTAGAAAGACATCCAGTTTTGATTTAAGAGAGTCAAGTGGAGAATTCACCCACATCTTTTGGTTATTTATTCTCCCTGTCAAAAATGTGCACCTTCTAGCTTCAACTTCCAGCCCCTGGATCTTGTTAGGCCTTTGTCCATTAGGTAAGAGTTTTCTGCTATCAGATATCTCCTCCCCACTTGGGTACTTCTAGGCTGTGAGCAAACCATCTCTAACCTTCCCTTGAGAAGTTCTGAGTCTATCTAGTAACGGGCAGCAATGATATACATATAGACATACACAATGATATACATATAGACATTTGTTCAGATGTAAAATACACTGCATTCTACAAATGAAGCCATATCATCAAAGTGTAGAAGTTAAAGATGGCTATGTTAACATCAAGGGGGGACTGAAATGCTCACCTCACAATTCTGTTTTGTAGCAATTCGTTTAGTGGTGTACAGTGAGCATCTTGCATTACCACAAGAAATCAGTATTTGAGTCACAAGCTCCCATAACACTAATTTCAGAGAATGACTTCCTATTATACAATAGTATTTTAATATTTTCTTTTTATCAAACATACCAGAAGATTTACTTCCAGAAAGGTATTTAAAGTATGAAGTGTCTCAATACTATACATGTGTAATATTAGTTTTATACTACAGTTTACATTAGAATTGTTCAACACACATCCTAAGACTTTGACTAATAGAAAAAAAACTACATGAGCTATTCCCTCCATCCATTCTTCTCCATACCTCACTCTCCATTTAAGGGTGAACTTATGCATATAGAAATAATGAATCTTTCCCAAACTGAAAACCAAGGATGTCGTCATATTGCAAGTAGGTCCTCACCAGGAGAGAGTTTCATAAAACAAGTTACATGTTCCTGAATGGTAGCATTACAAGTGGATTAGCACCACTGGGGGTTATTGCACTAGTTCCTATTAATCACAAACAATTAAGACAGCTTCAAGAAAATATAACTAACAACTTGAGAGCAGATTCTAGGTGTGTCTCTATGCACACTTTTGCAATCCAAAGATGAATCAAGAGATTATAGATAATATTGATCCATAAAGAAACTTAGACAACTTGGATTCTTCTTTCACAGTAGCATATCAGGAATAGCTTTATCAATCAGTGGAGTTACACTAGTGTAAGACTATGAGAAAAGAATCAGGCCCGTAATATTTGAAACTGAACCCTTACATAACTTCTGAATAGTCAGGTGTATATGTATAAACTGCATTAGATAAGCTTTTACTTGTGAAACATGCATGTGTATATAGCAGATGATCCATTCAAACAGTGACCTTGCTTGTATTATGGTGGTAGCTAATTTTTTCAAAAAAATACTTTTCTGTGTTAGTTTCTTCTCCATCTCTAATTGCTGCAGTTACCACAGGGATATTATGTAATTGTGAATGGGAAGGCAGGTAGTCCATTACACGATCTCTGGGTTAAGATAAAACCTGTATGAAGAAAGAATTTTGCAATGTACCTTAAACAATATTAGTTGTCACACCGGAATGTGGAGAGACAGAAGTGGCTGTCACTGACTTTGCTGGGTTCTAGCACAATTAAAGCTTTAAAGGCAAGGATCAGAATCTTGAGCTGGACCCAGAATTAGCAGTCACTGTGTGATTGTGGCAGTCTGCCCTATCTAAAAGGCAGGACTGTGTTTTGAAACAGGTGATGTTTGAGTGGCCTTCAGCATCAGCCCGAAGGAGAAAAGTACTGCCATGATCTAGCTTTGAGATGCCAAAGCATGGATCACCATAGCTATATCCACACTGGAGAGTAAATGCTGCAGTTTCTTGGCTCACCAAAGGTAGAAAATCATTCCTGACCCACCCCATCCCCACTACTTGAGAGTCCAGGAGCAAGAATTAATAAGACAGCAAAGCCACATCAGATGAAAGAGAGATTACAGCTCCTGCCAGTTGTTTGAAACACTTCCCCCTCTGTCAGTCATGATCATCTCCATTTGACTTGGAATGAGCTTGAGCCATCATCTCTATGTCACTGCTAACAAACACAAAGTGCGGCACCTGCTTTGCTCAGAGGGTGCATCACACTGTATGTGTTTGCTAGGAGGGATGTAAAGATGAATGTTATCAGCATACTCATGGCGCTACCATGCAAACCAATCTCCCCTAATTAATTCACATATGTTTCGAACAACAGAATCAACAAGACTGAGCTCTGCCAGACTCTGTGAGAAAGAATGTTTGAGAAAGAACTGCTACTGCTTCTTCCCAGCTCCTCTTTTTTGAGTTCTCTTTTCTCTAAATAGTAGACACCATATACTTAATATCTTTTTAGATTACCTCTTTTTACTTTAATGTTGGTACTTGTAAACGAGGGTGTTGCCGGGACTCGAACCTCCCTGGTGAGGAGGGGAGCCACACTGGCCTCAACCTGTCATCCGAGGGCCTCGGTCCTTGGAACTCCAGTCCACTGTCCAGGTAGCGCGGTCCCTGTGGATAGGACCGAGCAATGGCACAGTCAAAGGGGGGCCCAGCCCTTGGTTCGGGCGGGGCACCAAACACACAGGTATCTCAGCTCCGGCCCTCTTGATTCAGGGAGGAGCTGTCAATAGTTCAGGTAGCTCGGGCCCTTTGAGGCAGGACCGAGCAGTGGCACAGTCAAAGGGGGCCCAGCCCTTGGTTCGGGCGGGGCACCAAACACACAGCTATAGCCGCTCCATTTAGATGGCCTCCTTAGGCCAGGGAGAGGGGGATTCTGCCACCCGAGGACGGGTGGCAGGGGGAATGCAGGCCCACCCACTCCACTGCGTTCCAGCCTGGGGCCCTGGTAGCGGTGGTCACCGCTCCAGGTGGTCAGTGGGGATCCTGACCGCAACACACTGCCATGGGTACCAGAAAGTCCGCAGCCTGACTGGGGTCGGCTTCCACTATCCCCCTCCATGCCTACCTGGTCCGTGGTGTCAGCTTCAGGGAAGTCCCACAACATAGGTTCCTTGCAGCTAGGGCTGGGCGGCAGGTCCGGCAGCTCCTCCGGGAAGTTTGGCCAGGCCTGCTCCAGGGTTTCCTCAGGACCGTAGCAGGGACGGGGAGGCTCTGGCAGCTCCTCGTCGTAGAGAGCGCGGGGAAGCTCTGGCCAGTCCAGGCACCGGCCTCAGCAGCTTCCCAGTCAGGAGCACCTGCTGGCAGGTCTGCTCCTGTTGGCAGCTGGGCTCCAATTGAGGTCTGAGGGCCGGCTTTTATCCTTCCGGGTCGCCGCCTGACCCTCTGAGGGGTGGGACTTCCGCTCAGAGGCCCCGCCCCTATGGGTGATTGATGGGGCTCGACCCTCCCTGGGGAGGAGGGGAGCCACACTGCCTCGCTACAGTACTATATACAGAAAGGTACTAATGTTAATATGCAGTTTTTACTACAGTAGACCTTCAGTTATGAACACCAGAGTTACAAACTGACCGGTCAACCACACACTTCATTTGGAACCAGAAATACGCAAGCAGGCAGCAGTAGAGAAAAGAATATTAGAAACAAATACAGTTCAGTACTGTATTAAATGTAAACTACTAAAAAAAATAAAGGGAAAACAGCATTTTTCTTTTGAATAGTGAAGTTTCAAAGCTGTACTAAGTCACTGTTCAGCTGTAAACTTTTGAAAGAACCATAACGTTTTTTTCAGAGTAATAAACACTTCAGAGTTACAAACAACCTCCATTCCCAAGGTATTTGTAACTGAGGTTCTACTGTATATTTATAGCGTACCACAAAATAAAGTTTTATAAATACGCAAGGAGCAGATCTATGGCTTAAGATGTCATTTTTTATATGGCCACTTTCAAAAAATGTCAGTTACATCTGCTCATTTTATTGGCAAAACATAAATTGTTACTTCTTTTTATTCATTTTCAGGCAGCAGAACTGATGCAGCTAAGAAAAACTGAACAGATTTTGTTTTAGCTTGCAGTTTGTACATTATTAAGAACATTGTAAAAGAAATCCAATTTCAGAATCTTTACTTGGCGTGTACACCTTACCTACAACACAACTCAATTGGGTCAAGGTTGCTGATGACACAGTGCAATCCAGAAAAACTACATAGCTTGAACTTTCAGGGTTCAAGATGAGAGCTAGCAGTTAGAAAAGAAAACATCTTTTCATATGTAAAGCTAGCAGCAAATATGTCCAACTGCAGGTGATGGGACACTAGATGGGAAGGGCTCTGAGTTACTACAGAGAATACTTTTACAGATGTCTGGCCACTGGGTCTTGCTCACATACTCCCTTGACCTTCTTATAAACAAACTAGGGAAATATAACCTAGATGGAGCTACTATAAGGTGAGTTGGAAAATCATTCCCAGAGAATAGTTATCAGTGGTTCACAGTCAAGCTGAAAGGGCATATTGAGTGGGGTTCCGCAGGGATCATTTCTGGGTCCAGTTCTGTCAATATCTTCATCAATATTTAGATTATGACATAAGAGTACACTTATAAAAGTTTGTAGATGATACCAACTGGGGAGGTGCTTTGAAGGATAGGATTACAATTCAAAATGATCTGGACAAACTGGAGAAATGGTCTGAAGTAAATAGGATGAAATTCAATAAGGACAAATGCAAAGTACTTCACTTAGGAAAGAACAATCCATTGGACACATACAAAATGAGAAATGATGCCTACAAAGGAGTACTGTGGAAAGAGATCTGGGGGTCATAGCAGATCACAAGTTAAATACGAGTGAACATTGTAACATGGTAATTTTTCCCCTCTACTCTGAGCTGATTAGGCCTCAACTGGAGTATTATGTCCTATTCTGGGCATCACATTTCAGGAAAGATGTGCACAAATTGGAGAAAGTCCAGAGAAGAGCAACAAAAATTATTAAAGAGCTAGAAAACATGAGCTATGAGGGAAAATTGAAAACATTTGTTTAGTCTGGAGACGAAAAGATTGAGAGGGGACATGATAACCGTTTTCAAGTACATCAAAGGTTGTTACAAGGAGGAGTGAGAAAAATTGTTCTCCTTAACCTCTGAGGATAGGACAAGAAGCAATTGGCTTAAACTGCAGAAAGGGCAGTTTAGGTTGGACATTAGGAAAAACTTCCTAACTGTCAGGGTGGTTAAGCACAGGAATAAATTGCCTAGGGAGATTGTGGAATCTGCATCATTGGAGATTTCTAAGAGCAGGTTAGACAAACACCTGTCAGGAATGGTCTAGCGAGTGCAAGAGACTGGACTAGATGACCTCTCAAGGTCCCTTCCAGTTCTATGATTCTATGATTTTATGTTCAGAGTCTAACTGATCACCATATTTGGAATCAGAAAGGAATTTCCCCCAGGTCAGATTGGCAGAGACCTTTCCTCTGCAGCATGGGGTCTGGGTCACTTTCAGGTTTAAACTAGTATAAATGGTGGGTTCTCTATAACTTGAGGTCTTTAAATCATGATTTGAGGACTTCAGTAACTCAGCCAGAGGTTAGGGGTCTATTACAGGAGTGGTTGGGTGAGTTTCTGTAGCCTGCAATGTGCAGTAATAGATGATCGTGATGGTCCCTTCTGGCCTTAAAGTCTATAAGCCTGTAATACCAATCTTGAATTTATTGAAACGAACACAAATCCACACAATTACATTTCTAGAGTCTGAGTAAAAGTAATACTGTTTAGAACTTAAATAGCACTTTTCAACCATAAAGTCAAAGTAATTTACAAAGGAAGACTGTATTCTCATTTAGTATTCCCATTTTATAGATGGATAAGGTGAAGCATATATAAATTAAATGATTTGCCCCAAAATACACATCTTAAAGGCAGTGTTGGGACTAGAAACTAAGTATTCTGATTCACAGCCTAGTGTCTGATCTACCAGGCTACATTTAGAGTTAAACTTGTGTAATAATTAGAAAACATATTGTATGAAACAATCCTGCACTGGCAGGGTGTGGACTAAACGACCTAATAAGAATTTTCCATTTTGGATAATTACATTGGCAACTACAAGTTCAGATTTCCATTTCCATTCAGACTTCAGACCACTGTCCCACAAGTTCAAAGTTATTGATTCTGTTTGCTATCTATCATTTGCCATATGCAGCACAGAACGTGTCTACAAACTATGGTTTATTTATCCCAACACTGCATTAAATGGTGCAACTGTACACAGAACAGAGTTTGAAAAGAGTTGGTGTGGCTCCTGTCATAAGGTATATTTCCCAAA
>NC_133772.1:106999762-107046147 GCF_003597395.2 Chelonoidis abingdonii | reverse complement strand
CCTGTACTTACAACTTGGAAACAGAAGATTAGAGAGCCTGGAGATAGTGTGATCACCCTCAGAGCCTAGAGAGAAACTGACACAGAACAAAGGACCCACACCCAAAAACTTCCCTACCCTGAGATTTGAAAATATCTTGTTTCCTGATTGGTCCTCTGGTCAGGTGTCGTTTGTTACCCCTTTGCAGGTGAAAGAGACATTAACCCTTAGCTATCTGTTTATGACAGCTCCATGGTATTGATATGAGGCCAAAGAGGACATGAACTATTCCTTCCCCTGTGGAGACCAGAGCTTCCATGGAGACTAAGTCCATCTGTGAAACTGGGGAACTGAAGTCAACCATCCACTACAAACATCAAGACTTCCATGCATCAGTGTGTAGCATTGCTTGCCAAACTGTTAGGCCAACCTGTGGTTTTTTTATTGGTCACTGCTTTAAAAGGTTGCTCTTCCTTGAGTTGCTTGGAAGAGAATATTTTAATGTAGCTTTGATAGAAAGGACATGCAAAGTAGCCATATTAACGCGGGAATTGAAACCTTTTGTTGTTGTTGTTGTTTTGGCTAATTTCACTACAAACTTAATACGACATTAACACTTTTTTATTTTTTTTGCATATAATACTTATATTTTACAACACTTAATTTTTAAGTGTCAAAATTACAACATGTTATAGTCTAACCGACCAGATGAAAACAAAATTTGATTGACATTAAATTACCTAGTAAGCAGAAAACTACCATTTGTGTACATTTATTAGAATTGGTAAAAACAAACACTATATAGTTTCTGTAAAAAATTTAAAACAAAATGAAAGTTTTTCATTGCACTCAAATTTTTTGCTGAATTTTTTTGACAAAACACAGTGACTTTGTTGGGGGGTTGGTGATTGTTCTTTTTTCCCCGTCTCTCCTTCCTTTTTTCACTGGAAAGAAATGGGGAAAACAAAAGAAAAAAATTTTAATTTTTCTTCAAAAGAACTAGAAAATTTCAATTCAATTTTGTCCAAAAAGTCTCTCTTTTTCAAAAAAGTTTAGACAAATTTTAAACAAATTCTAGTGTTCATATAAAGCTACTAGATATTTTTATGTATAACTTCCTTGAGTACAAAGCAGACATAACAGTTTGCTAAATGGTACTATAGTTTCTCCATGTCCAGTTTTTCCTGAGTGCGTTAGTAAACAGGATGAGACATCTACAAACTGTTGATGGAATCAAGATCTAAAAATAAATGACCAATGTTACTAGCAGAACATTAAGAAAAACAGCTGGGCTGGGGCGGGTGGGGAAAATGTATAACATTAATGTAATTCAGCCTAAAAGTAAGAAAAGCAAGGTAACAAGAAAATGCGTGAGTTCTTATGGAAGAGCATTAGTGTATGCAGAGGAGGTCTTTGAATACTTTATTGAAAAGAACTTTGGAAAAAAACACAAAAGCAAGCTTGCACAGGGGGTGCATACGTGTATTCTGTCCAGGATGCTGGTCACATACAGTGAGAAGGGAAAAAAACTATAGCAGCCTGTTAGGTCTGGTTTTCATGACCCTGACTATAAAACGTGGTAGTATGTCTAGTGGCTGGAGTCAATAAGTGGCCCTTCAACTCAGGACAGCATGGCCTAATGGCCAGAGTCAATAAGGGCAGTCCTTCTACTAAGGGCAGCATGGCCTAATAGCCTGAGTCAATAAAGTAACCCACCCCTCGGAGATTGTGTGGCCGATTGACCTGTTGGGAAAGTGGGGTGCCACTTAGGGGTATGTGGCACCCAGGTAATAGAATTCTGGCCATCCCTGCTCCTCCAAGTCCCAGCCCAGGGCTTGGCAGTGCTCACCACCAAATCAGCGGAGATCCTCCCAAAACACGCTGGAGAAAAGTTCACTCACTGGAGAAAAGTCTAAGACCTCTGAGCTGCTTCATACCTTTTCTCCCTCAGGGATGCTCCACAGTTCCCCCAGGTCTCTGGGGTCCTCATGTGGGGTAGCTTCTGCCAGCATGGTCTCTTCTCCAGGCTCATCAGGCAGTGTGGAGTCCATCTAAAGCTCTATGTGCTGTGGCTTTGTAGTCAGAGCCTGTGGGCCTCCCTGGAGAGAATGTGTGTGTGTTTTCCCCTTTGGCAGCCTACTCGGATTGAGTTGGGCTGCTTCCTTTTATACTCTGCCTCCAGGCTGAGCTTGTGCAGCAGAGTTGGAGGGGTGGGGCTTCCTCAGCCTGAAAAGCACAGTTAACCCTTTATGGGCTGGTGCAGGGTAGGTATTCCCCTCACAGAGGAGTGGAGAAATCTCTTCCCAAAGTTGCAATGCTAAGAGGACAATTGAAGTGTTTTGGTACCATATGATAGGGAAAATGACTTACTGGTTATTTTGTTGCATACCCTCTTCTCCCATCATGCAGAAAATACCATATTATCACAGGATTCTATCTACCAGGAAGGAAAGAGCAAAGAACAACAACAGGCTAAGGAAATATAAGGTTAGGCTGCATCCTAGGAGGGGTTACATTCTGTGCAGACGGGAGCCATGTCAGCATGCCTATACAGCCTGAGGCTGAAGTAGAAGGCATTGAAAGTACACTAGGGAGAATAACAGAGAACTTTGAGATATAACTATGCTGCTATGTAACTGTAATAAACGTTTGTCTCAAATCTGGACTTAGAGTTCAGCATCTGAGTGTTTACTGTGAACCTTCCCCAAGCTTATACCCAGCTTGGATTTTACTCGCTGCCACCAGACAGGAATATAGTGCCTGCCTCGCTCTGGTCCCCCCAGACTTTCCCTGGAGAAACCCCCCAAGAACCAGACCCCTGGGTCTCCCTATCTCATCCCCCAGCTTCCCCTCCCTTTCCTGGGTTAGCCGGTGCGATGCTATACTTCACTCCTTGAATACAACCGGAGAGGTAATCTAGCGTCCCCGAGGCTATGCATTCACCTAGTCAGCTCACACAAGAGATTCCCCCTCCCTTTGTCCTGTAGCCTTTTCCCGCCCTGGGACAATAGGAAGGTGAGACACAGAGTTTGGGCTTTTCCCTCCCCCCTCTAGCCTGTCACCGATATAACAGAGCTCTGGGCACAGAGATTCCTCTCCCCTCTGCCTCACTAGGAAAAGAAACTTATATAAAAGAAAGAAATACAAGACAATAATACTGCATTAAGAGATCAATACATGTCCTTGCTTATAGAAAATATGAATAAGCAGTCTGATTAAAAGATAGCCCCTTTAAATCGGTCCAGCACAGTACACCACACACCTGTAAATACAAATCAAAGCTTATCACAGCCGAATTACTTTGTTCCTTTTGTACTCAGATGTTTAGGAGAAGATTTGAAGAAGATGGAGTTAGAAGAAAAACTTGTTTACTCACAGCCGAGGAAAACAAAAAGACCCTGTTTCCAGTCCCCTCCACGACTTTAAAAAAAATCCAGGTCTCTGATTGGTCCTCTGGTCAGGTGCTTGGTTCCCCCTTTGTTCACCCTTTTCAGGTAAAAGAAAATTAACCCTTACCTTACCTATCTACTTATGACAGTAACGCTGACAGATCCTGGTTGTCAGCAAGCAGGATCAAACTGAGGACCTCTGGAGCTTGGTGCATAAGCATAAGCTCTACCGAATGAGCTAAAACCCAACTGCCTCTTAGCTAAAGCTGTAGAGCAGACTCATTTTATCTCTCTCTCTCTCTAAGTGGTCTCGGTGCCACTAAATGAAACAGAACCCCACAACTAGGAGGTGTGCAGGTTACAGCTGCAGTAACAGATGCCCAACAAAGGTTTCTGTTAGGGATCCCCTGACTGGGGAGTACTCTGGCAGGAGAGCCATTGATGGTATGTCTACACTGCAGTTAAAAACCCGCAGCTGACCAGTGCTAACTGACGCAAGCTCTAAGATCCTGTAAGGTGAGAGGGTCCCAGAGCTTGGGCTGCAGCTCCAGGCCAAACATCAACACTGCAATTAAACAGTTGCTTAGCCTGAGCCCCATGAGCCTGACTCAACTACCACAGGTATCTATGGGTATGTCTACACAGCAATTAAAAACCCTCTGCTGTGAAAAAGAGAGAATGCAGCAGAAAAAGGCACAAAAGAAGAACAGAGGTAAACCTGTCACTGAAGAGTGGGGTAAGGGAGATGAATCCCCCATGGCTTGAGAGAAACACAGAAGTTCCTATCAAGTCATCAGAGAATCTGAGGTGCATAAGCTAGGGCAGAAACCTGATACTGAGGAGTGAGGAAGAGAAGAAAATGAACCCTACCCAGTGACTGAGATAAATTCCTGTTGGAATTTTAAAAACGTTCACTATTTGACGTAACATTACAAGTGGATGAGCTCCTGGGCTGCTATTCTTTAGCCAGCTGACAGCTAAGAGACCACATTCTAGAATGCCACACTTTACCAGAGACATCATTTATGCCAGTAAAAGGCACCCAGACTACCCTCTGCTTTATTAGGAAGAGGGTAACAATCTGTTTTCAAATGAAAATAAAGAATAGTAGGAAAATAAATGTTTATTCACAAACCTTCTGCAATGTGCATTCCCAGCAATATAATAATATCTTATAAAAAATGTTAACACTCTCCAATTATATAGCACTGTTCATGAAGATCTTAAAGCACTAGTTATTTTTTTCAGAGAATATGCAACAGATAAACAATATATGCTCATATTAAAAATGGAACCAGCCAGAGAGAGGTTAAATGATTTTCCCTCTGTTGCCTCCCATGGTGAGTCAGTGAGAGAGCCAGGAACAGCACATAGGATTTGGCCTATTCTTCTAATTTGAACATGCAAACATGTGTCTTGAAAATTTTAAGTTACAGATCACAGTATTAAATTAACTTTGAAGATATTCAGAATGAAATATTCACAACCAACCTTTTGCATTTTCTCTAGTTGCTCTCTTGTTTCCTAAGGCTTTCATCCTGCCTCAGAGTCTTACTCTTTTGACTAGACAATTCTTAGTTAGAGATCAATTCACCACACATTTGCTCCAGTTTTGAACATGTAGCATCTACTTCTTCCACCACAAAGAAGGGGAAAAAATCCCTTCTAACCTTTAGCAAGCTTCCAAGGAGCATGTTCTAGACAGATTATTATTATTTTGGTTCAGATTGGGCCTTGATAGGAAAAAGGTTCATCACTGTAGTACTAGCTTTACCTACCTGTTAAGGACAACATTCACATTCTCTCTGACCACACTGCTTTTTGTGCTCACAGAAATCATGCATTAACCCCTTCAAATGAATAGAAGACTCAGCTTTCACAAGGAAATAAAGGATGACATTTATCTGGATTACAGTTCTGCTCATATGATTTTACAACACAAAGATATTGAAAAATGCTGAATGATTTCTTACAGTGGTTCTGGTTCTCACTTTACTTAAGAAAAGCTGTAAAGAAATGGAACTGATGTCCTTAACCAAGGTATGGAGACATACCCCCATGCTTATCTTTTATCTGCCTTATACATATTGTTCAGATTTCCAAGTTATATGTTCCATTTTAACCCTATTTTTTAATACTGACCACATCTGTATACTGTTAGATATACAAAAGGATACTATAGGAAGTATATAAAGAATATTTTGATAAAAGCATTTTAACTAGGTAAGTGTTGAAAAATGAGCAATTTCTAGGGGCCCCTCTGAAGGTATGTTGACACTGCAATCAGCAGCGTGATTGAGCATCTGTAGACACATCCAAGCTAGTTTTGATCTAGCTAGCTCAAAAAATAGCAATGAAGCCACAGCACGGGCCATAGAAACCCTAAGTACTTACTCAGGAGGCTAGTTTGGGCTGAAAACTATGCTGCTACAGTTTCACTGCTATTCATATTCACACTAGCTAGATTAAAATTAGCTTGGGTGTGTCTACAGGTGCTCCAATCACACCTCTGATACCCCTCAGCATGACTTAGAGTATTTTATGTAACACAAGTAGCTCCATTGACATCTTGATGGACTTGCGTAGACCTGATCTACACTATGATTTTAGGTCGAATTTAGCAGCATTACCTCGATTTAAGCCTGGACCTGTCCACATGATGAAGCCCTTTTTTTCCAACTTAAAGGGCTCCTTAAATCGATTTCTTTACTGCACCTTCAACAAGGGGATTAGCGCTGAAATCGGCCTTGCTGGTTCGAATTTGGGGTAGTGTGGATGCAATTCGACGGTACTGCCTCCAGGAGCTATCCCAGAGTGTTGGACAGTGCTCTCAACACAGATGCACTGGCCAGGTAGACAGGAAAAGGCCCATGAACTTTTGAATCTCATTTCCTGTTTGGCTGGCATGGCAAGGTGCAGGTGAGTGCAAATCTCATCAGCAGAGGTGACCATGATGGAGTCCCAGGATCGCAAAAGAGCTCCAGCCTGGACCGAACGGGAGGTATGGGATCTGCTTGCCGTATGGGAAGATGAATCCGTGCTAGCTGAACTCCATTCCAGTAAACGAAATGTCAAAACATTAGAACAAGTCTCAAAGGGCATGAAGGATAGAGGCCATAACAGGGATGCACAGCAGTGCCGCTTGAAAATTAAGGAGCTACGGCAAGCCTACGTAAAAACCAGAGAGGCAAACGGCCCCTCCGGATCAGAGCCCCAAACATGCTGCTTCTATGATGAGCTGCATTCCATGTTAGGAAGTGCAGCCACCTCTACCCCAGCCTTGTGCTTTGACTCCGTCAATGGAGATTCACACAACAGGGAAGCAGGTTTTGGGGATGAGGAAGATGATGATGAAGAGATTGAAGACAGATCACAGTGAGGAAGCAGAGAAACCAGTTTCCCCAACAGCCAAGATATGTTTTTCAACCTGGACCTGGAGCCAGTAACCCCTGAACCCACCCAAGGCATGCTCCTGGACCCTGAAGGCGGAGAAGGGACCTCTGGTGAGTGTACCTTTGTAAATATTACACATAGTTTAAAAGCAAGTGTGTTTTAATGATTAATTTGCCCTGGCATTCACGGCCAGTAAAGCTACTGGAAAAGTCTGTTAACATGTATGAGGATGGAGCAGAAATCCTCCAGGGACATCTCCATAAAGCTCTCCTGGATGTACTCCCAAAGCCTTTGCAAAAGGTTTCTGGGGAGGGCAGCCTTATTCCATCCACCATGGTAGGACACTTTACCATGACAGGCTAGTAGCACGTAGTTGGGAATCATTGCAAAACAAAGAATGGCAGCGTATGCTCCCGGTTTTGCTGGCATTCAAACAACATCTGTTCTTTATCTCACTGTGTTATCCTCAGGAGAGTGATATCATTCATGGTCACCTGGTTGAAATAGGGTGCTTTTATGTAAGGACATAAAGAGGTCCCGTGCCTGCTCAGCTGGTGGCTGTGACTGACAGCAAATGTTCCCCCTGTTAGCCACTGGTGGGGGGAGGGTGAACATGAATGATATCTCCACACCAAACCAGCAGAGCCTCAATACAAGAGGACAAAATGTCCTTAATGGAGGAGAAGCGACATGTGCTGCTGCAATTGAACAGCAAGGGGGTTATGACGTGAAAGAGGTGTACCCATTTTTCTCTAAAAATGTGTCTTTTAACTTACCACTTTCCCTTTTCCTCCACTAGCTACAAATGTTCTCCTTTTGCAGGGGCTTAGTGACGATTTAGAAGGCAAAAAAAACGTCACGCAGATGAAATGTTCTCTGATACTCCTGCTGCCTCCCACAATGACGAGAGCAACAGCAGATGCGCGTGTGGGCAAGACAATGTCAGAGGTGCAGAAAGAGCATATATGATACACAAGAAGATTGGCGGGTGAAGAAATGAAGTACAGGCTGAATGGATAGGTGGACACCAGCTGCAAGTCTGACGAAGGCAAGAGCGACACTCAGGTATGCTGGAAGATTGCAAATCATACGCGTTCAGCGTATGTTGGGCTGCAGGAAAAGGCAGCAGTGAGCACAGTGACCTCGCCTACAGCCACTGTCTGTAACCAACACCCTCCTTACCAAGTCATAGGCCTACCTTACCCAGATGCCGCCAAGAGAGCGCAAGTGTGGGCCTACCAGCCATCCAGCCACATCCACGCCCAGGAGATTTGCCCAAGCGAACAGGAGGTGCTGCCTTCATAAGTATTATGTTTTTAGTATATCTAAGTTTTAATGTGTGGCCTTGTCCGCTCCTCCTACCCCACCCTCTCCCAGGATATCTTGCAGTCTTATCCCCTATTTGTGTGATGAATAATAAAGAATGAAATCTGTGAAGCAACAATGTAGTTTATTGCCTCTGCAGCAGGTTATCAAAGTGGGAAGGGATATGGTAGCTTACTAGGGAATAGAGTGCAACCAAGTGGGGGGGATAGGTGGAAATCAAGGGAGAAACAAACTAGAACTTCACCACCGTATAGCCTGGCCAGTCAGGAAAACTGGTTTTCAAAAGATTCTGTAATGTCAGCCACACCCTCTGTACTTTGCTAACTTACTCCTAGTGTCTGGCTTGTGTGCTAATCAGCGGCCAGGCAATTTTGCCTCAACCTCCATTACCCGCCATAATGGCTCCGTCATTACTCTCACAGCTATTGTGCGAGAGCACAGCAGCACTAGATAACAATGGGGAATATTGGTTTCACTGAGGTCCATCCGAGTCAGTAATACATACCCATGGAGCTTTTAATAGTCCAAATGCACTTCTACCACCATTCTGCACTTGCTCAGCCTATAGACTGCACAGTCCGACCTACTTCCAGGCTGCCGTGTATGGCTTCATGAGCCATGGCATAAGGTAGGCTGGATCCCCAAGTAACCTATAGCATTTCAACATCCCTCAATGTTGTTTTTCTGGTCTGGAAGAAAGTCTCTTCCTGGCAGCTTTTGAACCAGACCAGAATTCCTGAAGACACGAGCGTCATGTACCTTTCCCGGCCATCCCAAGTTGATGTTGGTGAAATGTCCCTTGTGATCCACCAGTGCTTGCAGCAGCATTGAAAAGTACCCCTTTCAGTTTATGTACTTGCTGGCTTGGTGCTCTGGTGCCAAGATAGGGATATGGGCTCCATCTATTGCCCCACAACAATTAGGGTGATTTCCATGAAAGTGCCCTTACACGTGCAAAAGTTTAGCAACCACTGGGAATCATCCCAGACCTGCAACACTATGCGGTCCCACCAGTCTGGGTTGTTTCTCTGGCCCAGAATCAGCATTCCACAGCATGAATCTGTCCCATTAACACCATGATGTGCACATTGCCAGGGCCCGTACTTTGTGAGAAGTCTATGTCCATGTCTATGTTCTCATTACTCTTGTCACCACACTGCCATTGCCTCCTTACCTGGTTTTGCTTTGGCAGGTTCTGGTTCTGCATATACTGCAGAATAATGTGTGTGGTGTTTACAGTGCTCATAATAGCTGCGGTGATCTGCGCAGGCTCCATGATCCCAGTGCTATGGCATCTGGGCTGAAAAAAAGGCACGAAACGATTGTCTGCTCTGATGGAGGGAGGGGTGACTTACGATATGGCTTACAGGGAATTAAAGTCCACAAAGGGGGTGGCTTTGCCTCAAGGAGAAACACAAACAACTGTCATACAGAATGGCCCCCTCAAGGATCGAACTTAAAACACTGGGTTTAGCAGGCAGTTGATTTCACGGAGGGAGAGAAGAAGCAAATGAATACAAAACAAATCAGGTCTATTTCTTCTTTTGATCCACTCCATCTATCTTTTACACCTTTAGGGTGGCAGCAGACGGTACAGTTCGGCTGCTAGCCATCATCATCTCCTGGGCAGGGCTGGCTGTAGGCACCAGCAAACCAAGCATGTGCTTGGGGAGGCACATTTTCAGGGGCAGCATTCCAGCCATCTTTTTTGTTTTGTTTTTGTTTTATTTCGGGTGCCAAAATCCTAGAGCTGGCCCTGGCAGCAGCAGCACGTTGTGGGCAGGGGTGCCCTGGGGCTGCTGCGGTTCGTGCCGAGGGGGACCAGTGCCCACACCTTGTGGCTTGGCTGGGCAGGCTCCAAGTGGGGGACACTCAGGCTGGGGGCTGCCCCGTAGGGCACACGGAGCCTTCTGCAGGTGCCGCAGGACGGCTGCCCCCCAGCACCACAGCCAGGGCTGGACGAAGCGGCCCGAGCTGCCCAGGGACTGCAGCAGGGTGGCCAGAAGCAGCAGCAGCAGTGGGGTCATAGAGGGCAGGGTGCTGCCATGCAGGGCCCACAGCCTGCTGTCCTGGGCTACCCTGCCCTGGCTCCTCAGCCTCCTGCTGGGACGGTCCCCCAGCTCTGCCCTCCCGGGTCCCGGTCAGTCCTGGAGGTGGGAGCCCTGGCTGGAGGGACTCTGGGCTGAGGCTCGGCCCAGGAGCCCTGCTGCTTACCCTGACCCTGCCAGCGTCAGACCAGCTGGAGGCAAGGGGGGAGTGGGCGGAGTCAGCACTGGTAAAGGGGAGCCGAGGGCTGGGGCGGTGGGTGGGGGCAGAGCCCAGCGCTGGGGCAGCAGGAGGTCGGTGGGGGGGGAAGCACTGGTGGAGGGGGTGAAAGCCCAGGGCTGGGGGGGAGGGGGCAGCTGCCCTAAATTTTTTTGCTTGAGGCGGCAAAAAACCTAGAGCCGGCCCTGCTCCTGGGTGCTCAGCAAAAGATAAGAATGACCTGGCTGAGTCACTCCCATGTCTGCCCGGGCACCCCTGACTGACCTCACTGAGGTCGGTTACAAGAGCACCCAAGGAATACGACGACGATGACTACCAGTCGTAACGCACCGTCTGCTGCCAAAAGGCAATGAGCTGCTGCTATGTAGCAATGCAGTTCCATGTCTGCCAGCACCCAGGAGACTTACAGTGACAGTCAGCTGTGCGGGCTTCATACTTGCCATGGTATGGCATCTGCACAGGTAACCCAGGAAAAAAGGCACAAAACAATTGTCTGCCACTGCTTTCACGGGGGTGGGGAGGAGGGAGCCTGATAACATGTACCCAAAATCACCCACTACACTGTTTTTGCCCCATCAAGCATTTGGATCTCAACCCAGAATTTCAATGGGCGGCAGAGACTGTGGGAACTGTGGGATAGCTACCCATAGCGCTACGCTCTGGAAGTCAACACTAGCCTCCGTACTGTGGACGCAGTCCACCAACTTAATGCACTTAGAACATTTTTTGTGGGGACACACAATCGACTGCATAAAAATGATTTCTGAAAAAATGACTTCTATAAATTCGACCTAATTTCAAAGTGTAGACATACCCTGAGGTACTACTCAACAAGAGTAAGATTGGCAGAATCAGACCCTAAATTTTTATGACTATGTACCTCATATAGTTACATTTTCATTATGATCCTACGCATGGAGAACAGTTTTGAGAATAAAGTTAATTTCTTTTCCTTATCCTCTTGAATCTATAGATTTTTGATAATCTTTGTTGGTGGATTGGGAAAATGGCCCGAGGGGATTTTACAATTGTGTACCAAGTGTAGCATGCAGTTAGCATTCAGTTCTAATCTAGACTATTTCCTTTAAATAGGAGAGTAATGCTGAGATACATGTCCCCTTGGCAAATTCTTGCTGTAATGTGCTATTGTGATTAGCATAATCTGCTACTAAATTTTTAGTTGTTTAGCTGGAGCATAAAATTAATACATCTGTCACTAAACTTCCTTTATATAAAGTGTAGGCTTTTTGGGGGGGGAAGGGGTTAGATGCTGTAATTTATCACTCAGTATATATATACAGAAGATATAACATTTTTATTAATAAAAATAGATGCTTTTTGTCATTTCAACATTGTAGGGTCTTGAAAGAAATGAAAGGACCAGGTTACACCAGTGAACAATCCAGTTGCAATTTGAGTGATTCTAACAATGAAAAGAAAAAGTAACTTTCGTGTTCAGATGTGAGTAAATATGAAAGAAATTTCCAGTTCAAAAATAGCAATTCTGGATGTTGCTGTTGACATAAGTGATCCCCTGGGAATTATTTCAATCTGTCAGCAATTTGTTTTCTTTCTTTGTGTATGGCATGGAAAATTCAATGCATTTTTGTCATAAATACTTTATCATTGCAGTCTCATTTTTTAAAAAATGATAAGAAGGCAAGTAACATAAAAGAAATTACTAGACTAAATTTTTCCCTGCATCATAGTAATTCCCACATTGTACTAGCCAAAATCAGACTGAATGAAAGTTTATTTTCTGTTGATCATAGGAATTTTATATATATGTGTATATCTATACACACACACACACACACCAACTGCAAAACAATATCAATCTTCTAGGGCTGGTTTTTGCCAACAACTGTGGCTGATTGCAAGTCATTTGAAAACATTGAGCCATGCATGAGCATGACAAAAGTCAATTTAGGTGGGTTTGGAGCAGAACAAAGACTTACAGATGCAACACAATTCAAAATTCAGCACTTTGACAGTGTACATTTCAATTTAGTGTTCATGCAATTTCATTAAATGATGCAAAAAGGTCAAAAGTTTAATAAACTTCAATTTTATACACTTATTGAATAATATTTTTATCCATCATTCTAAATTATTGAAGATAGAGACAACAATGATTCAGGTCAGCAGAGAAATTTGTAAAGACAACCCTCAGTGCTGCAGGAACAAAATTAATCACTTGACTTTGAATCATTTCTTAAAACTACAAGATTACTTAGGGATATAAATATACACTATCTTTTTAATTCCCTCCCCGTCCTACAGCCACAACTGAATTCACTTGCAAAGTCAAAGCACTTGCCATTGCTGTACTTTATACAATATATTATATTTTGATGTAACATTTTTTAAACAGTGTCAGAAAACACTTCAGTGAGTGTCAGTCTTGGACTAAACATGAAAGAAAAGGGATGATTTAAGATCAAATTTAACGTGGGGAAAGAAGTTAGTAGCAAGAGAGTGGTGCATTGTGAGGGCAGTACCACTGAGACAGCAAACTCCAGCTGTAGAGATGTGGGGGAGTCAGGTTGCAGACCCAGATTGCAAGAACTGGGTGAGCAATGGAGAAAGTAGATACTATGTTAAAGTAGGAATCTCTTAAATGTTTTGAAAAGTTATATAGGGGAGTAAATTTTGAATGGAATTCAGAGATGGAGAGGAAGTCAGTCAAGGAGACAGGTGTATAATTTCAGTTCCTTGAGTGGAGAGGAATATAGCCACAATTTTCAGAACCACCTGAAATCTGAACAATGGGAACTGAATAACATCAATGACACAATGGAAAGGAATTTACAGTTGTAAAGTTAAATGGGTTGCAACCAAAATCCTTTTATGCATTTCATAATCCTTTTATGCATTATAAAACAATATTCGTCTTTTCAAATACATTTTAAATGCAAGAAAACATTGCAGAAATTGTCTCATGCTCTTACTCACAAGAGAAAAAATTTAGACTATACTAGTTATATTCAAGTGCTTACAAATATATATGCACACAGGCGTGCATACACACACACTAACCAAACACATTTTCATTGTATTTTATCATAAATTGACAGCAACCTTTCTTTAAAAGAAAAAAAAATAACTCCCCATGCCTCCTTTCCCACCTCCACTCTCTCTTCATTCACCCCATTTTCCCTGGTATTCTATGTCTGCTTATTTTTTTCCTTCAGTCTATGGAAGAGCCTTTTCCCTCTTTCTCTATCACTAAATGTCTCCTTTCATTCATCAACCTTCTTGTCCTTTCTCTTGTTGCACACATCTGTGGCTGGTCAGCTCTGCTGGCTGTGTCCCAGCCTCCACCAAATCCATTTTTGAGGCAATTTGCACATACTGAGTGGACCATGTACAGGGGATACAAATGTTTGCAGATGGACCCTTGAAGCCTCTTTGCCCTGTGTGCTCAGACAAGGATCTGCTACAATCTGAGGCTAACTTAGGGTTTATAAATAATATTAATAGTTTAAAGTCTACCTATCTGCTAACTTTTCACTGGAGGTGGAGGGAAGATAGCCAGAATCCTATTCCACCTCCCCTGTACACACACATTTTGCCTTGAAAGTTCCCAGTTTTGTCCAATTTACAGTTAAAAAAACTGTTGTGCTACTTCTGTTTCTCCCTGCCCTTTTCTCCATCACTGAGCCCGTAACACACCAGGCAACATAAGAGAAGTATGGTCAAGGCAGGAATATAACTATTGAGTATCCTATTTCACAGTTATACAGACAACCTCAATGAACTTAATTTGTGATATCTAAGTATTTTTATAAAAGGCGTGCTATGATACATATTGAACCATATTAATGCCAAAGAAATGCTTGAAGACATGATCCCAAAAGTGCTTGGAGCAAACATTTTACCTCAGATGCTTGCTGAGAAGGATGGTAGGAAGACTTTCCAGGTAGCACAATTTTTTATCTTTTTCCCCTCAGCTTGGCTGTCTTTTATTGCCAATATACTTACAGGGATCGAAAATCATTTGAAAGGACAACATTCTGCCCTTGTATATGCATGTAACTCTCAGCAAAGTTAGTGGTAGCAGTGACTATGTACCTAAAGGCAGAATCCACTCACTGATAAACACCATTGCAAGAACATGCAGATAACTCACTGTTCAGCGTGTTTATAGTCACAGGAGCCAACAGGTGTTTGCTGCATTTTCAGTGATTTAAGCATCTTTAATTTTTGATGGGATTAGAGCCTATTGGAGAGGAGAGCAATTGCTTTCTAACAAAGTACCAAGAAGGCAATCAACAATACTGCTGAACGATGCTCTGCCAATTATTTTAAAAGGGAGCTGTCACAAAAAGTTTTCCCCTTAGCTTATGATAAGCCTCATGTACCAGAAGTATGTGCGCTTAAGGGACTGGGGGATTTTTACAGTTGTTTCTCCATTTAAGCAAAAATGGTCTCAAAGAGGGAGGCAAAAGCACTGTACAAAAAATGTCTATTAAATGAACCATCATTTTTTTGCTGGAAATGTTTATACTCTGCCCTTGAAAAAGCCCTCTTTACTCTGATTGCATTGCATAGTGGTCAGTCTATGTAATCTGAAAAATAGGAGAGCAGATGAAGGAGTTAGGGAATATTTTTCTGCCTTTTTTTTTTTAAGTAATGCTTGACACAGCACAATCTCATGCATTCACTGAGGCAGACAATTTCATCTTCAAAATATTTTTATGAATCATCAGGGCAAAAGTCATTTCTACTAGGGATGATTTAGTAGTATCCAGAAAGGAGTGAACTACAAAAGTTGCAGAAAAATATAACAAGTCTTGCTTCAATTTAATAGTGAAATTTTAACCCTCATGAACTCCATCTAGATCATCACTGTTTCTACTTTAAAAACAGCAAGTGTCATAGTGACAGAGATCCAGACACCAGCAGTAATTGTTAGAGACCTGAGAGATACATGCCCATCAATGGGTCCATGGGGGAGGAAGAAATCTGACTTTTGGTTAAGATCATGGACTGAGATTCAAAAGGTTTGGGTTCAGTTCCCAATTCTCTGCTTCACCCTCCCACATGACCTTAGGCAGGTCACAGTCTCTTTGTGCTGCAGTTCCCCATCTGTAAAACAAGGATATTACTTCCTTTCTCTCAGCCTTTGTCTTGCCTATTTAGATTGTAAACTCTTTGTCAATGAGAATGTCTCTCAGGTGTTCATATGTGACACAAGGCGGTCTTAATGAGCTACTATCATACAAATAGTCTTTTTACAAAATTACTATTATACTATAATAATTATAATATTTAAACCATAATAAGTGGGGGGTTATAATGTATTTCTGTCATGGTATGTTGCTTTAACAGAGATTTTTTTCCTTTTAATAAATTAATACGTATGATTTTTTGTAATACCATGGAAGGAGTTCACTAACGAGTCTTCTTCCTGACCCAGTGAACAATGAAATAGTCAAATTTATCTTTCTATGATGCATCCATAAAGCTTCCTCATATTTCAGTGTGTAGACTATTGTTTAATCCTGCTTAAATTGTCAAATCTTTATGCACTTTGCTTACTTGAAAAGTTGAGCTGTAATATTATTTGCTACTGTGGTGTGTATAGCTATTTATTCTTATTTGTTTTCTGCCTATTGCACCTTTAAATGAAGAGAAGTTACTTATCTGGCTCCAGAAGCTAATGCCATCTTGTGCTCTTATGCAGCCTGCTACAGAGGAGATAGGCACACTGCTCTCTACAGAGAACTTATTTTGTGTTGTGTTTTGTTTCCATATAACAAAGATTATTATAACTGAAAGTATGTGGTTGCACTTGGGAGTATGGAAAAACAGGTTCTAATTGATACATTATTAAAAATATTGTGGAAAACATCTTTAATTTCCATTTTATAGACTTACCCATTGAAAAAAATTAACAATTAATTTGATTTTAAAAGTTCTAACAATAATGCATAAAATTCTCCCTCAGTTATATCTGTGCACAGCCCACTGGAGACAATGGTGCAAAGATGTAACTGTGGGCAAAACTTAGCCCCAAAGTAAATAAAACGTATTAATTGATAAAAAGGAGCGCTTGCCTTTCTGAATATTGAAGTACTATAATACTTAAGCCAAGTTATACAATGACTAATTTATAAATAATTTATTCAGTTACACTATTATTGATTCACTTTTCCTCCTGTTTCATATATATTATGCATAATGATCACCTGCCAATACAATTAGCTATCCATTGTCACTAAGCCATTCATGGTATCATATAAAATGAGTCCATGAGCACATGCACACACCAAATTAACTCAATAAATAACTACGGGGAAAAATAAAACCATTTATTTATGATCTGTATGGATGTTGTCTCTAATTATAGTACTCCATTGGAAATGAAGAACAGGTTGTAATAAATGTGCCCACTATCCGCAATCAGTTCTGTTGTGTTGCTTCTGTCTTTATTAAACTGAACACAGACAGAGAAACAACCCACAATGTGTTTTAAAGAATCTTTTAAAACAGCTATTCAAACTATACTGGTATTCTTGAAGTCTCAAAGCTCATTTAAGATATTGCTGTTAAAAATACTACAGCCCACTGGGTAGAGTAAGCACACAGTGTGAAAAGCAAGTTGTTATTTGAATTTTACAATAATCTGGAGGAAAATATTGTGACTTCATTTTAGGGTGATTTTTCCCTTCAATAAGGAAGAGTTTAAATTTAAAATGTGTACAAGGATAAATATAAAACAGTTTTTAAGAGCATTTTTATCCATTATATTTTCATTATGTAAACTTAGCTAGTAAAGCTCCAAGCATTTTCAGATGAGGACTATTTAAGCTGAATATTGTGTGTGTTTTAAAGAAATTGCATACTATTTTCCCTTTTCTAAGCTGCTAAGTGCAGAAAGTGTACATCCACTTGGTGACATTTCTAGATACAAATGCATACTTTTAAGCAACACATGCCCTTTTCCGAGACTTTTTTTTATTTTGCATTTAACAAAATAACTGCAAATGTCAGGTATTAGTAGGGTTGAAACAACCTTTTTCTATTTTGTTGTCTTTAGAACCCAATCTTTTATTCATGACTTCTCTCTTGGTGCTGGAAGGCAGACTGTGTTGCTATAGCAATGCCCTGCATATTCTTGTAGATAGCTTACAGTTTCACTTTTTTTGAACAACAAAGAGCCATTGATACTACATGTTGCCAAAGGTTACAAAAGTTGAATTCTAAAATGAAAATATTTCTTCTATAGAGTTGAACACTATGTGTGAGCCGCAAATTCAAGGAATCAGGTAAGGCTCTGTTCCTTTCTGTGTACACTGGTGAACCTAATATAATCTGTTTGATTCCAATTCATTCTCAGAATAAAAAGTATTTGAAATATGCTCCTTGTTTTCAGCCACAGAATTTTTAAATAATTTTAAAGAAAACATGAACTACACTAGATAGAAACCCTTTTTTCCCTACATTATAATGATGCTAGCTAATAAAATGTAATCTGATATTCCTGTTATGATATAAAGGTAAATGCACTCTCAATACCAGTGAGAAGTCATTTTATACAATCTCCAGCTGCCCACAATGGATATTAAATATAGCTGAGTGTCCCTCAAGAGTTGTGAAGTATGTTTTTTGTTTCCATCTTAATTGTTTTCTCTTCCAGACATGGGTCCCACAGACAGATGCTTACATAATACAAATTCAATAACTGTTCAACAAGCTAAATCAGATAAGGAGTTAGATGTAGAAATTCAGGATTATGATGGTGAAGAAAAGACACTTGCACTCATGACTAAGTGAGAAGCATCAGCATCACAATAACTTGCAGCCGATCAGAAAGTTGGTTGAGTGATATCATGGACAAAAACATCCCTAGTGGCTATTACAAACCATTAACTGTTAGTAAATACTGGAAACTATTTATTTCGCCTCTGATCCCACTGAAGCACACCACAGATTGCACACATTGTTTGTTTAGCAAGTGTCTCCTGATTGAGTTATTTAGTGTCAGCTTCAGAAGTAAGGTTGCCAACTTTCTAATTCCAGAAAACAGAACACCCTTGCCCCGCTCCCTGCCCTGCCCCTTCCCTGAGACCCCAAGCCCTGCTCACTCCATTCCCCCTCCCACTCCATCGTTTGCTCTCCCCCACCCTCGCTTACATGCTCATTTTCACAGCAAGGCTTAAACAGGCACCAGAAGAAGGCCAGGAGCTGCCACAGTTTGAATGGGGCAGATGGAATGTGAGAGATGGAAACTGGACACCTAGTCACCTTAGCTGCAGGAGACTTTTTGTGCCCACTGGTCCCTTGCCCAAGGGGCTGCAGTGCTGTTGTGCCCTGTGTGGAGGTTGGGCCCCAGAGCGAACGGGCCAAAGGCTGGCCACCTAGCACTGAGGGGGCTCTGCTCTGCCTGGGCTCCAGGCTCCTGGCTGACATTTATTGTCTGGTTTTATTGCCTTTTTATTTTGTCTCTCTGATTATGATGGTGCTGGGAGGACTCCACTCTTCCAGGGGCTGCCTAAACCACCCAGCTGGGAAGGGAGGAGGGTGGCTGGAGGGGAAAAGATGTGGGGGGCAGAGGAGAGAGGATGGGGAGGGAAAGAAACCAAGGATGAAAGCAGGGTGGCGATGAGAGGAGGCAGTGAAGGAGAGAGGAGGGGGTATGTGGGGTGAATGGGGACACAGGGGGAGGCAGAAGGCTACAGGTGCATGGAGGATGTAGGGGGCACAGGGATGTATAGGGACATAATGGGAGTGCAGCAGTGTATGGAGGTGAATGGGGTGCAGGGCTGTGGGAGGTGAGAGACATGGGGGCGGCAGCTCTGGGAGGTGGAGAGGATGGGTGGGAGAGCGCTGTAAGGGGTACAGGGCTGGGATGGGTAGGTGCAGGGGGTGAGGTGGGATGGGACGGGGAGGGATGCAATGATGGGGCATAGGGCTGCGGGCGGTGGGATGGGGAGGGATGTAGTGAAGGGGATGAGGCATGGGGGGATTGGGACAGGGAGGGATGCAATGATGGGGGTCCAGAGCTTGGGGGGAGGAGTTGCACAGAGTCTGGGGCTTCTGGGGCCAGCAGCGGACTCAGGAGGACCATCCTGGGCTGGGGGGTGGAGCTGCTGGGGTAGAGGTGGAGCTGGGACTGTGCTGCCGGGCCAGGCCCGCCCCTGACTCCCCGAGGTGGCTGGGCAGAGCTGGGCACTGGGTTCGTCTCGTTCTCCTCCCCTCCCCTCCAGCAGCCCCATTCCCAGCACTCAGAGATGGGAATACATACCTGGAACTCCTGGGAGCCAGTGATGGGGCAACAGACCACGGTTTGCGACAGGCATGTGCCATAGCCACAGGAGGAGCATGAGGAGGAGAAAGGGCCAGCAGGAGCGGGAGAGGTGTGTGCCATGACCCCTCAACAGCCACCTGCTGAGCGCTCGCGAGTTGCGCTAGTTCATCCCCTGTCCTGACACGGCCAATGGGAGCTACACCTGTGGGCGGGGCAGCACATGGACCTCCTGGACACCTGGTCACCCTATTCAGAAGATGATGTTCACTTCCATAGGCAGTTTCCCTGCCTTCTACCACGCACTGAGAAGAAGAGGACAACCGCAGGAGGTGTTTCAATGGCCCAGTCCTGATCTAGTAGGTGTAGTCATGAGGAGACTTCCCACAAATCTAAGAACAAAGTGAAAACAGAATGTCACAACTGCACCTAATCTTATTCTCTAACCTATACATGATATTTTGCTGAAAGTAGTTTTCCTTTCTGAGGCTGAGTCAGAGAGTCATTTATTAAATGATTGGCAGCAGTGAAATGTCCCATTGTGTACAGCTTAGGAAACACAAGCACATTTTTTAAAAATAATTTAAAATACTTTGTTTTTTAAAGTTCCTTTGCTTCAGTTATCTTATTTCAAACTTGAAAATAGTATCTCTTTATTGGTGCTTTTCTTTTTGTTAAGTATTAATCCCCCCTTCCTGTGCTTTTGATAATATAGATCGATAATCATATTGCACCTATTGCTATCTGTGTGTACAGACAGTAAAGGAGTTCAAGGCAACAGTTTGCCTATTTACTTTCAAGCATATGAGCATGGTTATGGGAACAGAATCTATTAGTTCAACGGTTCCCATCTATTGATACATATTCTCATATTGGAGCCACAGGTTTTAATGAAAGAGTACTATGACAAAACTAGAGCTTGGAGCAACCCACCTTTCACTTGGGTTGGAGCAATGAATGGAAAGCAACATGCACTAGCTGGTACAATCAAGGTCTCTGTCTAGAAAATTGATAGCAACGACTACCCCAGTTGTCCTGGAATGCTTTTGTTCACTAACTTGTGCTCTCTCTACTATCTGAGTGGCAACCTGTTCTACAACAGCACAGTAAAAGTAATACTGCCTGGGTTGTACAGAAACTAGGTATTTTTATTAATGTTCTTGGTAGGAGATTAATGTATATTTTAATAAATATTTAGACTATGGAATGCATTCTAGGTCATTTCATAATTTTAAGTCAACCAAATTTGCAGACTAAGTTTGTTCTGTATGAGGTATTTCTAGTGAACCCATCACCTCATATTCAACTAATAAGTGTCTTTTTCAGTAAGTACTTCAAAATAAACAAAACTGAACTCTGCTCCCACTATCCTCTGATGATAATGTAACTTGTTTGTTGCCTATATCTCAGATTTAAAAAGGAGTCAAGTTATATGGATTTAAGGTACACACATCCCCCATTTATGCAGCTGTAGGTCATGCTTTAAAAAGTAGTTCACCACATACAAAAAGGGACTGAACTTCTGAAGTATGTCAAATTATACAACATGTATTCAGTAGTTGTTATACAGGCAACACATACTTAAAGGTTTCTGCTTTAGCTAGAGGTGTCTCTGACCTATCCCCAGTATGGTGTTCCCTGTTCCCAAGAAGTTCCAGCTACTGCTCTGTGACCTACCTTCTATCTGTTTTTCTAGGTCACTGTGGTGTCTAAATTGTGGCTAGCATAACAATGTTGCTAGCTCAATAACTCCCCCTGCTGAGCTCTAGCTCTACCATAGTTCACTGACACCACCATCTCGTTTGTTTTTTCCACTGCCGCAGAAATAATTCCCTGGCTATTTCTACTGTAACACAGAGCTCCACATCACAGCAGCAATATTTTTTTTCCAAGTGACATCTGCCTATTTCAAACCTACCTGCTATACTCCTGTTATGACCACTGCCAACAGTTCTCTGTGTATTGTCCTATTGTTCCCCACTCACTAGCCACATCAATTGCCTGCCCTCCATCCTGAGCCTTCCCTCATTACATTGTCTTATACTCATATTATTTCCCCAGTTTCTTCCTCTTCCCACATCTAATTCACCCTTCTCCTTCCTCTCTGATACATTCTACAGCTATCTTCCTCACCCACACCTTTACCTCCTTCTTCCACCACAAATATTCGCTCCTATTCTTTGCCTCCAAACCCTCCATAAACATTTAGTTTATGATCATATATTAAAAACTACTTTAGCTTAATTGGTTTAAAAAACAATGCAAGAACTGTGCATAACAAACCAAGTCACCCCAGGATCTTGTTATATAATATCTCTATCCCCACCATGTTAGCCCCCAGTTGTTATTTGTCATCACTTGTTAAGTTTAGATATAGGACCCCCATTCTGCAACATATGGATGTAGATTTATTTCTATGAGAACTCCAACTGAAGCTAAATATAATAATCAAACAAAGCCTCTATATTTATTCTCTGACCAAAAAAAAAAAATACACTAAGATGGAGTTAAAGTTGAGAGTACCTATTAATAACTTCTGGTAAAAACATTACAGGACTGTTGTAATTGTCCCAAAATCAAGGTTTAGAAACTCAGGAAATTAAGTGTAAAGGTTACACTTAAACAAAATCCACAGTTGTTAAAATTTGCAAATACACAGTGAAGGAAGCCAAACTTTAAGTCTACCCTGTAGTAACCTCATGAAATAATCATATGATTATGACTAGGTATTTTAGTGTTGTGGTCTCAGATTAAATTAAACTGATTTTTTAAAACACATTTTTTTAAAAAGTACTTTTGGCCCATTTACTGCAGGAAAGTATCAGTATATGTAGAGTTTGAAGTATCTGTGCAATTCCATTGTTAAGATCATTCAAGACAATGGAGAGATTGACACAGATGCTAAGTTTTTTAAACAAACCAGTTTTTAATTACGTTTAACAGAGAGTAATTAACAGATTTACTTGTAAATTCTCAAAAGATTTATACTACTTAGAGTAAGTGTTGTGCATTTGGGGAGGATGCACTGTGTGCTTCATACATAACAAAAAGGTTGAATTCCTGCTTTGACTGCAAAATGGAACTCAATCTTAACTATGGAATCATGACCAGCACCTGCATAACACATTTGTATACTAAAGGGCTATGTTGATTGTATGTTTTCTAGACAATTTCTCCACTGGTTCCAGAACGACTTTGGCAGGGTGTAATCCCAGCATACCCCTTTGTGTCCAAGCAAAGCACGCTTCCCTCAGAGCCCTATACTGAGGTTTGGAAATAAATCTCTTGCCTTCAGAATCTTGAAACAATATTCTCCTTCTCCTGAAGTCTAGTTTATTTAGTTCATACAACTTCTCCGAAAAGAGCTTCCCTTAGGGATCAGGGGTCTTATTAGCCCCATTTCCTTTTTGGGGTTGTAAGGGTTTAGTTCTTATTTTCCTAGCCCCTAGTTCTCCCCTCATGTTCATGGGTCTTCACAGCCTTCCTTCTTAGTGCTGGAGTTTTCTGTCAAGCTGCACCCTCCTTGGCACAGGAGGCCCACAGATCCCCTTGTTGAGCTTACTCATAACACTTCTTCATCTGGTCCTGTCATAAACAGATAGTTAAGGGTTAATGCCTCTTTTACCTGTAAAGGGTTAAGAAGTTCACCTAGCCTAGCTGACACCTGACCAGAGGAACCAATGGGGGAACAAGATGTTTCAAAGGGAAGGAGGGAAGTTTCTTGTGTTTAGTTTTTCAGTTTCAGCCGGAGTGGAAAAGATCTGAGTAGTAAGTTTTAGAAACGAATAAATAGGTTTATGTTTATTTTCTTTTGTGACTTGTCTTGGTGCCATTAAGGGAATTATCAAATTGGGTATTCTTGTGCATATTAAGATTTTTGCCCAGGGGAACATCCTGTGTTTTCAATCTATTGTCTGTGAGATTAGCTGATATGCTGTCCCCCAGAGGTTGTTTTTTTCTCTTTCTTTTACCTTTCTTTTCTTTAATTAAAAGCCTTCTTTTTAAGAACCTGATTGATTTTTTCCCTGTTTTTTTAGATCCAAGGGAATTGGATCTGGACTCACCAGGGATTGGTGGGGGGAAAAAAGGAGGGGGAAGGAGTAATTCTTCCTTGTTTTTGAGATTCAAGGGAATTGGATCTGGACTCACCAGGGAATTGGTGGAGGAGTCTCTCAAGGCTACCCGGGGAGGGGAAGGTTTTGGGAGGAAAGGGAGTGATCCAGGTACTCAGATATTCTGGATGGTGGCAGCAAGACCAGATCTAAGCTGGTAATTAAGCTTAGAAGTGTCCATGCAGGTCTCCACATCTGTACCCTAAAGTTCAGAGTGGGGGTGAGACCTATGACAGGTCACTTTCTCCAATTAGTCCAGAAGGTTGAGCAGGCAACCTGCTCCTATTGGTGGCTCTGGGGACTGAGAGAAGAGGCAGAATATATACAGCTCATTCCCAATTGGTTGCATGAGACTGTAGTCTTGCCCTGCCCAGTCCATGAAGTACCTACTCCCACACCCTTAAAGAAACAGGTACTGACTTTCTCCCAAACACTACTTATTCCTGGAACTGCTTCTTCTTCACCAATATGCCTTATTTCCTAGATTTTTTGCATACATCAAAACCTCCCAAAATCTTAAAGGGCCATGGCATGTGATCACCATGATCTGAGCATTAGGCACACTATCCTTAAGGGGGCAGACTACCCTGTCATAATGACAGATGTAATTAGTTAGCAAACACATTTGATAACTGAACTGGGTTTACAAATAAGAACATAAGAATGGCCATACTGGGTCAGACCAAAGGCCCATCAAGCCCAGTATCCTGCCTTCTGACAGTGGCCAATGCCAAGTACCTCAGAGGGAATGAACAGAACTGGTAATCATCAAGTGATCCATCCCCTGACAAATGTCATGATTATTTATTGTTATTTGTTTCTGGGAATACCCATTGCATATTAGGCACTTGCCAGATGATCAAGAAGGTATGAACGCAGTAAAGGGATTCAGATAGAGGGATGATGAAATTGACATGCAAGGAGAATAACTTTAGAAGCTACATTTTGTATGGACTGAAGGGAGACAATATGTGTGTCTGGGAGGCTAGAGAGGAGCCTGTGGAAATAGAAAGAAAAGGACAGATTTTGGAGATATTGAGGAAGAATAAAGGGCAGGATTTGGTTATGGTCCAGATATGTGGAGTAAAAGAGTGAAATTATATATAGGAATACAAGCTATATAAGGGTACGAGAAGAGAATACATAGGCTATATAAATACTTTATAACACTAATATTCTCTTAACTGTTTGTTACCAAGATTCAGTGTCTATTTTCTGAATCGTGTTATGAAGTCTTACAATGTTAGTTTTAGCTTGCACAGCTGCAAACGTTACTGATAGTCACAAAATTACGGTCTTATTAAATCCTGTCATACTGTTTGTCTAAATGAGCTTCTGTTTCACTAAGCGCCACAGGTTTAATATGTGCTGTGTAAAGAATTATTTCCTTTTGTTTGTTTAAAATGAATGTCCTTTCATTTCAATAAATGTCCTCTTTTTTGACTGTTCCACAATATGCTAATGACAATTAATAAGTAGTCTGCCCTTCATAATCTTATATAAAGTAATCTAATATTCCAAGGAAGGCCACAGTATCCCACCATGAGTGGGAATATTGCTCGAGCTTCAGCATTTTATCTTTCATCTCTTTTGGGCTCTAAGAGTTTGGACCACATCACAATTCTCAACTTGAATTTCATAAGCAATGAAATAGGCAATTGAAGAAATATACAAACATACTGTCTGCAGCTAGGAAGAGGCTACCGTTTACTACTTCACCACAGGCATTCTTCTCTGGTCAGCAATACAGATAAATGGCTAATCATATAAAGGTAACATCTTAGAGCCTATCAAAGTGAAAAAGGAAATTTGGCTCTTCACTGTCCTGCTCCCATCTTTCAACTACAACACACTTTTGTAGTCTTTGACCCAAGTCTCTATATTTCCAGTTGATAACCAAAGGAAACTGAGGTAAGGTTGATACTTCGACCACCTTTATATGCTCCATAATGTTCAGTAATTAATAACCATATGATTGATTGGCAATCCCTCGATTCGAGGATGATCTCTACCATGGTTTTACATATGGGTCCTGAGATGACTCTGGAGTCCGATCCTCTTGGAAAGATGTTATTTCCTATGGTAGAAGCCTGCTTGTGGTTTCTTTTAACGTGGGGAAGCTGGTGCACCTACAGCGACCACATGATCATGACAAGTTGGAGGTCTGGGGCCCAGTGGCAGGGAAAGTCCGAGACAACTGAAGCTCTCCACTTGCTGCAGCCATCATCCACTTTCAAAGCTGTTGAGATTCAAGGACCCTCTTCCACCTGATCCACTGTTGAGGACTTGGGGGATTGGACCATGCTTTGTCTGGGACCGCCCCTCAGACCTGTTCACCTTGGGAGACCCTACCAGGAACATGAAGCTCCCAACAACTTAGCTCTGAAGATCCTTGGAACACGCAAGCCCCTTCATCACAACAAGGTGATGGTCCCCAAAGACGAAAATATAGGGCCCAATTTTCACTGAACATCTGGCAAGTCCAATTGGCTTTAATTGAATTTGTGGATGTCCACCACCCTTGAATATCAGGCACATAGTGTCCAAGATTTGAGCAAAAGGTAAAATGAGAGTCAATGGCCTATACTACTATGGTAGAAACCCCCTCCCAAGGAGCAGAAGAGATCATTCTTTCTAAAGGACTGGTTCCATATTTCAGTGTCTTTCAAATTAGTGACAACACTCTGATAGGAAACAGAGGAGATATAACTAAAACCATTTTAAAAAACCCACAATTTTATTAGCTCTTATAACAATTCACGTGGGACAAAAGAGTGTTTGAACATGGATAACAGAGAAATTAAACAGATATTGTTGTATACTTATAAAATTGGTAACAGTGCAGGCTCACAAGACATGAAATAACATGATTCTATAATCAGGGTAAAAATAAACATAATTTATCTACTATAGGAAGCCTAATAAAATCAAAATCCAGTTATTTGAAGACTAAGCTGAAGAAGTAATTACCTTTCTAAGGTAATGTGTAAAGTTAAAGTAACTTATAAATAAACACAGGAGGAGGTCACAGGCTGCCAGTGCCTACCATAGAGTGTATTGATGGCTTCTTGTTAACGTGGTCATAATTTTTAACATTAGAAAGCAGAATCATGAAACCTAGCCTTGTGTCAGCTCTAAATATCTCTGATATAGTGATCGCAGCCAGGCTGCAAATGAGCCTTTATACTTTTCTTTGCTCTTAAAATTGAAAATATGTCTATAACCAAAATCCATGTTCCAAGTACTTCTGTGAGAGAAGGGAGATGCCTGTAGGTAAATACTAAGTGTTGTGTGTTTTGTTACTGCATCTCTGAACCTTCCTAAAGAAATGGAGGTATTTAAATATCATGTGAATGTTTACAGTTTGCATATTCAGAGACATATACTCATACGTACGCTACATAAATTCTTATTTTATTTTAACACAATTTCTTATTTTTAAGAACATGGATTCAAAAAATGTGAGACCTACCAAGTCAGAGATCTTGACAGCAGCTGGCCAGTTTTAGAGCAGTTTGCTGGCCTCGAGATCCACTGATTCAGGAGTCAAAAGCTTATCCAGGGTGGAAAGGTCTTTCTGTTCATTCTTCCAGCCCCATCAAATTACTGAGCTCTCCATAAGAATACTGGCAATGATGTTTTAAAGTTGTTAGAAGATGTAAAATGTTGTTCACTGCAGTGGAGCCATATGATGCTCAAAAGCTACAAAAGGTTACATTAATGAAGGAAGGATAGTTTTGTCATTAAAATACAGGACTGGAAGCCAGCCAGGTTCTAGTCCCAGCTTGCAAAGAGACTCCCTGACTCTTTCTTGCCTACCACTTTGACCACTTCTGGCCCCATCACAAATTCCTCCAGACTCTCCCTCCCTTTCAAATCAAAGTCAAGCTCCTCCTCGTTTTCAAAGCGCTAACAACCTGGTTCCTGCTACCTCTCCATTCTTGCATGCTCACCCACAGCACCCAGACTCATCACTCCATATATGTCCTTTCCTACTTCTGCCTTCTTGTCTGCTTCCATGCCACGTTCTACACATGGAACCCTTGACTTGACCCTCTCCGACAAGTGACTCCTTAGACTGCATGGCTTTCATCAAACCTACGTTCTCTACTCCACAACTCCTACATTGTAAAGTAGAGAATGTAATAAACTGTGGAACTGACAAAATCGGAGGAATTTAAAATAATAAAACTGTAGAATTTACAGAATCTGAGTTATAGTTCTCAGCTCCTTCATGCTGCTTTTGCCTCCCCCTCACCATCACTGCAGCAGCATGCTGCCTGCATCAGTTATAAGCTCTTTTGTGGCTGGGTCCATGTTGTTTTATATGTCTGTAAAGCACCCCAGCACATAATATTTTGCTGTATGGCATGGTAAACTGAATAGAGAGCAATGACTTTTCAGGTTCTCTCTCATGTCATCATCCTCAGTCAAAATAAAAAAAGGTTTTTTTTATAGCAGCACTGACAGCTGATCCTGGTCTTTGGCAGGAGCAGAAGTTCCTCCAACAAGGAAAGGAGGCAATGCTGGATTTGGAGGAGCTTACACTGCAGGTATGCAATGTCTGTGCATCACAGACCTCAGTTCCAGAGGTTTTCCCAGCATGCATAGTGGGAACAGGATGCTGGAGGAGTGAGGCCAAAGGAGCCTCTAATATGCAGATCTTCCTGTCCTGCCCCTTATTGCAGAGGGGATTTAACACCTGTACAACTTTTAGGGTGCCATTTTCACAAAGGTGGAGGCGGAGTGCAAAGTGCACCCACATTTGCACATGCAAACCACAAATTTCATAACCGAACACACAAGAGGTACAAGGAGTTAGCAAAGTTTCTCACAGCTCTTCAATTAATCTTCATGGAAAAGCCTAATCTGTTGGGCAAAGAAATCCTGGGAGAGCTCAAAAAGAAGCAAGGACAGGGGGGTAGTCTTGCATAGTAACCCTATTCAAAAGCAGCCAAGGGGAGTTCAGGTCATTGATCCAAATCTGTGTGTCTGAGCTACAGTATGGTAAAGAGCTTAGATAGAACGAACAGCAGTTTCTCTCTCTTTCCCCACCCCTCTCCCAAATTCTGTCTCCTTAACCTTGAGAATGAAAAGGACCTCTCTACCTGGTTGATGGCTCTGACTTGGAGTACTTTTAATGATTGCAAGCAACAGTTAGTTTCCTACAGATATAATTAGAAGCAAAATAAAATGCAGAAGATACATGCTTTGTAAGTGTTAGTAAACTCCAGTCAAAAATTCTTCTTTAACAGAACATACATTAGATGATATGTTTTTAGTGCTGAATATATTTGTTACCAATAACATAACAAGAACAAAATCTGTGTTATTTTCAATCTGAAATTCGACCAACTGTTTGCAATGCCTGAATAAAAGTTTCTATCTGCCTAAGAAAAAGATGCACAAAAACCCCGATGCAAAAATTTAAGCTACCTAATCTTATATTAAGTGCAGTCGCACACATACAATATATAAATAGAATACATATCTACAAATTTATATTTGAATAAACATATAACAATCTGCTACCACAGATACTATATAAGTATATGCTTAAATAGAAATTAAATCATGATTAGAACAAAATCAGTTAAATCTTTAAATTAGGTTATACAAAAGATGCACTTCTGAACACACAGGTAAATGCCACAGAACAGATATTTCAGTACAAAACTAGTCAGAACAGCTCTCCCATAGTAATAAGCGTCCCCCTTCTCAGTTCAGTAATCAAATAGCTCTGACTGGTCAATGTCTGCTTTTGTCCAGTTCTGACCTACATGTTCCTATGAGAGACATCTTTGTCTCACTTTTCTTTGGTCACTGAGTTCATGTACCTCAATAGGCTGAGACTTGCAGTCCATTAACAAGAGTTCTCAGCTCAGCCCTAGGCCACCCAGAAGCCTTGGTGCATGTTCTCACTGAATGGCTTCACTGGTGGCCCATTCAAATGTGCTAATGTCAGAATAAAGGGTTGAATGGAGGAGCCAATGTACACCATTGCTTAGGAAAAGTGACTGCAGCTTCCAACAAAGCCTCCCCTGTGGTGATGTTAAGCAGAGTTATCAATAGTGCTAAGGCAGAGCAAGAACTAATGCGCCAATCATGTCATCAACAGGTGGCACAGATGCAGCCACTTCAATACAGAAATCACAGGGCAACATTTACTGGTAATTCTATCCTCTTTCCAGTTCTAACGTACAGATAAATGTGCAGATGTCATGTCTCTCTCTCTTGTGCTGTGTCAGACCCCCTTGAACTGAGTTCCCAAAGACTTTTTTGTTTCCTGTTCCTTTTACTATTGGCACAAACTGTAGGGCAATGTTAAAGTCTCATCAACAGTAAAGCAAAAATCTTGTTTTTTTTAAACTACAGATAAGTAATTTTCTCCAGTTTATTCAAGCAGCTCAAAGAGAACATTTCAGTACAAAAAGGAAACAATTTTGTTATTCACAAGATTTGCCACACTGTTACACCAATTTGCTAATTGTTAGAATGCACATTAAACTGTCTTGATTTGTCTTAAATTAACAAACCATGTAACTTCTCCTCATCTCACTTGACTACAGTTTATTTTTTTCTTCAAGAATTTTTTGGGGAAAATAGGGAATAGGAAAAAAAGTCTTCATAACAATTATGAGGACTGTGTGTGAAAAGACTAAATTTGTTTGTAAAGTACATTATGGGCAGTCACTGAACTGGAGGAGACTGTCCTAGCACATAAAAACAACTCTGATTTCTGCAGTAGATTTCCATTGCTTTGCTAGTACAGTAGTATGTTGCTAGAGGAGAACAGAGGCTTCCCTCAGTTAGCAATCGTGTAAGAAGGGAAACAGCCACCATCGTAAAATACTTCTGAACAAAATGGGACCATTCCATGATGTCATACTTGAAGACTTAAAAACATAGATCATTTTAAGACGATTCTTATGGGACAGAGGTGAATGAGACAGAAAACACTAAAGAGCCACCATCAAGTGAAATTCCAAACATTTTCCTAGGGCTAGCACAGGAGGACTCCACCTACGGAATAAGGTACTCAAAAAATTGTAAGTCTTGGAGAGCAGATGTGAAGTATAGCAAATTACAGTCTATGATACAAGTGTGTTCTAGAGGTCATTAGTGACCCTGATGCCAAAGCTTAAAATATTTGGTAGTGTAGGTATAGTGCCATGCAGGATATAGTTTGGTTTCAAATCTTACTTCCTTTCTCCTTGCAGCTGGGAATGGAAAGGGGAGAAAGAATGGCAGCATTCAAAGCAACGCAGCCAGAAACATAGCAGCTGCAATACAGAAAGGAATTTGAGTTAAACTGAAGTAGAATCAGGTGGGACTGCAGGGATTTGATAAAGATGCACATGTTCCCTAACCTCCTAAGAAAAGCTTTGTCTTGGAATGTTTCTTTATCACTGTACAGATGTTTCTCTCATCTTGTGTGTGTTGCTCCTGAGAGGTACTTTTTAATAGACGTGGAGAAATTACAAGCTGGAAACTCATTATGAGCAACATTCAGTCATGCACCAGCAAAAGATTTAACATTCAGTCTCTCTCACATTATGTTTACGAAAACCATTTTAATGGTAGATGTAGTTAGTAAAGGGGGTATAAATTTTATTAGCTATCGTTTTCCCTGTGCAGTTGTGGTGCTATGTTATCTTGCCTGATTGGCAGAAGGATTTTTTAAAAAGTACTGTTTTATTTCAAGTCTCTGGAACTATGTGACATTCACCAAATACATGATAAGATGAAAATGGTATTGGTATGTCTATACCTTGACCTACATAACTAATTTGTGGCTTCAACATTCATTAATACCACAGCTATCCCAGATGCAGGTTGGTAATACCATCCCATATGAAAAATCCTATGGATACAGGACAGAGTGATAACTTTTCTATAGAATCCTTAAACCAAACATAATTGGGCAATAATTGTTTTTTGAATTATATAGGATAGATTAAAAACACTACAGAAAGGCTCTTCTATATTAAATTCTACAAATGTTTAGAGCAATTTCTATGAGATACTATTTAAATTCTATAGACTTCTATTATATAGAATTTTTCCATAAGGATTTATACAGTACCACAGCGTCATGCATTCTCTCTCTCTCATGTCAGAGTGTAGGAGTTTGTGAAAAAAGGAAGAAAAAAAAAGTGAGGAATATCCAGATAAATCACATGCTTCCATTTAATTTTTTCCACTAGTATTAAGTTTCATTAAGTCACTATTAGTTTCAGTCCCTTCCCCTCCCCCCACGAGACAGATCCCATGAAGTCAATGGAAGTTTTTCCTGAGTATAAAAGCTGCAACATTGAGCCCTATGTTGGCATACTTCAGCAATCTAGCTAAACCAATACATTTTGAGGCCTCATGCAAAATGATTTTATGCAGTTTTTAATTAATCTTCTATTTCATCATAAGATACTAATTTCTTCACATGCATTGGAACGAACTTGGGTCTGTTTCCCAGAATTAATAGTAAGAACTTTGTCTGTCTTTCCACCTCTAACTGGTACTGCACAGTTTCAAAAGGCTCCTTTAGAACTCCGCTAGCATAGTACCCCAAGGGAAAGCTAACTGCTCCTTTAAAAATTCTTCTCTAATTTGGTTAGAGCAAAAGCTGCTTTTGGTTAGTGCAGAGCCACCTGTTTTTCATTACTTTCCTTTTCTTTATTCTGTATGCCTATGACCTTAAAGGTTCAGCAGACCTCTCTGGAATCTTAAATTGTAAAGTAGAGAAGAAATGCCTGCTGATTTGCATGACTTAGTCAGTAGCTCCTTGTTGATGCTTTTATAAACTAGCAATAAAATTGAGGCCCAAGCGCAAACAACTAGTTTTTTCCTTCTGAATCCTAAATACTCCACCTCAAAAAGTAACACTTTCACTCTGCTATCCTGCAGCTCAGGGCCGGTGCAACCATTTAGGCGAACTAGGCGGTTGCCTAGGGCGCCAAGATTTGGGGGCACTAAAAAGCGGTGCCCCCCCCCAATTTTTTAAATAGTTGCAGCGGCCGCTGCGTAGTCTGAGCTGCGTAGTCTGAGCTGAGCGTAGTCTGAGCTGCAGCCCGGCAGCTTAGGGCGCCCCCGGGGTCAGCGCGCAGCCGCGACAGCCCAGGGCACCCCGGGTCAGGAAGCCGCCGCAGCGGCCCGGCAACCCAGGGCGTCCCCCGAACGGGTCCAGGGAGCCGCCGCGGCGGCGGCAGCGGGCGTCCGGGTCAGGGGAGCCGCCGCGGTTGGTCCGCAGCCCGGGCGCCGGCGCTCCCGGGGTCAGGGAGCCATGGCTCCGTGTACCCGCAGGCATGCCTGCGGCAGGTCCACCGGAGCGACGAGACCCGCGCGGGGGGCGGCGAAATGTCCTGGCGCCTAGGGCGTCAGAAATCCTAGCGCCGGCCCTGCTGCAGCTATTACTTTCAGAGTGTTGTGGCACATTCCAGTGACACTGCTCAGTAGGCCACATGCCTGGGCAGTATATAATTTCTCCCTCCTTAGGGCATGTAAAGACAAAAAACATTCCAAAATGATCTTAGGGTAAATTATATTTAATTTTAAAATAAAATAACTTTCCTTAAATAACAACTACTGGATGTGATTTTTTTTTTCCATTTTCTATCAATTTAGAGTTATAAAGTTGATCTCTTTCCCCTTCTTTTCCAGGTGTTCTCACCAACTTTCTGATGTAGGAATGTGTAGTGGGCATGGGAAACTCTTAGTCTTTCAGACCTGGGTTCCAGGCACACACACCTAAGCACATGCTTTTCTTTACTCACAAGAGTGGTCCCAATGAATAAAGTTAAAACACAGATGTTTTTGTAGGATTGAGGCCCAAGTTTTCTCCCTGCTTTCTCCTGCCCTGCAAGGTGTTTCTATATTACTTGCCTGATGCTTCTATCTATGCTTTTTGGTGTTGAGCATTGTACCACTACACATTCCTTTATGGCCAAATTACATACATTTTTGGGGTTCAAAAATGCAGAGTACAAGACATTCAGATATGAATTTAGGCATGTTTTGGAAAGATGGCAGAATGTCACGGATCCTAAGTTAACCTTTTTGGATTATAATGAGACAAACGCCATCCAAAACACTTTTCTCTCTTTTGTATGGATGGATTCAAATATAAAACTGGCCCATAAGACATTTCATTTTATGAAATACTGGTGGGTACCAACCTTCAAAAAAAGTGTCTAGTTTCATTTCTCTCTAGCCTGACAAACAAGCAAGAAAGCACTTGCATCTTCAGTATTAAAGATAGTCTAATGTTTATGGTTCTATTTTAAAAATAAATAGCAGATTCAGATATCTATTGTGTGAGATTTGTCATTTTTTAAATAAAAATGGTCTCAGTGTCTTATAAGTTCTATAATAAGCAGATCTACCATTTCGTATCACGCTTATATTGATATACAGCTCTCTTCTTTCTATTGAGTCTCAGATGTGATCACTTCAAAGAGTATCAGAACAAAAGCAGGATGGGGAAAAAAGTTCTCATTTCTTAATGCACATATGTGTTGTGTTTCTCTTTTAAAGTTTCAGAGTTTGAAGAGTCGTCAGCATGTTAATGAAACACCTGCACTACAGCTTCCTAAATAGGTTTCTTTATCATGCAGTGTCATTAGTTAAGGCTTTAAATGTTAATAGGTTGCTCATTTTTAGTTAAAAATGACATAAGCTGTTCTAACTAAATCAGTATAAACTACGCAGCTAATTGTGACAGATTATTTCTGTGGGGATCTGAGTGTACACACTCCATAAGAATTCATAACTACATTGCCTCCTAGCTTGGGCAAGCACTGCTCCCCCATAACTTCCACACCACTAGTTGAGGATGGAGAGATTCAGATTCCCCTTCCCACCTTTTCCAGTTTCAATCTATTTCAAGTACTAAATATAGGAAACTAGCAATAGGGTGAACCCCATGGGTTTATGGTGCATAGAAGCATCCTCCAGTTGGGATCCTTACCTGAATTTATACAAAGGTTCCACTAGGTACCATGACTGTTCCCATAAAATCAGCCTTCACCAGTTAGGCCCTGGCTCCCTCCCACCCTATTGTGATTTTCTGCAAGGGGCAGGGGAAGCAGAGTCACCATTACTCTCTCCCCGCTTTGATGCGACTAGAGAAACCATTAGGCCTGGTTGATTCTCTGGTGTATTTATGGGACATTTCTTCTTTTCTCTTGCCCCACCCCCAGCCCAAGTGTTCCTACTTCCCGATCCTTTTTGTACTCTCTCTCCAAGCTTCAGTGCATTTCTGCTCCGCACCCCAGCTGTGGAATTTTTCTTTCCTATTCTCATATCTTTTCCTCCCCTCTATCGTGTTGTTTTCCTCTCTCCTGTCACACCACACTCCCTCCACCTGATGCCTGAGCTAAAATTTGCCGATAACTTGTTTCTTGCTTGTGGGAAGCAGCAGGGGAAGAAGTGACATCAGTAGCAACTGACTTCTCCGTAGCATGCAAAGCAATGGCCTCTAGGTTCCAGACAAGGGCAGGGAACTGCAATCAAGAGAATTTTTGCCTTAAGCTACTTGAGAAGTGGAGTGGGGGAGGGAGAAGAAAGAGAGGGAGACTTTGAACATTAGCCAAAAAACTAGGACAGTCTTACTCAAAATAGCAAGCATGCTGTCAATAGTGTTGCTCTATTGGCACTACTAAAAGCTGCCTAAAAGTAGTGCTATTCCACTTCAATGACTTTGGCCCAGATCTGTAAAGGTACTTAGAATTTCAGTGGGAGATAGGCACCAAATATCTTTGAGGTCCTGGTCCTTTATGTTGTCATATTTAACCAGAACTCACTCATTTTCCATTTACGATCCCCTATATTTTGCCTGTGAATCAAGACATTGGCCCACCAAGCAACATTTCCCAGTTCTTGGTACCAAATCTTCATGCGGCACTCTTCTTCCATGATGTGCTTGTGACCTTAAAGGCCCCTTGGCAAAGGGCTCCCAGTTCTTTGCAAACAATTCTCATCTCATACCTGACAAACTCACTACACCAAACACATTGCTTACGGGATATTGGCCATAGAGGGTAACATGTAAGGTCTCTGTTGAGCATCTCCCACCAACATAGCACTGTCCACACTGATGCTTCTGTTGATGTAACTTAGGTCGCTCAGGGAAGTGTTTTTCATACCTGAGTGACATAAGTTATACCGACAAAAATGCTAATGTAGACAGTCTTAGAGATGGCCAGTTCATGCAGGAGCGCATTTCCACCGTACCCTAGTCAGCCAGTGAAATAACAGAAGGTTCTATTGTCTACCTTTGCCCCATCATGGAACTTAAGCTATAGTGTAGTCATAGCCTAATATAGAGTGTGAAGAGGTACTTTGGATCCACTCACTGAGGCGACATCTGTTGAGCGGGGTGGTTTTCCATAGAAGATTGGATCCTGGTTCCTTTAAGGCAGCCAGATCTGCAATAGACTGAACTTTGAGGGGAAAATCTACTTTATTAGATGAGAAAGGTAACTATTAACAAGGATAGATCCTAGTTCACATCTCATGACTTTGTTTAGTTTTGTAACCATTTGTTTTCTTCAGTCTCTCTTGTTTCTAGCGGAATTTCTATTCTTTCTTAAATAAATCTCCTTTTGTTTCATTACAAGTGCTGTATGTTATATAGGAACAGTGGTTTAAGGTTAAACTTGGATACACTGCTCCTTTGGGAGCAGAGCATCTGAGACTCCTATGAGCAGCCAGTGTCAGGGGCTGGATATCACAGAAAAATGCTTCAAGGGGACTTGCACGTGCCTCTTGTTAACCTGCAAGGTAAAAAATGGCCTGGCAAAGCCCAGAGGAGAGCTCTTGAGTGGCTAAAAGGCTGGTAGTGTGAGGGAGCTAACACCACCAGCTTCCATAAGGAAGACTCCTTCAGACTGGAGGCAAGGGGTAAAAGGTGACCGACAGAGCTGGGTAGCCCAATATTGTCCCAGTACTATAAGATTCTTTCACTTTGTAGATGCTGTCATGCAACAAATTTCTTCATTTTGGAGTTTCCATTTCAGAAAGGTAGGGTTGAAAAAAAAAGCAAGGTATTATTCCTAAACCAACTGAAATTGCATTTGTGACATCAAAATGGATTTTTTGAAGTAGTACACTGGATTGACAGAAAAGCAGCTGCACTGCAACAAATGAAAGTGGAAATTAATAAGAAACCAAAGTAAAAGAAAGACTATTGATTTTGCACACCCACAGCAAATTGGCTGGATTTAGAAAAGCTCACTTTGATCTTTCCCAGACTAATTACTGCTCTGTGTTTGACTGTTTTGTGCATTAGTTGCCCTTCATAGAAAAATGAAACTACTGTAGTACACAGCTGTAATACAAATGAAAATGTGACATCCAATAAACAAAGCATGGCAAAGGTCATCCAGTACAATAACTGTATAATTCAACTTTAAAATGTCTTTTGTATACAAATAATGACACATTTAAGGTGGTTTTGAACAATGAACCAATATTAAATGGTGTGAGCATGGGTTTGAGAAAGAGTGAGAGAAACTGCATACAAGACTGATGCATAGAGTTTTGTGACAAACATTTTTCAGACCTACTACACAATTGCAAGATTAAATTACCTTAAAAATGCATAAATATTTTGAATACTTAATCTATGAGGACTCTGGGAATATATCATCCTTACTATATGAAATCAAAGAACGGTAGTTCCATAGGTATACTTATTTTGGATTTCATAGGTCCATGGTATCCAAAGATGAAAGAAAAAATAATTGTAAACTGGTGAAGATCAGCTACTAGAAGAACCAAAATTAGTCTTTTAGTCAACAAGTATTCCTTTTCAAGGATTTGGAGTATATCAGTTATAACACGAGAAACAAAAATTGCTTTACATGAAAGCAAACTGAAAACTTTACCCATAATAACTGGGTGCAAAGCCAGACCTTCACAAAAACCTTCCCACTCTATAGCGCAAGCGCCTGTTTTTACAGTTTCCTGTATTCCTTGTGAGAGTGTTATACCAATAAAAACTAGCAGGATCTTAAAGGGGACAAGACATTTGTCACATTTATTGTAAATACCGTAATAAAATAAAAGATAACAGCAAACAATGTTGTTTGGTTACTTATTTCTATGATTATATATATATATATATATATCCATTCACACAATCATTCATACAAGTTCTGTGTAGATATTATAGTTACCAGCCTAAAGTTGCTTGTGACAGAATACTGGCCAGGTACTCTGTACACAAGAGTGGAGCCGAGTCCGGGTCAGGTGCACCTGATGCTCCTGGAGGCTGGCAGCAGAACCATAGACTCAAAGTCCTTAGTCTTTAGAGTCCAGCTTTATAGGGATTTTTCCCTATGTTAGTTCATGGGAGTTGCTTCATTCTGCTGTTGTTAAATTAATCAGCAGGTGGCTGGCTCCATGTTGGCAGCAGAATGTTACCCAAAGTCTCTTATCTCACCCTTCTTTTTTACAGGCTTTTAGTTTGGATTCAAAGTCTATAGGTCTTGCTGTGTCACGCTGCCTTTGGGTTTGGATTGATCACCCGTCAATTGCAGGCGTGACTTTCAGCCTTGAACCTGGCTTTGATCTTCCTTCTGTTGTTCTTTTGTCCTTTTCTTTTTAGGGTGGATGCTTTTTACTTTGTTTCACTGTTGTCTAGGTCTTCAGCCGTTGGTAGTTGAACTTCACCTCATCAGGACAGGCTGGGGCTGGAGGTTGATTTTATCATCCATACATGCCTCATTCACACATCTAAACTAACTAATAAGATTACAGCAGGGTTTGCAAAAATGAAGGTTGGAGGAAGCTTTTACAAAATGGAGTGAGCGTTTTAAAATGGGGTTTGAATTACAATATGGCAAACAGTGAACAGAAGTTACAATGCAGGCAAGTGTAGTGAATGGTGAACAGAAGTTACATTAATAAAGTGAACAATTAAAAACAGTTTCACTTATTAGTTTTACAAGAGTCTAATCGGGCTTTCAGTCTCCACTCCTGCACACCTGTAACTCCTTGCTTGCTGAAAAATAGGCAGAGTTTTCGGACACTACAGTCCCCAGCAAAGACAGTATCTGATCTGGAGACCAGTGTTAAGGAGAGGAATCACACAGAAGTGACATTTCATTGTTAACTAAGACCCTAATCATGCAAGCACTTAGACACATGAGTAGCTTTACACATGTGAGTAAAGTTTAGCTTGTGCATGTCTGCAAAAATTTGGTTCTTATTTCCAATGGAGACTATCTTGTCTATCAAAAGAAAAACATTCCTACTTAAAGTTTGCTTGCAAAATTTGTCTTCATTCCACCAGCTACAGAGACACTAATCGCCTTCATAACAGAAGTGTTCTCCTGATTCTAACAACATATTTTTATGATTGTTTACGATTCTGTATTACCATAGTGCCAAGAGGCTAAATATATTGATTTTTAAAAGCTTGGGCTGCACATATTTATAATATAAGAACAACATAATATTGTCTTTTGCTGTGAACCCATAAAACATAAGGCTGCCATAGACTGATGCTGTTAGCGCAGCATTAAGCTCCTGATGTGGATGTGTTCTGTTATGGTGTTATGGGCATTTGGGACCTTAGGCACCTTTGTATTCACACCCTACACATTACCTCAATCCTATTTGTACAAAATATACCTTGTGAGGTATCACATGAAAGCTAATAAAACTGTTTATTAATATTGTAAAATGCAGCTGTGCTAGCCTTATGTGAAGTTAAGAATTTCTTCTCTATGATGTTATAAGAACATCTTTAAGAGAAGACTACTTAGCCTAGGTAAAGGTGGTAAACAGGTCTATCCCAGACAAAGAAATGTAAATTGAGGTAAATCCACAACAAAGGTATTGAGCTAAATCAGCTAGGGCTATCCTGCTCCTGACCTTGAGAGACAGAGAATTTACATGGCTTCTGCTCCTGAGAGACACAGGAGACTGAATCCCCAGGAGGTCTTCCTGACTTGTATGACAAAAGCATCTCTTTGCGAATATAATAAATACAGGCAGATTCCATCTTTATCCTTCACGTTAGAAGAACTTAGTATCTTCTGAGAATGCACAGCGACTGGGGCCCGGGTCAATGAGACGGGGGGGGAAAAACGGTACAAATTACTGGGCCCTAGCAGGCCAGAAGGGGGCTTCATTGGCCCTGTTTAGCCGGTCTGCCCTTGCTGAGGGGCCCGAAAATAATTTTTTACCGGGGCCCGAACCTGCTCTCGGTGGCCCCTGATTGGGGCTGTGTATTGCAAACAGGGCCGGCACTTTCATTTAGGCGGCTTAGGCAATTGCCTAGGGCGCCAGCATTATTAGGGGGCGGCATTTTGCCGGGGGGGGGGGGACAGGCTGCTCCAGTGGAGCTGCCGCAGTGATGCCTGTGGACGGTTGGCTGCTCCCGCGGCTCCGGTGGACCTCCCACAGGCACGACTGCGGCAGCTCCACCAGAGCCACGGGAGGCAGGCAGGACTGTGGAGCTGGGGGACCAGTGCGTGGGGCAATGAAATGGCCATGCGCCTAGGGCGCTCAAACCCCTAGCACCGGTCCTGATTGCAGAGAAACATCTCTGAGGAGCTTCAGGGCTGGTGTTCACTGATTGTTACCTGCTAGGTGAAGTTTGGTCCAGGGAGCCTTGAGGAGTTTGCTGGTGAAAAAGACAGACTGATGTGGCAGGGAGCTGACAGGCAGTCTAATTGCCTGCAAAATGCTCTGTTGCTGAGGCAGAGAGGTAACACAATGTCTTATAGCTCAGGAGCGTGTTATGGTACTTCGTAGAAGGCATAAGGAGATGTGGCCTCAGCTTCAAACAGCTCACAAGCAGATTTTGGCTATGATATAATTCAAGGTAACAAAGTAAGGCGAGAGTGGGGTGAGGAGTGGCATAGGTTAGAGCAATATAGTCATGCAATTAATAAGCAGGAAGCACAGTCTGGTGGTTAAACACTGGATTAGGATTCAAAAGATAGATGCTCAATTTCCGTTTCTGTGTAATCTTGGACAAGTCACGTAAGGCCTGATTCTGCACCTGGCTCAATGCAGGTGCCAGGGTCCTCCCCACCTGGAGCTGGTTACAGGCTCAGGACCTCAAAGTCTCTGTGCCTCAGTTCTCCAGGTGTAAGATACAGATAATAATACTTCCTCTTCTCCCATCTTCTGTCCCTCTTGTCTAATTAGAGAGTAAGCTCTTCAGCGTGGGGAAAGACAGCCTCTTACCAGGTGTACATACAGCACCCTGGCACAATGGGTCCTCAGTCCCAGTTAATACATGTGCACACATTACAGAGCCAGCAATGCTGGGGTTTGTTCATCTATATAAAAATGAGGCCATTTTAAAATAGTATCTATTATTTTTTAAAACTCATTTTTAAGACATTCTAATTCCTGGGTCCCAATTTTTGAATATATTTGAGGTGGAAAATACTGGGGCACAGCAGGGCCCACAGAGCCCATGTGGAGGTGGTACACGACCCTGTCTGATGATTGTCTGGATCTGTGAGTTGGCCACATCCTTGTTCTAGATGGCCAAGCCCCAGCCCCGGTAGAATGATAAAGTGGACAAATCTCCACAACTCCCTCAGAGATTTACTCCTCTTTATTCCTCTCTCATGGGTTTTAATTTTTACCATTGGATAGAAAAGGGGGTGGGCATGCATGAGGAAAATTGCAACAAACAGGGCCCAAATTATCACATTTCTAGCCCCGTTTCCCTAACCAGTGTGGATAGAATCCCCCCTACCTCCCTTATAATTGTGTTAAAATTCCATTTTACACTCTCCTTTAGAGAGTAGGTAAATAGTGTACAGTAATTCATTCCTGCCATCTCTGTTTCTAAACTGACCATTAGCACTGCTACTTTATATAACAATGATTAGCACTTTTATCTCCATTGAGTATATACACATCATATATATAGATATGTCTGCCCCTAGACTGTACAATTTCTCATATTAGGTGTATTTGAAAGCCATGTAAATAAAACCTTGTTTAGTTTACCCTATCATGTGTGGATCTCCATTCCTGTAAGCAATCTGAATGAAGACAATATGTTAGGCACACAGTTTTCTTAATGAACAGTGTCCCTTCTTTCTTGCAAGAAGAAATGAGCTCATTACTGTAGAGTGTTTTTTTTTCCCCCTTAACATGGAACAAATTCAAACTTTCCATACTGCAATCTGAGAAAAATCGTTGGAAACAGAAACTCGATTTTTGTTTAGTGACTGAAGCTGTTTCCAATAAAACTGTCCTAACAATCCTACAAAATAATGAAAAATTCTTTCATGTGATATACAATCAATTATATACTAGCATCTGAAAGGTTTTGGGGAACTCCAAATAGTTAATGCCCCGTATTTTTACTTTTTATGGGACAAATTCTGCTTTAAATTAAATATCTAATTAGAGGGAAGCCATTCATAAATAACATGCATTAAATCAGAATGGAATAATAAAAGTGCTAGATATATCACCTTGTTTCCATAAAGATTTTGGATTTGTTCATTTCAATCCTCCAGAAGTAATGGAAATGTGTTAATTTATTCAACTGCAATTAACATATCCTCCCTTTCTTCTCCAACTGGATGTCAAAATTAAAGCTAGTGTGTGCCTGAAAATTGAAAAGTGAATTTCATAAATATATATTTTTGAAAGGTTTTCTATAGGAACAAAATATTTCTCCCTCAGTGGTTTGTAGATTATCTCCATCATATCAGAGATTTTTACCTTCTGGTAAGGAACTCCATTCCATTCTAGGCCAAAAAAAAAAAGCACCTTAGGGTAAAATATTAAGTCTTTCAGGAAATCTCATAAAATTAATTCAACCAATAATGGAGCCTTAACTGTTCCAAAAATGGCATTTTATTCTCTAAAGGCTGGAGTTTGAAGAGTACTTTTAAATGGTTATAACACTGCAGTCCCATTGTGTGAAAAGCACACACAAACACTTCCAAGTGGGAAAAAACATGGGGGATGGTTCTTGCACACCTTACTCGGGTGACTGAGCCCATGAAGGATCTGACCTATGACTACAAAATGTTTACTACCACACTGGAGTTTTTCATCCATGCATTTCCATCAGGGCAGGTGCAAGGATGTTTTGCGCCCCTTCCACCTTGCGCCACCCCAAACCCTATGGCAGCTCACCACCCCTACTCTGCCCTAAGGCCCCTCCCCTGTGGCAGCTCCCCATCCCCCACCCTGAGGTTCCCCCCTGCAGCAGCTCCCGAGCTCCATGCGGCAGCTCCGCGCCCCAGTTCACCTCTGCTCCACCTGCTCCCCAAGCACGCCATCGCCACTCCACCTCTCCCACCTCCCAGGCTTGCGGTGTCAATCAGCTGTTTGGCACCACAAGCCTGGGAGGGAGAGAAGCAGAGCAGGGCGGCATGCTCCGGGGGGAGGCGGAGCAGAGGTGAGCTGGGGCAGGGAGTTTCTCTGCGTGCCGCCCCGCCCCCCCTTACTTGTTGCAGGTAGCCCTCCCTGTGCCCTCCTACCCCAGCTCCCTCTGCCTAAATGCCAACAATGACTGGGACAGCCAAAGATCCGGCTGCCACGGTTGCCGCCAAAGGACCTGAAATGCCGCCCCTCAAATGCTAGCACTCGCCTAATGAGTTGCACTGGCCCTGATTTCCATACAGTTTTAGTATTTTGAAAACCTCACATACAGAATTTAAGAGATTACATACGACTAGATGCAAAAGAGTTTCATAACATATTGCAGGAATGGGAACCTGCACTGCAAGTTGCATTGTTGTGACCACCGTAAACAGTGCACTGCTTGTACATGGTATGGTCTTTATGCACAATTCTCAGCCTTTAGTTAGAAGAAAAAGCTAATGTAATTCAAAGTAATTTTCTCCTCTACAGCCAATCATAATACTTTTTTCACTATTCAGTTGTCATTACATGTAATGACCCATGCTCTGCTGGAGAAAACAGAAATATATACCTGGGTTTAAAATTAAAGGCTTTTTCTCCACAGTTTTCTAAGGTTCTCCTAAAGAACCTTTCCTCATGAATGTGAGTTACTGCATGAGTACCTCATTGTATAAAATGAGAATTAATACTACATACCAAAACAAATGGGTCTTTTCCCCGCTGAGCTATCAAGTACATGACATGACAGGCAATTTAATTTAATTACTTATCAACCATCCCTTGCTGTCTCTGTTATACAAAGAAAACCAATGCAGATGTAGTGCCATTATAAAAAATGAAAGTATCTAGTAATTTAAATATCAGTAATTATTGTACCACGGTTTAATTTTTTTAAAAGGCAATATTGCCAACTTTTATTCATATGTACGATTTATATAAAACCTGATTCTGATCTCGCAGTGATGAAATACGGGAGTAGTTCACTGAAATCAATGGAGTTACAATAATGAAAAACTGGTGTAACAGGACCATAGTAATTATAATGTACCCAGTGCATTATTGCATGGTGTAATTTACACAGTCTTTAAGCCATATATCTGAGATGGGAATTGGGCTCTTATTCGAACATATATACTTAACCTTGCTATAATTTTCCATTCAGATAATGGATAACACAAGCAGTAGGATTGTGCTTGCATATTCATTGTCAGAATATCTAAAACCTCTTCATATTAAAGCTGACAATGAAAGCATTAAGGTGGCAGTTGAGACCACTTTTGGAAGTAAGTCATTCATACTGCTTAGAAGATATTTCTTAGCAGAAATCCCACACTGTAGATCCTAATTTCCTATAGACATCCTGTATGAAAGGCAGTGTTAAAATTATGCCTCTGATAAGGTCTTTAACTGTAGTCAAATACAATATATTTATATATTTACAGAAATTGACTATGGAGAAAGTTAGTCACTTCTTTTAACTAAACAGAAATAAAGAAAACCATAAGCAGTATAGTGGGGAAAAATGTGAAATGACAAATGTGTACACAGGGGCAGCTCTAGGGATTTTGCCACCCCAAGCAGGGCAGGCAGGCTGCCTCAGGCAGTTTGCCTGCGGAGGGTCCACTGGTCCAGCGGACCCTCTGCAAGCAAACCACCAGAGCCAGCCTGCCTGCCACCCTCGCGGTGCCAGCAGAGCATTCCCCGCGGCTTGCCACCCCAAACACACGCTTGGAGTGGTGGGGCCTGGAGCTGCCCCTGTGTTTATAGTCACTAGTGGTAAGATTAAAGCTTTTCCATTTTTTTAAATTTATTTTCTCCAATTTGGAGTACAGAAAGGGTAATCTATTTCTATTATTTAAAATAGTTGATGTGAACTTTGCTAACATCAAAAAGTTTTCAAATTATTCTTACAAGAAATTGTAGTAGTTCATGCTAAATGGTATCCACTTCAGTACAAAGGTAATTTCTCACTCTCAAAAAAATAAAAATCTATATTCTGCTCTTTCTTGCAATTCTCTTTTAAAAACTCACACTAGACAAACAACTCGATCTCTGGACAGTTTTCTCTTAATCTTTTTACTTTTATATTTTGTTTCTAAAAGAGATACTTAGTTTTAACTAGATTGCAATTTTAGTCTAAAAGAGTTGGAACAGATTTTCTAGAATGAGTTAAAAAGTAGTCATTGAGAGTATTATCTGCAGATTCTTTTAGAGATCCAACAGCAAGGAACAATTGTCTCTCTAGATTTAATATAGATAATGTTTGATTCTCTGAAACAGAAGTAGTGTAACTGTGGTAAATGCAATATGGTTGGCTTTTTAAAGTGTATATTTTCTATATTCATTATTTTATTGAGCTCATTTTTCTTGCATGCATTTCTAAAGCACCCATTCTCATCTTAATGTCAAACCATTCAATTTGATTGTTTTATTTCAAACATTCTGAACACATTTTCTTCTGGGTACACATAAAGTAAAAATATTGTTATACGTGAATTTTAAATGTAATTCTTAAATATTATGCATTTATAGCAACGGGGCCGGCTCTACTGTTTTCGCCGCCCCAAGCAGCGCGCCGAATTGCCGCTGTGGACAGCAGGGGCAGTCCGTCTGCTGTTAGGACAGCACATGCTTTTCCGCGACGGTGGCAATTCGGCAGCAGCTTCTGCTGGAAGACAGAAGCTGCACCGCCGCAGACAGCTGAACATAGAAGCTGCCGCTGAATTGCTGCTGCCGCAGAGACACACGCGCTGCCCTAATGGCACATGGACTGTCGCCGCCATCCGCGGCAGCAATTTGGGGCGCTGCTTGGGGGCAAAAAACACACAGACTGCCTCCCCAAGCACCTGCTTGGAATGCTGGTGCCTGGAGCCAGCCCTCTATAGGAAGTTGGGTTTAAAGCAAGTAGCCAATAAAATAAGAGAGGGTTAATCATCATATGATACGATGAATAAAATGAGTGAGCCTATGATTAATAATTTTTGAAGTTACTAGCAAATCATTTCTGATATAAACATCCTTTGATTTCTGATCATATGATTAGGAAATTTTATACGCAGAGACCATAATACGTTTATTTACTCTTCTGAAAATGACAAAGGCCCAGATTTTAAAGATATATGGGTGATGCCCTGAATGCTTACATCATTTTTGAAAATGGGATGTAGCCATCTAAATGACTTATGTCTTGCAATGCTGAGGCCACGTCTACACTACGGGATAATATCGAATTAGCTAAAATCGGTTTTATAAAACTGATATTATAAATTCGATTTCATGCGGCCACACTAGGCACAGTAATTCGGCGTTGTG
>NC_133772.1:106904306-106998020 GCF_003597395.2 Chelonoidis abingdonii | reverse complement strand
GGAGTACAGAAATCGATTTAAAGAGCCCTTTATATCGATATAAAGGGCGTTGTAGTGTGGACGGGTACAGCGTTAAATCGATTTAACGCTCTTTAAATCGATTTAAATGCGTAGTGTAGACCAGGCCTGAGTAGAGCTAGATCCACAAAAGGACTTAAGCATGGCCACTGTAGGCACCTAAATGCCTCAAAACCCTCATTCAGCTGCTGCTTAACTCAGCAAGTGCCTAAATTTCCCAGGCACATAAGCGTCTGCTCGTGGGCATGCACAAAACCGAGCTGCCTGATTCCCAAGCCCCAGTGAGATTAATCTGTCTCATCTACAGGGCCCAATCCACTAGGTGTGCTCTCTTATCTAGAGACCACAGCCTGATCCTGCAAACAATTTCACACACAAGTAATTATTAGTCCCATTGACTTCAAGATCAAGCCCAAAGATAGCAATTATTTAACTACAGCATCTACAATAAGACATTGCTCCTGCCATGACAACAGCATAGGCAGATCTTTGTACTCACACCATGACCTGTTGACTTCAGTGAGATGCCAGGTGGGTGCAGGGGTTCACGTGGAGGGCTCTCAGTACAGGATCAGGGACCAAGACAGCACTATTTAATTTACAGCATCCAAAGTACATACCAACCAAGAACACACCACTTTACTTATCCAGATTGTATAAAACAGCTAAACCTCAGGGATTAAGTAACAAGCATTCACAGTAATTAATTTAGCACTCCCCCTTCTTTACTCTTCCCTTCTACCCTGCCGCCTCACACTCCCCACTTCCCCATAAAACAAACCAGCACCATCACTTTATTTGGCCTTACCTTTCTCCCTCAGATTTGTGGTACCATGCATGATAACTGCTAGCATTTTTGATGCCTGTAGAAATAAGCTGCTTCCTCCAACCAGAGTGCTTGCCAATATGCCAATAAGTCCCCTTCATTCTTTTATTGTTTTGAACAGTTCCTTGCCGTCCCAAAGTCATTTAAAAACCTTCCACAGGGAATCAGTCTCTATTAACCACATAAGTTTATTTTTATAGTTAGCACAGTAAGTTTAAACTCCAAAATGTGCTGTTATTTATCAGATCCTAGAACAAGAGAGGTGGAAACTTTTCATACCCTTTATCCAGTTATATGAGGTTTCTTCCAGCATTTTCTCAATGACCCATTTCTGAGTGGCCTGGAAAAGAAAAAGATACAATCTGTTCTACAGTAACTTCCAGACTACTAAATACTAAGGAAACAGAACTAAGGTCAGCAAGGCAACAGCATTAACTTTTACATGTTAAAACAATTAGCACACAAAGAATTAGAACAATGCATGAACAAGATACAGCAGAGAGAATGAAATACAGTGTTTGTGTGAGTCCTCTGGAAGTAAACTTTATTGTAAAATTTAATCTTATGCATGTCCTCTTAATGATTTTGGACCCAAAATAGTTTTCTTTTTAACATTTCCATTCCCCCTTTTAAAGACTCAGAGAAAAATCTTCAAATCAAGGACTAGAAAGCACTGCAACCTTCCTTCTTTCCCCCCACATAAGGCTCCTTTAGAATATGACAGTCAGATTCTCATTGGTACAGCTATATATGCTGCAATGAATCCACTGAGCCTAGGTCAGCAGAAGGTGGTGTGATGAACTGGCCAAGTAGTGCAACTGCTGCTTTTCTCTCTCCTAACTAGAAGGTGACAGATCAGCATAGAGGAGAAGGTTCTGGGGCTGCTGAGAGGACAGCTCATGAATATCCCATCAGAGAGGCAGGGTGTCTGGGGACCCTGGGATTAAGGTGGCAGTTGATGGAGTGTTTATTGAGACTTAATTTGCCTAAATCGTGACAGATAGTACTACCAAGGATTATAAGAATAAAGCAACTTCATGGGACCTGGGGGAGGAGGAGAAGGGCTGCCAGCTGTGGATCCCATCAAGCCAGGCTTTAGGGTGGTCTGTATAATATCTTGACAGATACTGAGTTGCTAGGATGGCCATTATCAAGGCCAGACTGGCTGTCCCAGGTGGGGTGATGAGCAGCAGCGTAGGCCTATACAGGGAAATCCATGCTGCTATGGAAACTGAACTAAAATTAAAAAAACAAAACAAAAACAAAACAGGAAGATCACAAAAAGTACTACACTTCCCCATCCCCCAAGCTCCCACATGCAAGATGCACTGTACTCAGGCAAATCTGCCTGCACTATGGAGACTACTCCTGGAGTTCTCTAAGTCTGGGCCCATGCTTGCCAAGGTCACCTACATTCAGTGCTCTCAGCTGCTTCGCAGTGATATGAGTCACTCTTTGTTTCCTGTGGAATCACAACAGGGATGTGTTTGATAGAGGCCAGAACCACTACCTGCTCCTATACATTGTGGACTGAAAGTACTGCATGACATCCTCCTGTATATCTTAGGAAGAACTTGGAAACTGCCTATAATATGTTATGAATGTTTTCTCTCTTTGATTGTCATAGTATTGCTTCTGTATGATTTGAAGGGAATAATTCAGGCATGAGCTGACCAGCAAGTAGACTGGGAAGCAGACAAACACTTCTGACAGCCACTCATTCACCAACACTCAAAAGGACAATGCAGGTGTCAATTCCTTTGAACGGTTTCAGAGTAGCAGCCGTCTTAGTCTGTATCCGCAAAAAGAACAGGAGTACTTGTGGAACCTTAGAGACTAACAAATTTATTTGAGCATAAGCTTTCGTGGGCTACAGCCCACTTCATTGAATGCACAGACTGGAACATACAGAGAACATGAAGTATTCTTTGAAGTATCAGACAAAGAGAGTATTCACTCATGAAAGCTTATGCTCCAATACATCTGTTAGTCTATAAAGTGCCACAGGACTCTGTCACTTTTTACAATTCCTTTGAAGTTTACCAGCTCCAGCTATTCTGAGGTATAGTGTCTGGCTGGTCCCCACCCACGCCCCAAGAGCCATACAAACTGGTTTTGACCAGGTTCAAGAGACCCAGGAAGACAAAAAAGCTTTGGGACTGATACATAGACAACTCCTGAAATCTCAGAAGAGAGAGAGAGACAGAGTCTGCTAGGAGCAGATCGAACTCCAGTTCCTGAGGTTGGGGTACTTGAGATAGATAGACCTACCTAAGCTTTGCGTAAAACACAGATATGTAGACTTTTGTGCAGAAAACCCTTTTCTTTTTGTGGTTTGATTCCCACTCTTAAGATTAAACAATAGTTTGTTTTGAAAAGACTTTTATATAATTGTATTTACCTACTGGTCACAGCTCCCAGAAAGAAGTTTTACAGGGCAATTGGGCCGGTGAAGGCTCAGGATCCATCACCTAGAGGGGTTACACTCAAAAATACTGACAGGGGTCAAAGGTGCAGCTACAGCTGAGAAACTCTTCAATGACATACCCAGCGTACAATCTAAATGAGTGAGTAGCTATGGCTCCCCTAACCTGGGGTGCCCTTTACACTGTTTTGCCGCTGTAGCCTCCAGTCAGGACTGCTTACAAACAGCCTCCAGCACATAGTCACTCCCAGCTTGGTCTGTGTGTATCTGCTGCCTGCCAAATCCTCTATAAAAGAAATAATTATCAGCTACCATCATCTATATGGAGCTGTAGTGATGAGTGTGTTGCCTCCCTGCCATATAACAAGTAAGTTAGTGAGAACATTAAAGGAGGTCACAATTAGAATGTACTTTTTATATTTTTAATCAGTACAGATTAAACCAAAATAAAAAAATTACATTTCTTTGGGAAACTGTAAAACTTTAGGTATCAAATGTGGTTGGACTCAGAATTAGAAATAATTCCCCTTCCTGATATGAGCATAAGTGAATCTGTGGCTTCTGAGTTCTCAAATGAAGCAACAAGATAGAACTCCAACATGCAGAGAACAGAAACAGACCTATGCACCTTAGAAGGTTCCTTAGGTAGCCCAGCAGAAGAAACTAACAACTAATTAGACTGCCCAAACACCAAGTGAGCCACTGCCAACCCAACTGGCTAGGATCTAATTTAGGATTATTTGAATCTGCCCATGAAGGTTCAACTCTGACCCCTCCAATCATGAGCAGTAGCTTGGGCTCAGGACCACAAGTACTGTCACTTGGTTCACACTAAGGAGTGACTCCAGAAGGAAGCCCTTGGAAAGCAAATAATATTGGCAAGATTTGGTCTAAGTTATTTATCATATTTTGCTTATCAAGTTACTTGCTTCCAAATGCTTTCCTGCAGAGTGTACTATTTTGTTCCAGCAGTAAAATATCTTGCATTATACATATACCTTAACAAACAAATAGTGCTATATGCCTGCATAAAAAGCCTGCTACAAATTAATTTAGTGTGCTACTCAGCCATCTCAAGATGTTGGATCTTTGTGCCCAAAGTATGAGCAGACCAGACCAGCTAACAAAGGACAATATTATCTCCATTTGCAGCCTTTACAGTAAAGCAGCATTTACTTCCAGAATAGGCTCTAGAGGAAGTCCCTTAACTAAATGGAAGAATGGAGGAAGGGACTTCTCTAATTTATGGCACCTTTCATTCAAGGCCCTTAGCGCACTTTACAAACAATGAATTTATCCTCAAAATTCCCCCCCATTAATTAGGGAAAACTGAGACCCCAAGATGTTAAGCAAGTTACTCAAGATCACATAGGAAGTTTATGGCACAGCTAGGAATAGAAACCAGGTCAGTGGTCACCCAGTCCTCTGCCTTAACCACAAGACTATCCTTCCACCCATGAAGTATCTCCAAATGATTATTATCAAATGCAGTCATAACCAACTGTAGTCCATTGGGGGGAAATGGCCCCTCCCTCTTGGGGTCTGTGGGCGGCCAATCCACCACACTAAGTCTCTGGGAGGTCGCCTGGCATGGGGAATCAGCGGGGTGACGGGAGACATGGGCGTGGGTCTGTGATCAGGTGTTCAGTCCTGGGTCCAGGTTGGTGCAGGGCCCATAGTCTGAGTTCCTGGACTGATAGGGATCTCTGAAGCCAGGAAGTCTTCCATCAAGGTGACCACTGAATTCAAGGTCATCAGGTGGTGGCGGAGTATCCAAGCCCTACCATGGGGTGGGAGCACCTGGATGAACTGCTGTAGGGCAATCTGTTCAGTGACTTCACTCGCCAAGCATTGTTCTGGAAGAAGCCATTGCTAGCAAAGGTCTTTAATTTCCTGGGCTACGATGTGGGGCTGGGCACCCGGCAGGTAGGTATTCATCTGGAACTGCCAACGGAAAGTCTCTGGCATGATGTCGAGGGCATCTAAGATGGCTGACTTCACCCACCCATAATCTTGCGCATCATCCAGAGGAAGCCCCCAATAGGTGGTCTGTACAGTCCCGGTCAAGTAGGGGGCCAGGAGAGTGGCCCATTGCTCTTGGGGCCACCCCACCACTATCGCTATCCACTCAAAGGTGACAAGGAATGCCTCAGGGTTGTCCTTGGGTCCCATCTTGGGGAGTCTTATGGCACTGAGGGAGCGAGGAGATTCTCTGCAGCCCCAGCCATGGATGGAGTGGGTCCAGGCAGCAGGGTTGCGAGTTGGTGGAGTTGCTGTTGCTCTCGGTGGTGGGCCCCCAGCTCCCAGAGTAACTTCTGCTGCTGGGCCCCAGCTGCTGCACCAGTTGCTGCTGCTTCTGCTGCTGGTTCTCAGCCAGATATTTAATGAGCTTCTCAAACTCCATTTTTTCCCCCATCTCTCTCTTTTCCCCGCCACCCTCTTCTTTTAGGATTCCCTACGGCGGGCTGCTGGAGTCAGGCCTATGGCCACATTCTCCACCAACTGTAGTCCGCTGGGGAGAATGGCCCCTCTCTCTCTGAGTCTGTGGGCAGCCAATCTGCCTCACTACGTCTCTGGGAGGTCACCTGGCATGGGGAATCAGCAGGGCGACGTGAGCATGGGTCTGTGATCTGGGCTGAATGACAAACACTGTTACAGAGCCCAGTCCCTGATCAGGATGGGGCAGCAAAGAGTTTCTGCCTCAGGCCTGCATCCAGGCTGAGCAGTAAACAGTGAGGATTCCTAGCTCTAGTGGAGGGCCGACAAGCACAGGATTCTTGCCTAAGGTGTGGGGAGAATGCCAACCACAAATTGAGGTGGCAGGGTGGATGCAGGCTCACCTACTCCGCTGCATCCTGGAATGATCTGCCACTAGGTCAGTAGGGATCCTGACTGCAACACGCTGACTCACTCGCTGGCAGCACTGCAGCCAGACAGGGGTCGACTACCCCTGGGCCACTTCCCAACTCCCCCTCAGGGCATACCTGGCTTTGTAGAGGGTCATCCTGGTCATCAGGGAAGAGGGCCTCTGTCAGGGTTTGCAGCTCCTCTGTGTTTCGATCTGTAAATGGCCCTGGTGGTCCTGGCCAGTCCTCAGCTTCCTCAGGGTCTGAGGCATCTTCCCAGCTCAAGAGCTTGCAGGAGGTATCTGGCTCCTCTGGCAGCTAGGTCCCAACTGAGTTCTCGGGCCTGCGTTTTGTACTTCCTGGCTCCACCCACCCAGGTTCAGTGAGGGGCCCCTCCCTCTCCACACCTGTGGGCGGCCAATCTGCCTCACTACACTAACTGTCTCATTAATTATATTTTGGGGGGGGGTAGGGAGAAGCCAAATTAATATCAGAGATAATGGGAATAGTCTAATGCCAGATTCCAGGAGATAATACTTGCTATCGAGGCTCCCTTCACCCAGTAAAAATATAAATGCACTGTCTGGTTAGTTGTCTATAATAAAATCCTTCATGTACCACAGACAAAAAGTGAATACCAATATCTTGCAACCTGCTTGACTAACCAGTCATCTCTTTGTTCTATGTTAATCCAAACAATACCAAGCTATTTATATATCGTTAGGGCTGAAAGGACGGAAACAAATAAAGACCATTATTTAAAATGAGAAACAGTTGTCTCTAGGTTGTATCAGAGATTTTCATTATAGTCCCCAATTCTGATGAAGCATGACTTAAAAGTGGTTCATCTAAAGGCATGTTGGAAATTCCTGATTTTATTGCCAAATTACGGGACACTTAGTCACATCTCAATTTTTTTTAAAAGAAACATTTCCTGGGAAAATTAAAAAACACATAAATAAAAATATTTTTGGAGGAAAGGGATGCTTCATGAATGTATCAAATGAACAAGCAGCAAGGTATGCTGTAGAAGTGGTGCAACCTGGTTAAAAAATAAAGATAGTTAAAGAATTAAGAATATTTTGTGCTTATATAGCACCTTTCATCATAGCATCTCAATCTTCTTCAGACTTGAGCTACCTCTGCAAGAAATGAAACTGTTGAGAGAAAGGCATGATTTGTTTTAATTTTTGCTATTCAGATAGTATAGACATATATATATATATATATATATATATATATATATATGATAGTCTCATCACTGGATTAGTAAATACAGCTAAAGCCATATTTTGCGTACTTTTCTTGTGCAAGTAATCCCACTATCTGTGTGAATTAGGGGAGCAGGATTTAGTCTGTGATCTGAATATCATGTTATCACATTGTTTCTTAACCTCATCTTGAATGTTGGGTTACTTTGCATTTAACTGAGCTATAACCTTGTGATATGAGAGTACAAATGTATTGCAAATATATTGCATATAATCGAATGGTACTAGCTGTCTATCTTAAGGTACATCTACACGCCACTCTTCTTTCAGTGGCATGTAGAGTAAGTGTTCTACATGCCACGGCCAATAATGTGCAGTGTAGACATACCCTTAGTCACTTATATGGCTCCCATTACCATAGTATCTGGGTACCTCACAATTTAATATATTTATACTAACAAAACTCCTATGAGGTAGAGAAGGGGGGCTTTTTCTTATGTAGGCTCCTATTACCCCTCACCCCCGTCCCATTTTTCACACTTGCTGTCTGCTCATCCACTGCTAGGATACTTTACAATTGATTTCAATGGGAGAAATATTGTATCCTATCATAGCTACCCAATTTGGTAGTTGAGTATGTGCATGCACACACACTTTATTTATTATATATATAATATGTATGAATTAAAAACATTAAAAGAAAGTTCAGTTTTGGGATACTTTCATACTGTTTTTCCACATTTCTTAACTTTCATTTAAAGTTCCCTTCTGGTGAAAATTGAAAACATACAGTTCCTTTAAAATCTGTCTTGTTTTTAGTAAACAGTGAGTGTGAGAAATTTCTCTTCTCTCTCATACACCTGGAGTCTGCATTATAGTCAGCAAATTCAGAACTGAAATTCTCACCAGGCATCTGATCCTATATGTAGGTTCAAGAAGAGACTATGTCAATGTTTGCTTAGTTCTTACCTTAATATTTATTCCAGCTAACCTTGGAAAAAGGGACACAAAATAATCAAGACAAATTATGTCATTTATATTCTCCCTGCTTCATTTTACAGTCAAGTATATCCAAACAATGAAGCATAAATGGTTTATTATAGTCTTCATTGCCACTGTCAGGACCTGATATAAAAGGAAAAGGTTTGTATATATATTTTTTGTGCTGTATCTCTCAGCATCTGGAACACAGATTAAAGTATCATATTTTACTAATGGTTATCAAGGCTTAGTTACTTCTGAGGCAACATATTCAACGCACAGGGCTGATTCTAGAGGCATGCGAGGAGGACAATCACTTTCAGGGGGTGCCAGACTGCAGGGTCACTTGGCTTTTTCATTTTTGGGGGGGCTTGGTCACAGGAAGGTGGGGACTGGAAACATCTTCCAGCCTCGCCAGCAAAACAGTTAAGGCCACCCCCAGATACATATATAACAAACTACAAGGAACAACTAATTCTTTAAAGGTAGAAAGTGATAATCCCTATTCTCATCTTTGTGTATGTACTATTTTCTCTAAGACAGATTCATTCCTGTACTGACAAAAGTAGCAGAGTCAGGAAAGAGGGGTAGTAGCTTGCAGGGACACTATTTAAAGGTACCAGGGGGCACTTGCCCCTCCCACAAGTTATGTACCACAACAGAGCAGGGATGCCATTTCAGATTTTAGTAGGGGTACCCCCCTGCCCTCCCTAAATGGCACCCCCGCAGGTCAGCTCCACAGCACAGCATGTCAAGCTCAAGCTGCCAGACTCTGTACCCCTTCTCCAGGGAGCGGCTCCAGCAGGAGCTGCACTTCACAGCTGGGAAACTGATCACAGTGCTGCAGATGCGGATGGTGTCTGGTGGGAAGGGTAGAAGGAGCTATGTGCAGCTGCTCAAAGTAGGAGACTGGCTGCACTGTGTGCCTGGGGCACAGAGAAGGAGTGCAGAGGGCTAGGGCCATGAGGGAGTGCCGGGGTTAGGGAAGAAGGTGCACAGGAGAGGTTGGTGAGAAGGGGTGCAGCAGGGGAGTGCAGGGGTTAGGGGAGAAGGGGACATAGGAGTGGTTAGGAAAGAAGGGGGCACAGGAGGGGAGTGCAGAGGTTAGGGCAGAAGGGGATACATGAGTATTAGCATAAGCACTAGGAGGATAAGGGGTGCACAAGTGGGACTATGTGACGGACCATACATGAAACGTGCTAGGCTGTACAGATCTGTGCCATAAGTGACTGTTTGGATGGTTAGCTCAAAATTGAGCTGTTGCATTCCCCAGACCCACTGTCTGGCCATGTGCCACTGGCTCTGCTCACGCTCCCTAACCTACATGCAGGGCTGAGGCCTGGCAGAGCAGTGCCACCAGCCTGGGGCATGGCCCTTCCCAGCACGCCGGGGAGAGAGGGCACCTGGGGTTAAGGCTCTCATTAAAGTTACTAATCACCAGTTGTATCCACTAGAGGGTGTTGGCAATTTAAACAGACTCCTCCCTGGCCAAGGTTTCTCTGAGGACAAGCCAGGAGGCTGAACTGCACATTGACACACACCCATGGGGCACTGCTCAAGCCACTCACAGAGTCAGTGTCATTATGGGGCCTTTGCCACACACAGGGCTGACCTCTGTCCTTGCTTTGACCCTGAAACAACTGCATGGCGGGGCAAGGAGGAAAGGCCTCCTAGATCTCCTAGAATTGGGAAGCCCCAGGCTGGAATTCCAGCTGAGGGGTCTGGAGACTCAAGTTTTCCACAGCTGCTGATGAAATGATGGCTCTTGTCACTCACACATGGATTTCAAGTTATAGTGGCCAGCTTTTACTTGACCACGTTCTATTCTGTAACAACCGTTTCATTGCACTGAACAGCTCACTGAGCACTGCAGTGGCAAAGGTACTCAGGAAGGTACTGCTCTGTTGTGACAGTTCCATAGTCAGTTGTGCTGCACACCACAGCCTTGGAGAGCTTCACAGCGCCTATACAGCCTCTCACTGCAAAACACATTAAGAACTAAAGAAAATCAAACATTTAAAACTCATAATCTAGTTGATTTTCAAAATGTAGTCTCAGAAGCTCCATATACACACTTTTTAAAAAAAGAATAATGGTGCACAAGTTCAGTTTTCCTTCTGGTTCCAGAATATATCTACAATTGAGAAGAAAGGAGAACTCATGTACCAGACAATATCCTGACACAGCAATACACAAATAATCATGTCTTCATTAGAACAATCAGAAACATACCTCTCAAATTCTAGAAACTGAGAGAATCAGTTGAAAACAGGAAGGGCAATTCTGAACTGGATCCAGAAATGAATGGAGGATACAGCACAGGTGCCACAGGGATGGCAGGCAGCCACACTGGGGAAGAGAAAGCCTGCATCATTCTGCACTTGCTGGGGCCTATGAAGCTGGGACTAGGAGGGGCACTGAGAAAAGCAGTACTCAAGATGAAGGCATAGATGAGATTTGCAGCAAAAATTTGATCATTTTCGGGGGGTAAGGAGCCCCAGGAAGTCCCCGTTTTGCCCAAAAATGAAAGAAACTCTACCCTTTCCTATAAGGCCTAGAAGGAGTCATCTAGAGCTCCCTCATGGGAACAGCAGGGGGAAGACACCATGAAGGGTGCATTAGAGATGTCAAAAGATACGTACATTTGAGTATTATCAGGGTAGAGGTGGTAAGGTAGAAGAGAAAAATGTCAGGCCTCTATTCTTTATTATTTTTTCCTTGGTTTATACAAACTACCATGTCTATCCTGATGATTTTCAGTACTTAGGGACTCCATGGTATTGGCACAAAGGAGCACCAGAAGAAAACACTATTAGTACTCAAATTTCAGGATGATCATCAAATAATTGTGGCTGAGTTGCAGACAAGACATGGAAAATCATGGAAAAGTAATAATGGACCTTTATTAATTGTGGTAATTTGGAAAAGTCAGAGAAGACCTATTTGTTTAAGAAAAATTTGCTGGAACAATATAAACACAAGTATTGTGTTATGTCTGCTAATATTTTGGATAACCAGACATTTTGCTCACCTATATTGTAATAATTAATGTGCAGGGCTGACAGCAGAATCCCCAGCCACCAGCCACCCGGGGCTGACAGCAGGAGCCCCAGCCATGGCAGGGCTCCCACTCCCAGCCCCATATGGCTGACAAGATTGCAGTGGTAACCTAATATTGCAGGATCTGTAATTTCCACGGTATCACAAATTAAGTAGGGCCTTAACTATTAGATATTTATGAGTGGAAAAGTAGCAGGAGGGAACCACAGATTCCTGCACAGATATGGAGATGATCCTGAAGGATGGAGCATGTCACAGAATCAAAGGCAACTATGTCAAAGAGATAAAAAGGGGTGGGGAAATATGTGGCCATCATCAGAAAGGGGAAGATTATTACGTACATAGAAGTGGGATGGCCATGCTATTGGCCAATAACTCCACTTATTGAAATTTTCTATTAAAAGCAGTCACCACTCTGCACAATTGTGTGAGAAATGACTAAAGAGATGGGGGAAGGCAATCTCTACAAGCAATTAAATTAAATATGGTCTGGTAGTATGAAAGAGAATCAAGGGTAGTTTATAAAGAAAAGAGTGCACAGTACTAGGTTTTAGAGAGTTGTAGAAGGTACCAAAGGTCAAGGAATTTAATACAATGGTGGTAACATAATGAAAAGTGTGCAAAAATAGGACCTTGACAGCAGCAAATGGCTTTTATTGAACTCACATTCCATAACTTATTGGTTCCCTTCAGCGTTCAAATAACTAGTGCTTGCAAAAGAAAATTAGGAATTGCTAGTAGTCTTCATCCAGGTTTGCTATTTCATAGACTGCTGTTGCATACTGTAAGAGCACAGCACAAAAAATGCCATTTATTATTGAAGAGGGTAAGCTATTTGTGACACTTGTCCATTATCGTGAGCTAATACACAAGTGTTCTCATGATAGCATTGAATTTGTTACTTGTAATGAAAGAAATGCTTCTTGTTACCTGTTAGCATGGTGAAATTTTACACTGGGGAAAATGCAATCACATCAGAGAGGAAAACTACTGAGTTTCACCACTCTGCATGATATACATTAGTAGTAAGATTAATCACTCAGATTGATGCATCCGATGAAGTGGGTATTCACCCACGAAAGCTCATGCTCCAAAACACGTGTTAGTCTATAAGGTGCCACAGGACTCTTTGCTGCTTGTACAGATCCAGACTAACAGAGCTACCCCTCTGATACTTGACACTCAGATTGGCAGGAGCTAAATTCTGAAAGCTAATTAGCTTCCTGCAAGAATAATAAATGTGTATGTGTATGTTATGTGGCATTAATGCAAAGGTGCAGAAACATCCAAATGAATGGACAGAACAAGTGATCCATCTGGCTGTGAAATCCCTGATTGCAGAACATCCTAGCTGACGGCCCAGGAGTGCACAGAGGCTAATGATAGAACTATGCAATTTATTTTCTCTCACACACACCCAGATTCCTATTTGCTCCCATGGGACTCCTCCCTCTCCCTTTATTTGCTCCAATGTTATCTACTCTCTGTCCTGGCAGGGGCCCTAATGTAGCAGTGTGACCTAGCTAGAAGTCACACCAAAGTCAAAACCAGAGAGAGTCTGTGATTCTTTGTATCTGAAAATAGCACCCTAGGAACCTATAGTCACCACTGTCATATGATGATATGTTTTGTACAATGCATGCCCCTTGTGAGGTATAATTTTAAAAGGTTTGATCTGTTGAACCCTAATACCACATTGAATTGTGGGTACTATCATTGTACCGGAAGTTATGAAGTATTGCTATAGATTTGTTCCTGAAATATATTGTGAAGAGGGGAACGCTCACAGCTAGCCTTTCAGTAGCAACAAGGATCAGTAACTTAGAAGACGGAATTACATCAGGATGAGCCAGACGTATGTTGATGGCCCATCAAGAAAAATCCACTATCCCATAGACTCCTCAGAGAGAGTACGTATGCAGCGAGGGCTAACTAAACCCATGTCACAACAGGGATCTTTCTAGCAAATGGAAGAATGCATGAAAAGGGACAGTGACATCATCACTTGGCCTCTCTCCTCCCCCTTCTCAACACCTAGATCATCATCTGGAAGACAAAGATTTTGAACTGGGCAGATTGGTCCCAGGCTGAACGGGAATTCAGTCTGTGTATTAGGAACTGTGAGCTGCCTGTAACATCTATTAGGATGAGAAAGAGCTTGATTCCAATCTTGCTTGGTCTGTAGAATTTAGACTGCACATTTATTTTTATTTCTTATATGGCCAACTTTGATATCTATGCCTGCTACTTATAATCACTTAAAATCTCTTTCTGTAGTTAATAAATCTGTTTTAAATTTTACAGGGATTTGGAGCAATCTAATTTTTGAAGTGCTCCACTCTGACTCCAGGCAAAAACCTACTGGCCCATGCTCCAGCTCCAGGCTCCGCTCCAAAGCCCTGATATTTTACCTAAAACAGTGTGGTTTTGGTTGAAGTGCTTGAGGAATCTCAGTTCACGTTAACAAGGGCTGTTGCATGTCCACTACCCTTTGTTGGCGTGGAAAACTAATTAATGAGTTTGTACTGTCCAAGGGAGTCTTGAGCAGCCTAGGACAGCATATTTCTGGGATTGAAGGCTCGTGCCTCTCTTTGTATAATTCATGAGTGACTTGAAGAGCCTTATGTAATTTAGCCATGTGTAGGGATCCACATATTGGTGGCTGAGCGATCACATCACCTGGAGGGGGTTTTGCTGCTCATCACTGGCCTAGCTTTGTGGGAGACAGCCCAGGCTGGAGAGTTAAATGGGGACAGTGGCCCCACATTTCCAGCTCATACCTCAGGATTCCATCACAGAGTCCAAAGCCACACTAAGAGTCAAGTGATAATCAAAGCTGGGGCAGCATCAAAAGTCTCACCAAAGGTCAAGCTGGAGTCAGTAACTGGAGTTAGGGCAAGGAACAGGGTGTGAAAGCAGGAACAAGAACCAAGCAAGGAGGCAGGAACTTGGTTTCAGGAGCCCAGTCAGCAATAGCAAGCAGTAGCTTAGATCAGCGATTCTCAACCAGGAGTCAGCAGCCCCCCCATCAGGGCCCATGAGCCAGTTTCAGGGGGTCTGCAAAGCAGGGCTAGTGTTAGACTGGCTGAAGTCCAGGGCAGAAATCTCAGAGCCCCAAGAGCTGCTGCCCTGCAGGGCAGGGCAGGGATCCTGGTACCCCTCAGGATGGGAGCCCTGAGCCCCACCAGCAGCTGAAGCCCCACACCACTGGGCCCTGGAGTTTTTATAGCATATTGGGATAGTCTTACAAAGAAATGGTTGAGAACCCCTGGCATAGGCAAAAGGTTGGCTAGGAACTGGAAGCTTTATACTGGTAGTGCCTAATTAGCAGTCTGCTGCTAGTCACCTGAGCTTGCTGAGTCAGCAGGTGTAGCCGCTGGTGGGGGAATATTAGCAGTAAGTGTATCAACCTGGGTTGAGACCTTTAATGCCTGACAGCTCAACAGGCAATGGCTGCTGACCTTCTTTGACATAAGAGAAGGCCAGTTTCAATCTTTCTAACATGTGACAGTCTCTCTAGTCCCGTTACCCACAGGCTGTTCCTGCTATTGAGAATGGGTGGGGGTAAGTTTCCTCTTCTGCTACCCCCATTGTAGAGGCTTCCTGAAGCTTTTCCACATTTTGTTAAGCATGTCTGACAAGTCATTAATCATCTAAATCATTCAGCTAGCAAATATGGCTAAGAATGTTATGTACAAGTTGACTTAGTTATCAAGTAATTAATGGATACATACTAGCTGCTATCATCCATTCAGATGACTTTCTTAATCCTTTTTATAATGGTGTTTAAAATTAAGACTATTTGTGATCATTTTTAAACATGTTTCAGATAGAAGAGAAGTGTGGCAGTTTTAGGATCAAATGAAACCTTCATGTGTGTGGTTGGTTTTGGTTCTTGTTTTTTAAAATCATAAATTTGCACAAAATGCTGAACAAAATAGAGCCAAAATGCTAAAAATGTGTGCTAAGGTATATTTGTGTTTCTTTTCAAGGGCAGGAGGGTCATTTTACTGCACCAGCTAACACAGATGTGACTAGGGTTTCTGTTATTTACTATGTTTTAAAAGCAACTGAAGGCTGATTGATAGAAGCATTTTATATGTTAAAAGAACATATAGCTGTATGGTTTCATTTTTAGAAGAACAGTTCAAATTTTGGCTATGGTTTTTAAATGAAATAGCTTTGGTTGTTTTAAAAAAGTACTAGCCAGCTTTACACAACCACAACCACCATACTTCATGTATTAGCTATTACTAGCTAGTTAGTATGTTATTTTCCTGTGGAAATTTTTTTGATGAAAATCAAAGATTGTTGACATTTTGTATAGAAAATTTCAATTTTTTGGTGAAAAATCAAAACCCAAAAATTCTCAGTTGAAAACAGAAAAAAAAAGTGCTTTGACATTTCCAAATTGTCATTTTTTTTGGTTTTCACGTTTAGTTTTCTGATGAAAAGTCAAAACTTTCTATGGAAAACACGCTTTTTCCAAATGTGTTGTAGTAGATCAAAACTATTTTTCAACCAAAAATTAGGTTTATGGAAATTTCTGACCAGCCTTAGATTAGCACAATTAGAAGTTTTCACCTCAAAGGTCCAAGTGGCTACAAATAAAAACAAAATTTGATTTGAAGCCATACATTCAGGACCTATTCCCTCACCACTCCCAACCACACACCCCCACCGGCATAGATTCAAGACTATGAGTATATCATCCATCAGATCCCGGATATCAGAATCAGATGTGGTGGACTCTGGCATCTTGTGGGGTGGAAAGGCCATGGTCCTGAAGAGCACTCATGGGAAGCAGTGGAGAATGTCCATGCTCTTGCCCTGGTAAACACCTTCCATAAAAACCATCTTGGAAAGTCAGGCCTACTACTGCCCAGAGATTGCACTAGGGAGCAGGGTGACAGGAAGGATCACAAGCCTCTAACATGGTCCTGTGGGTCACCAGCCAGAGCTCAGACCAGGTCCACCAGCCAGCATTTCACCTGAACTGCTGGAGAAAGGCGTCATTGAACCTCTAGATCACAAAGGACCTCATGGAGGGGGCTGAGATGTCCATCCCTACCAATTGGCTGGGAAGCTCTACTTAAACCAGAAAGAGGAAAGCGAAGTTGTCTGAGCAACTAAAGGAATTGTTGGCTGCCTGCTACTATGGACCCTGTCTACTTGGCTTATTCCCACTTCCTGTCCTCCTTATTCCAAACCCTTGTCTGTTCCTGCTTTCCTGCCTTGCTCCAACTCCCTGATCCTACACTTTACCACTGATGCTGACTCTGACCTTCAGCTTGTTACCTGACTCCAGGCTCCTGCTGCTAACCATAGGCATGACCAGCTATGCCTCAGTCCCTACAGTCATGACCTGTTGAAACTCAGCAGGAGTCTACCCAGTCCTGCCAAGCAAATGCAGAGGAGCCCACTGATGTGGAAAGTGTGTTTATGCATTTTTTCTTACAATGTTTTATTTGCATTTACTTCCTCTTTCCCCCTGTCTTCCAACTATTTAAATGTGGTATCCATCCCATCCCCAAGTGTAAAAGACAAAGATACCAACTTTTCATTATTTTACTGGTATATTGTGGGAAAACAAAAAGTTAGAAACTAAATTCAAAACAAGTTCTTGAGCAGTATTACAGCAGTCTGATTACATGATCCACATCGATTCTGGGTCCTGTGCTCAGGCAGAAGCAGAACAAACAGTGGTAGAGTTGGCTGTGACCCAGGGAGTCTTTCAATGCCAACTGGCAAAGGGAACACTATACTCTAACATCAAGTCTGACACATTCATTATACCAACACATTATCATAATCTTTATATAAGGGTGCCATATGAAAATCAGTAACACACTGGTCATCAGTATTATTCTGTGATGTGCTTACATGTGGTGTATAAAGAATTACAGATGTATGCTGGAAATGTGCTCTTAAAAAAGCCTAACTTGTCCTACCTAAAGGCATGTTGTTTTGCCTGTTTTCCTGTGTCTCCAGTGTAAGTTGAGCCAGGTAATAACTCAACAGACAAGGAAAAGTATATCTGCATAGAAGGTAAACAAAATAATCAAGCTAAAATGCACAGGAAGGAAGGCCATTTAATGATCATTTCCTGGCTCTTGAAACAGAGACAATAGATTTTGAGAAATATAAGCAGAAATAGAAAGCTACTTAGGCATCCAGTACCTAGGAAACAAAGGAAGAGGAGTGGATTTTCTTGGCTTGAAAAATCAAGAATAGTAGAATTGAGTATAGGTGTATCATAAGCTTTCCCAAATCTGGACCTTAGCGTCCAGAAATCTGGGTGCCTGCATGAACCCCTCTAAGCTTAATTACCAGCTCAGATTTGATCTCGCTGCCACCATCCAAGAATTTTCCCGTGTCTTGCTCAGCTTTGGTTTCCCCCAAAAACGTTCCGCTTGGGAACCCCCAAGACTCAGAGCTTGAGTCTCCAACCAAAGGGAAATAAACCTATTCCTGTCCCCCTTCTCTCTCCCACCCAGACTTCCTTCTCTCGGCTCACCTATGAGAGTTATCGAGGTCAATCCTTTACATCACAATACAGAAGCAATCGTCTCCTCTATCCCACAAAGAGACACCAACTACAGGAACAGAATAGATTCTCTCTCTCTTCCCCCTCCCACAATTCCTGGTGCTGCAAAGCTTACCCTCCGTAGATCTAACACAAAGAGATTCCCCTCCCCTCCGTTCCTTAGCCTACCAGAGAAACCTCAAACAGGTTTAAAAGAAGAATCTTATATAAAAAAAAGAAGAAAGAAAAAGACATAAAAAATAATGAATAAACAGCCTTATTCAAAAAAGATACAATTTTAAACATTCCAGCAAACTCCACCATGTAAATACAAAAACAATAACCAGCGTTATTTGGTTTTCTACCTTTTACTTAACAACTTGGGAAACTGAAGATTAAGAAGCTTGAAGATAAGAAAGAAAGAAAAAATCTCTCATAGCTGAGAGCCAGACAAAGACAAAAGCCCAAAAAATTCCCTCCCCTGAGCTTTGAAAAATCCGGTTTCCTGATTGGTCCTCTTGTCAGGTGTTTGGTTCCCTTTGTTAATCCTTTACAGGTAAAAGAAACATTAACCCTTAGCTATCTGTTTATGACAAGGTGAGAAACCTGCTTAGAAAAAAATTGTAATTTGTTGAAATTAAGTTTTAGCCACTAGGAAGCGTGCTTTATTCTGTTTCACTTGTAGCGGTATCTATCCCCTATTCTTACTTATCACTTAAATATCGGTTCTTTGCTAACAAAATTACTCATTTTGTTTTATTACAAAACCATCTCAGTGCTATGTATTAAACTGAAGGGGGAAGTCCTCAGTTAAACTAACAGGCTGGTGTGTGCTCTGTATCTTTGGAGGTAGCGAATTTAACAACCTCTGAGTATCCAGTAAGAGGGACTGGACACTGCAGGGGAGACAACTTTGGGAAGACTCAGGATTGGAAGAGCTATTGGTGTCACCCTGCAAGGACTAACCAAGCTGGTGGAAGCCCACGTGGGACCACTGTGTGCAGGCTGCTGGTGTCAGGGCTCTAGGCCAAAGCTGCATAGCACAGAAGCACCCAAGGTTACAAGGCAGGCAGTAACAAATGCTTATTGATCTGGATGGACCCCAAAGGGGCACACTGCCATTTGCTTTTCATTCCCATGCTAGGCTAGATAGAGGGAGGAGCAGCATGTGGAATACTTTGTTTATATCTTTTATCCTCCTGAGAGATCTTGATGAAACTTTCCTGGGGATACCTTGCAATCCTCTCCAGAAGGCTTCTAGGGATGGTGTCCTCATTTCTTCCTCCATGATAGGACACTTTCCCAGCCACTCTGCAGTGAGTCCAGCTGTCACCATGGCAGCAAACAGGCTAGTGGCATATGGGCCCAGATGGCTTCAAGATACCAGTAGCAGCTGGGTTCTCTGTCCCTTTGTGACCCTCAGGAGTAAGATATCAGCCAAAATCACCACCTCCTGTGGAGAATGTTGCCAATATTCACTTCCATTGCTCTGTACTCATATCCATGGAATAGAGGCCAGAATTTTATAGCTTCATGCAACAGAAAGTCTTCTCCCTCCCTCCCACCTCCTCTCTGCCTGGCAAGACACACCGTGGTCTGAGCTGGAGTAGGGTTGCCAATTTTGGTTGGACATATTCCTGGAGGTTGGATCACATGACAATCTTTAATTAAAGATTAATATTAAATTCCTAGAGACTGTGGGACAATCCTGCAGATCTGGCAACCTTAAGCTGGAAAGCAGGGGTGTGCTGAGGCACTCCAAAGCTGAAGTGTCAATAAACATTTCTTATTAAAAATATTTATGGGAATACGGGGAAAGAAGTTCTGAAACTTATCTTTGCCCTTTCATTGGGACTGTAAATCTAACAGGGAATGTGTCTGTTTATCAGCAGCTTCTAACATGATGGCCCTGAGGGGAGACTCCTTCTCCCCCGCAGAATGTCTGACCCTGATGAGGAGAAAGAAGAGGACTATGGAGGATATGCTCTGTGAAATCCTACAAGCAAGTGCTGCATCATACCATGAACAAAGGGCCAATACAATCAAGAACATGGAGAAAAACAGAAAGGACAAGCAGAGGGCCTGGGAGTACCATTAGGACAAGGAGTGGGAAATGTCTACACTATATTGTAAACTGGAGTTGAGCCCAATCCCCATACTGTCTGCACACAAATCTGTATGATTCGGGTCAATAGCACTCAGGACCCCAGTCTTAAAACCCACCTAGGGCAGAGGTCCCCAAACTGTGGGGACACACCCCCTAGGAGAGTATGAAAGAACGTTCAAAGGGAGTGGCTAGGGCCTTGGCCAGCCCCCATGGTGAGCGGGGAGGGAGTGCTACCTAGCTCTGACCCTGGCCCTGGGTTGCTAGCAGGGGCGGCTCCAGGCACCAGCATGCCAAGCACATGCCTGGGGCGGCAAGCCACAGAGGGCGGTCTGCCAGTCACCGTGAGGGTGGCAGCCAGGTTACATTCGGTGGCATGCCTGCGGAGGGTCCACTGGTCCCACTGCTTCGGCAGACCTCCTGCAGGCATGCTGCCAAATCTGTGGGACCAGGGACCTCCCGCAGGCAAGCTGCTGAAGGCAGCCAGCCTGCCTGCCATGCTTGGGGCGGCAAAATACCTAGAGCTGCCCCTGGTTGCTAGCCCCAGTTACCAGCCCCACACTTGGGACTCTGCTCCCTGCCCCAGCTGCCAGTCCCACATTGAGGGTGCTCAAAACAATTTGTATAGGGGGGTGCTGAAAGCCATTGAACTAAACCATAAGTGCTGTATATCATGGAAACTATGTCAAGTTAGTTGGGTGTGACAGCACCTCCAGCACTCCTAGTTCCAGCACCTATGCTGATGCCTAGGACCCTGGCTGCTGGCCTTGGCCCCTGCCCAAGGCTCCGCTCCCTACCCTGCCCCCAGCTTCAGACCCCTTACCTCTGTCCCCACCTTACAGAGCCACAGCCCCACTCTTGGTCCCAGCTTGGGGGAGGGGGAGCATGGACAGGAGTAATAGGGGGGTACAAGGTAAAAAGTTTGGGAAGCACTGACTTAAGGGGTGGTTTTAAGCCCGAGTCCCACTGAGTGTCATTTTGCAGTGTGGACGCCGCTCAGGCCACAGAGCCAAGTTAGAGGGTCGATATAGGGCAGTATGCATGTTTCATGGTTGTGTGACCCAGATACAGCAACAGTAAACCCAGGTCTACAGTGCAGTGTGTATGCTCAAGCATGGCCTTAGAAGCACTGAGCGCACAAGCACGGGTCCCACAGAGCTGAGTTTACAATGCATATAGACATATAAAATGAGTCTTCACAAGCAGCCAACTCAAATGGTGCAGACCCCCATTGCCCTACAGATCCAAACATCCTGCACTTATCAGCCTTTGCACTCACTGGAGAACTCCATGGTCACTGCTCTTTTTACCCCCCCCCCCCGCCCCAAACATATCATGTGGGATCCCAGACCACATCCTTACCCTATTGCTCAATGCTGGGGGACAAAGAATACCACTGCTTCAAATACACTGACATGTGAAACCACAGATTAGTGTATGTATAGCCACAAAACAGAAAACTACATTTTGTTTACACCAATGGACATAAATGTTTACTTCCTTTTTTACAGGAATTTTAAAAAAGTTTCAACCTGTTGAGTTACGTTAGACATTGTACGTGTTTGTTGGCACTTTGACTTTGTGCACAGACTTTTTGAACCCAATAAAGTTCTACATTGGGAGAATCAAAGTATCTTGATTAGTTCACAATAAATGCTACAGAACACACAGCAGCCATCAAGAAATCGAACACTATTTATAAATGCCCACCAAGCACCACACAACTCACAGCAGTAGGCAGTGTTCCAGGCCCAGCAGTGTTTATAATTTGCAGGAGGCACAACAGAATAGATACCAGCAGCCAAACCTAACACACACATACAGGGCCGTCCTTAGGATTTATGGGGCCCTACGCAGTATTATTAAACTGGTGCCCTTATGCCGGATGGCAGCCCAAGCTCACAGCCTGGTGGGGGAGGGGGAATGAGACAGCAAAGGATAATGAGATGCCCGGCCTGCCTCATGGTGGCAGAGAGTCACAGTTCCCCGCAGAGATTCCCATACCTTCTCCCTCATGCAGAATGGATATGAAGAAAGTACCTAATTAAAAGGGACAAAGGTAGTCATCTAAGGGTTTTAATACCTGAAGTTTGTAAGATTATTTGCAAAACTCTGTAGCTAGGTATAGCTGTCTGTGAATACACATTAATATATGGTATACATAAGCAGCTCTGTCTGTAAATTTCTAATTAGTATTCTAGTTGAATTATATTTAAAATGTACTCAAACTTAAGCAGCATCAGATATACATATTTAATCAGAACACAAAGACATATTTTAAATAAATCAGAAAGAGATTAGGTATTATACCATGTCATCTGCTTTAGAAAAGGCACAGTAATTTACTTGGGATCTTCATACCAGAGTGTAGAATTTTACCAACTTTAAAAAAATATGTTTCAAATTTAGTATAACAGGATGTGTGTCTTACTAGTACTATTTTGCTGGAGGGTTTTAAACTATTATCGAGATATCAGAAGTAAAGAGGGAAACTCTTTGTCGACATCTGACGCGGAAGGATGTGTCCCCTTAAGTGCCTCTCTTCAGTGGGTGGGGAGGTTGAAGGAAGACAAAGGACTGGAAGACTTGGAAGCACTTTTTTTTGTTTTAACTATAGTAAATAAAATGTGTATTTAGATAAGGGAGTCTTTGAAGGATATATTTAAAAACCGATGTTGAAACCACAGCATTAAGCAAAATATGGCATAAAATCTATGCAAGCATTTTTAGAAGGGATTTATAATTTTCACACATTAACTAATGAAATTATTGTAAGCAGAATTATTAACTAAGCTGTAACTGAATTCATAATGTAATATTACGAACAGTGTTGTCAGTAAGCAGAAACGACAGTATAGCAAATTTTATTTTGGGCATAAGCTTGCGAACAACACTGATGAAACGATGCCTTAGGATGGTTAGCGGACGGCGTGGGTGGCTGAACGGGTCTCGGCCACGGGGTGTTTAGCCAAAAACTTATGCCCAAATATGTGTTAGTCTCCTGGGAGGTGCATCGTCTTGTTTTGCTGGAGACTAACGAGGACTACCATTCCGAAACCTTCATAATATACTTGGTTGGCAATTGCCTGTAATGGGTGATACCCTTGATATGCCTTTAACAGGTCAAATGTTGTGCTATAGGTCTGGCAGGCTGGAAGTTTTTCACTTTTAACTACTAATCCTCCAAGCAGACCACAGGCCAAGCAACCATCTGTGGAGCTGCAGGTCGAACAGGGATAGGAAAAGAAGTGGGTGGACATTAAGACCCAGTGGTGCCCCAAATTTTCAGGTGCCCGACGCAGCTGCCTATGTTGCCTATGCCTAAGGATGGCCCTGCACACATAATGTAAATTACACAAGACAGAGACTATCCTAAGACAGAACACGACTATGGCTGATTGTGAAAATAAACCTTTAACGCCTCCCTCAAAAGGATAGCTCCACATTGGGTTTGTATAATAGCCCTGCTCTCTTGTTGTTCAATGTCGGCAGACAGTCACTCCACCTCAGCCCTCCTTACTGGTGGCAGCTATTCCCCTTTTGCCTCACACATGAAATACATACCATGCAACTTTCACGGAATTGTAGCCATGTTAATCTGTATCAGCAAAAACAATGAGTCCTTGTGGCACCTTAGAGACTAAAATTTGTGCATAAGCTTTCGTGGGCTAAAACCCACTTCATCAGAATAATGCAGTGGAAAATACTGGAGCAGGTATAAATACATGAAAGGAGTTGCTTTACCAAGTGTGAGGTCAGTCTAATGAGATAAGTCAATTAACAGCAGGATACCAAGGGAAGAAAAATAACTTTTGAAGTGGTAAGAGAGTGGTCTATTACAGACAGGTGACAAAAAGGTGTGAGTAACAGTAGGGAGAAATTAGTATTGGGGCAATAAAGTTTAGGTTTTGTAATGACCTAACCACTCCCAGTCTTTATTCAGGCCTAATCTGATGGTATCCAGTTTGTAAATTAATTCCAGTTCTGCAGCTTCACAGTGCAGTCTGTTTTTGAAGTATTGCCACTTTTACATCTGTTATTGAGTGACCAGGGAGATTGAAGAGTTCTGCTATTCAAGGGACATCATCATGGGACCTAACCACATAAGCCACACCATACGGGGCTCGTTCACCTGCACATCTACCAATGTGACATATGCCATCATGTGCCAGCAATGCCCCTCTGCCATGTACATTGGCCAAACTGGACAGTCTCTATGCAAAAGAATAAATGGACACAAATCTGACATCAGGAATCATAACATTCAAAAACCAGTAGGAGAACACTTCAATCTCTCTGGATAGCCAGGGTACAGCTTCATGAGCCAGGGGAGTAAGGGTAAGCTGGGTACGCCAGAATCACTACTGGCATTTCCACATCACCTATGGTAATCTGTCATTTGGGAAGGAATGTCTCTGCTTGCAGTTTTCTGAATGGTCCTGTGTTCTTACACATGTATGCATCATGCAACTTCCCTGACCAATGCACACTGATATCAATGAAACATCCCTGGTGATCATTAATGTTTGCATAACCAGAGCAAAGTAGCCCTTTTCATTGATGCATTCAGTACCAGGGTGGGCTTGTGCCAAAATAGCATTATGCATGCCATATATTGCCCCACCACAGTTCAGAAGCCCCACTGCTGCAAATGTCTTGCATATTGCCTAGAGTCACAGTCCTGAGGTAGCAGGAGATGATAAATGCCCCATATTCTTGCATGACAGCCATCCTGTAGATTTTCCAACTCCAAAATGATTTCCTGCTGACCAGTAGCAATCCAGCATTGTGAGCTTTCAGAGCCTGATAGCCACTTGCTTCTCCACTGTCAATCCAAGTCTGTTTCTCGTGTCCCTGCAATAGAGGGATGAGTTGAGCTTAGCACAGAGATCCAGGAATGTGACTTTTCACTTCTGAAAGTTCTGACACTACTGTTCGTTGTCCCAGACCTGCATTACAATGTGATCTTGCCTATCAATGCTCATTTCTTGGGCCCAGAAGCAGCATGCCACTGTCTGCAGCTGCTCTGTGAACATCACCAGCAATCTGGAAATTTTTTCTATATGTCCATCAAAAAAAAATCTCCTCAAATATATCTTTGTCTTCGTCATTGTGTTTTCAGTTGTGGTGGAATTTCCTGAAATCTGCAAGTACAAGAAAATCATACATCCTGTATTTGCAATACTCCTAGGGAATAGTGCTGAGCTCTGTGGTCTCCATGTTTCTGTCAAACATTGCAGAAACTGAAAAGCAAAGAATGGGTTTGCGAGATTTTCAAAAAATGGCATGACAATTATGGGATGTACAATGTATTATGGATGGCGAAAGAGTGCATGCTGGGAACTTGATCCTTAACTCCCAGAAATCCCTGGGCAAATCATTACTGCCCCATAAAATACTACAAGAGTGCCCCCAAAGGAACTGCATGAGACACAGGCAAATGAGACACTGGATTGCCTACCCAGCACAATGCACTTTGCATTGCCACATGCACTCATGGTGAGTGCATACAGCTCTGACGCAAGCAAACAGGTATGCATACACCCAAGTGACATACAAGCTTTGGCAGCTGTACAACAATGTAACTTGCATCAACTGAAGTTTGTAGTATAGACATGGCCTAAAAGTATGGTGAACTCAAATGAGCTTAACAGAAAGTCAGTGAGAATCGGCACGTTTTTCTAGTTCATTTTTGTTCAGAGATGCTGTTGGATGCTTGGTTTAAAGTACAATTCACTTTATAAATCAGAACAAAAATAGTAAAACACTAGCTGATGCTTAAAATCAGGGCTGAGGCAGAGGGGTAATTGGTGAGTAGGAAGGTCTGACATGCTTTCTGTCCCAGAGAACTCCAAGAAGTCAAGTTTTGTTTCCATTTCCCCCTCCCCCGCCCAATTTTATTGTCAAAGTGAAAGTGGGCAGGCTAGAGACAAGATGAACACAGCCTCTGTAACAGCGCTTGCCAGGCCTGCCCCCTTCCCCTGCTTTATTCAAAGTTACCTGATTTTTGGCAGCTTGTTTGTCTCAATTGTGCTGCACTGAGAGGGACTTGGAGGGATCCAAAATGGAGATTGTTCCATTTATAGGGTAATCCTCTCCCATAGCTGGGATTATACCAGTGAGAAGGGAGAAAGGCCCATTTTACACAGAACCTTGGAAAGGAGACAGAGACAAGGTAAAGTACTTGTTTTCCTTGAGCTAACTGATGTTATTTTGGAGGTGCATGTTCTTTCACTTTAACCACATTTTGTAATAAAGTCACCCAAACACAGAATCTTACATGGAACTGGGTTTTTATTTATCTCCTTGCACTTCCCATTCTATAAAGCACTGTGACCATTACTGCTGGAGAAGCAGATGGCATCATTCAGAGCACCCATTGCTCTCCAAAAGACCCTGGACTGGAGAGCCATTGGTGGAAGTCTGCGCTGAGGGATGCTGTGAGGCATGTGATAAGCAGAGACCCTTCCCTGAAAATCTCTCTTTTCTAGATTTTTCAGTGACAAACTTGGTCAAAGCCAGGTTCAAGCTGATGAAAAGGTTCTAAGATAGTATGAACAGAATTGGGATAATACAATCATAACCTCTTTTCCAATAAAGATATGTTAAACTACTGTAGTCACCTCACATCCCCAAGAACAGGTATTTGTGAAAGTATTTCAGGGAGAGGGGAGACACTAATTGTTGCTTTTTAAATCAACATTGAATTCTAACTGACTTTCTTATTTTAAGAAAAAAATAAAGAAATAGAAAGTTCTGGGAACTGAAGTGAAACTTTGAAAATTGCGTTTTCTTATGTTATCAATACGATTAAAGTGCCCTCTTCTGGAAGCTGTTACTAACAGCTAGTTAATTTTAAATATTTGTTAAAACCACAGTATTTCTTGTTTCTGATTATGACGTACGATTTTTTCCTGACACTATACATTGTTTATCAGATTATCTTATAATAGTTTGACCTACAGCTGAACTAGTTTGACTGGAAATATTAAATAATATTTTAAATGTACAGATTAACAGAGGGAAATTGTTATGCCTGGCCTTTATGTTATAGAAACGTCCTTTCTTTAAAGGAACTCTTCACAGAACTGGTATTATAAATATCATCTGCAAAACCCAGAGCAAGTATTTGAAACTGTAAATAATATTGCACTTGTATAGAACAAGTATTTGGTTTAGACTAAAATTATTGATTTGAAATTAATGTTATTAAACACTATGTTAATATATCTTTAGTTTTTGCCCCAATTGTTTAAGTTTACTTTTGATATTTTTCCATCCCATGATAAAAGTATTATATTTAAGGTCATTAGCTTGCAAACACACTGAAATGAGTTTTCATAGTGTCACCACTTCTCATTTTGTATTATTCTTGATGCTTCTTTTTATAAAACCATTTGAGGATTTGTCAACTGAGAGCAAAATATTGAGTGGGTGAATTTTCATTTATTTAAAAAAAAAAAAGCCAACCCAGTCTAGTTGTTTTGGTTTAGTGTTCCCATATAAAACATTAATTCATTGTCCAATGCTTTCTAAGTACTTTCATCAGGGTAACCCTTGTTATATGTTTCCTTTTGTTTAATTACATACTTTGTTTCTATAGCAACTAGAAAGCATATAATCAGTTTCAGTTCCTGAGTCTTTACACAGTGATTTTGCTTTCAGTGTACAGTAGTAAAAAAATAATCCGTCTTTAGAACTCTAGACACTATCTGCTCTTTCTGAATATCCCTTAATTAGTATGCAGTAGGATTAAATCGAAAAGTAGTTCTACTGCAACTACAAGAAACCGAATATAACTAATATTATACTGAAATAGAAAATTCAAGAACTATTGCTAACTAACTCCTGCATGAATTTACTGCCACCTTCAGGCTTTCATCAAAATACATCTCTGGTATATTTTTCATGTGTCTTCTGGTCAAATTATTTGCTTGAGACAGATTTAACTTTACGAAGCATCACTGACTGCTTTGGATTTAATTTCTTTAGGGGAAGTTCTAAATGAACGATTAGAGTTTTTTGGTTTCAGAAAAAGTATGAAGCCTGGTTAATTTACACACAGTCTGAAGAGAAATTCCACATCTCCTTCATAAACTTGCTCTTTCACTTTATCTTCCTCTTTTTCCGTCATTTTACCACTGAGCCATTGGAAAAATAAAGGTAGTTATATTGTTTGAAGATTTTCCCATTGCACTGCTCTGTTGGACAAGAATACAAAATCCAGCATAGCTAGCCAAATGTTAATGCTAAATATTCAGCACTTTCTCTGTTTTCTCTTCTGTAAAAAACAAAAACATTTGTAAAAATAGAGAAGGTTCTTAAAGTATATCTAGATTCTGACTCAGAAAGTTAGTTCTTGTAGCCTGAGTAATGTCTGTAATTTAAAGTCTATAATCTCTGTTATAGCATTATTCTACAATACTTCGAGTCCTTCGATATATTTTTAAAATAGGAAATCTCTTAAATTCAATAAAGAACAAGTTTTACAAAACAAAAGGTGTTCAAGAGCAGAATTAGAACAGTACAACCTTCATTAAACTGCCTAAATTGGTGTCCTTGATATATACATATATATACACATACCTCTACCCCAATATAACACGAATTCAGATACAGTGCAGTAAAGCAGTGCTCCAGGGGAGCAGGGCTGCGTACTCGGGCGGATCAAAGCAAGTTCAATATGACATGGTTCACCAATAAAGCGGTAAGATTTTTGGGCTCCCAAGGACAGCGTTATATTGGTAGAAGTGTTTATATAAACTACATTACAAGAACAATATTAAGGTTGCAAAATCTAATACTTAAAAGTTAGAAAATTACAGAATTAAGGTGTCCCTGGCCCATTTGTGCATGTGCATTATGAAACAATCTTTAATATCTGATCTTGTGCTACTTTTTCCATAGGACTCCTGCCTCATTCACAGGGGCGGCTCTAGACATTTCGCCATCCAAAGCACGGCAGCATGTCACGGGGGGCGCTCTGCTGGTCACCAGTCCTGAAGCTCTGATGGACCTCCCGCAGGTGTGCCTGCTGAGGATCCACTGGTCCCGCGGCTCCACAGAAGGAGGAGGTCCACCAGAGCCACGGGACCAGCAGACCGAAGGCAGCCTGCCTTTCGCCCTCCCAGTGACCAACAGAGTGCCCCAAGCACGCGCTTGGCATGCTGGGGCCTGGAGCTGCCCCTGCTCATTCAGTGCACAGGATGGATGGTGCCCAATGAATGAGCAGTTATTCAGTGTTTTCTTTTATCCACATTGTCAGGTGTGTGACCTCATGCATTGTTTACTGTATACTATTCACACCCAGTCCCAAAGACATTATTAATTTTGTTTTGGGCTTTTCCATGGTGTTTACCACTGTAGTATCCGAGTACTTCACAAGAATAAATAAATTTACCTATTTAAAATCTATTTTTCCACATGACCCCTCAGGAAAAAATCCCCTGCCTTATTCAGTGCACAGGACAGATCTGTGCTGGGGATGAATCAAGGCTGTGTAGTAAAGGAGGCTATTCTCTGTAAGACTCCTGCCTCATTTGTTGCAGAAGTTGTGCAGTAAATGTGAAGGAGGCAGGGAATTGCTTGCAGGAAGAGAAAGGAGAGTCTGGTGGTTAAGGGAAGACAATTGACTGCTGGAGATCTGGATTCTATCCCTGCCTCTGCCAGAGTTCTTGTGTGACAAGTCACTTGAATCAATTGGTCCAAATCACACTATTTAAGCCATAGGAGGCCCAGGAAGTTGTCTGAGCAACTAGGTGATTCCTGTTTTGGCTCTGTTGGACCCTGGTTATGCCTGCTTCTTTCACTTAAGCCTGTTCCTGCTCTACTTCTGCCTCACTTCTGTCTTCATTCCTGTTCTCAATGTGCTCCTGCACCAGGCTTGGTCCTTGCCTCTTCTTTGGTTCCTGCCCTTGTGCCATACTTCCAACCATCAGTTACTAGTCGTGTCATGACCCTTGGCTTTGGCATTTAGTATCTGACCTTGGCTCGGACACTCAGTTTCAATTCCTGGCTTTACCCCTGGCTCTGGTAACTGGAAATTGACTCTGGTGCTGACCCCAACCTAGATGGCTGCTCTACCCCTAGACCTGACTGCTGCTCTCATCACTGGGCCACACTATCCATAGCAGATAATGGGAGTTTCTTAACTAGAGAGGTAATGTAGTTCCTCCTCCTTAAATAAAGCTTGGAGGCTTTACTATAGCCCTTCACTGCCTTTAGGAGACCATAGATCTTTTTCTGGATTATTCAATTATCACCTGTTCTTAAAACATGAGACTCCAACTCAGTGTGAATACGCTGACTCATCTCTTGCCTTCCTGAAGTAAGGGCATGATCGAAAGCATCTTGAAGTCAATAGAAAGATCCTCATTGATTCAGTGGGCTTTGAATCAGGATCAGCAATCTTTAAATACATACAGCAACAACAGAATCTTGTCACACTGACTCATGCTGAGTATTACATTCTGCCTATTGTTCTGTGTAATAAAACTACCCATTATAAGGTTGGCAGAATCAGGTCCTAACTGAATAAATCCAATTGGAATAAAAAACAGGGATTTTATTCTTAGAATATTTCCCAGATTTTATTCTCAGGACATCACTTACACTTAGAAGTTTCAGTAACTTGTGTGAAATATACATATGCACTTCTCCATGCGGCTTTCTCCACCACAACTTCCTGTCATCATCATAAAACCTAGCCCATATATAGTCCTTTTCATCCACAGATATTAAATCAGTTTGCCAAGAAGGTTTAAGTATTATCCCTATTTTATTGATGGGGAAACTGAGGCACCCAGAGATGTAGTAACTAGTTTGAGGGAGTAGCTGACCCAGAAACAGAACTCTGATTCCAAATCCAGTGCTCTATCTACTAGGTAATACTGCCACCCTGTCATATAACTTTAGGGATCTTTTCCTGCAAAATTTAACTGCCTGTTAACATCAGTTTCCACAGCAAGAGGGGCAACTCATGGGTGGGGCACAACAGGTCAACTGACCCTCCAGCAGCTGGCCCAGATGGGAGTGGGGGCAGAGCTGGAAGGAAGAAAGGCAAGGCCAGAACCTTTCCTCTTCCAGTCATGCTACCTGGGATGCTGCCCAGTGCAGTGCAGTGGCTGACTGGAAGACTGCCTGGCTGCAGCAGCCCAGGCTCAGCTTCTGGGGACACTGACTGAGCAAGCTGGAGCCCCTCCACCTCTCTGGCATGCTCAGAATTGGCCACTGTCCCCAGAAGCTAAGCCTGGGCAGGAGGCAGCCCACTGCCACCAAAGCTAGGTGCTCTCACAGGCAGCTGCTGTGCTGCACTGGGCAGCATCCAGAAGTGGTTCCAGGACCTGGCTGCCAGGAAGAGCAGTTGAACATGCCAGGGGGAGCTGCTGCAGCAGAAGGACAGAGCCCCCCCCCCCCCCCCCCAGGGTAACATGGAAGAGGACAGGGAGAGTGTGGGGAGGTCATGTGTCCTCCCCTTTACCTGGCTCACCCTGTGTGTCCCTCCCACAAGATGCCTATTATAAGACTACACTTGTCTACACTACAGTTTTGCTGACAAAAGTCAGCTTTCATCGACAAATACCATGGAAGCATACGCACTGAAATGTTCTTCCCACCACTGTAACTCCCCTGCTATGCTGACATACCACCACCATCTTAGTGAGCGGCATAGGGCTTTTTGCAATGTAGTTAGAGTAACACAGCATTATTGAAAACAGTGTACTTGGTTCTGTCATGCTAATTGGCCTCCAGGCGATGTCCCACAATGTCCACCCTGACTGCTCTGGTCAGCAGTTTGAACCTGAAGGTACACAGGTATGTGCTCCTCCCACTTTTAAAGGCCCAGAAATTTTTAAAATTTCTCTTCCTGTTTGCTCAGCATGGACAGTTAACACAGCATCCTCCCAGCTGACCATGCTGGCTTCATGCAAGAGATGCGCTCCCTCACAGAGCACACTGGAGTTGTTGGATCTGATGGCAATGGCACCTGAATAAAGGATCGTCAAGGCCCTCCCACTTTTTGGAAGTGGACAGGCCTGGCCACTTTTCAGCAGGGGCTCTGCCCCTGCCCCGCCCTCTTCTTTCCCCCCCTTCCCCCGCCCCCAAGGTCCCACTCTCCCTAGCCAGGCCAGCTGCTAAAGCCCAGCCTGGGAGCCCGGACAGCTGTGGGGCAACGCATCACAGACCCTCCACTTGCCAGGGGTGGTGGTAGGGCAGATCAAGAGCAGCCCCTAGCACATGTCCCTGCCCTGTGGACCCCCTGTCCAGAACAGGAGGGTCCATGGCTCCCCACAGCTGCCTGTGTGCTGCGTGTAGCTCTTAGCTGGACTCAGGCTGTGGTAAGTCACCCAGGCAGCTGTGGGGAGCTGCGCCATGGTCTCTCCACCTGCGCTGGGCAGGGGGCCCATGGGGTAGAGACATGGGCCGGGGGCTGCTCTCAACTCCCTCATCCTGGGCAGGTGAAAGGTCCATGGTGCAGTGTCATAAGCATAAATCCTAATTCTGAACCTTAGAGTCCAAAATGTGGGTGCCTGCATGAAACCTCCAAGCTTAATTACCAGCTTGGATCTGATAGCGCTGCCACCAGCCAAAAATTTCAGTTGTTTGGCTCACTCTGTCTCTCCAAAACCTTCTCTGGCAGACCCCAAGACTCAGATGCCCTGAGTCTTACCACAAAGGGAAATAACCCCCCTCCCCTTGTCTTCTCTTACTTCCTCCCAGGCTTCCCCTCCGTGGGTTATCTGGAAGATATCTGTACTTAAACTCCTTGAATTAAAAACAAAGAGGGAAATTTACTCCTCCCCCTCCTTTTTTCCCCTCCCAGTCTTTCCTCTGAAGAGGGCCGTAATCCTGGCACAGGGATTTCTATCCCCTAGAGCCTCACTTAGAAAGAAAATCCAACAGGTTTAAAAAGAAAAAACTTTATATAAAGAAGAAAGAAAAGACATAAAAATGCTCTCTGTATCAAGATAACAATATTACAGGGTCAATTGCTTAGAAAAGATATGAATAAACAGCCTTATTCAAAAAGAATAGCAATTTAAACATTCCACAACTACACTACATGAAGCATTCAAACGGAAGAGCCACGAAGGCCTGCAATAAAACAATTAGATAAGCTCTAATTGTTTTCTATCTCTTTGTACTTATCTACAAGCTTCTTCGAAACTTGAAGCATTTAGATAGCTTGGAAGATAGAAATAAGTTCCCTTTATTATGCGAGTAGACATGATCTTAATAATGAACATTAGACCTGCGTCAAACTTCCTCACTTGAGCTATGAAAAATCCGGTTTCCTGATTGGTCCTCTGGTCAGGTGTTTGGTTACCCCTTTGCAGGTGAAATAGACATTAACCCTTAGCTATCTGTTTATGACATGCAGCTCCCCACAACTGCCCATGCAGCTCTTACCATGATTGGGTTTCAGGCCCCCAGAGCCAGATCCAGGTAAGAGCCATGTGCAGGCAGCTGTAGGGAAGTGAAAGGTCCATGGCTCCCAGCCCACTCTGGCTTGGCCAGAGGTGAGGCCTTGGGCAGAAGAGGAGGGGCAGGGGACCCTGGTGCCCCCACTTCGGGGCAGACTCTTCCACTCTTGTTTGATGGATCTATGGCAGTGGTTCCCAAACTTTAACAACCTGTGACCCCTTGTAACTAAAATGTCAAGTCTCTCAAACTCCCTCTTAAAAATGAAAATCTCCAGGGATTTTCTCCTTTATCTGAGTATAAGTTATAAAAGCAGTGATCTTGGAAATATAAAATTTGTTTTTATGACATGCTTATTACACACTATTTATTATTAATCATTACAGTGTTATTACATTATGAATATGGCAACACTCTTCCAAGAGCTCACTTTTGTAGCTTGTATCACTTTGAATAAGCCTGTTATAAGACAAGGCTCCTAGGTTTCATCAAGGAGTATCAGATGTGAAACAGCATTAAGGTATTTAAGAAGCCAACTCAAAGAGTTCCTCCTATACAAGCATTCAGGTCTTGAGCAGTCCTGGCAGAGCCATCGCTAGCCATTTTGGTGCCCTACACAGCCCACCTACAGGGCAGGGGGCAGCCCCAGGCTGCCACAGAGGGGGAAGGAGCAGGCTTGCGGGGAACCACCCCACCAGCACAAGCCAGCGGAGCAGGCTGGGGCCGGGTTGCTCCACTTCCTGCTGCCCGGTGAGTGCAGGGCAGGCCTGACCCCGCACTCACAGGGCAACAGGAAGTGGCATGACCCAGCCCCAGCCCATTCCGCTCTGCTCCCCTGACTCCCAGCCTTGGAGGCCAAGGGGAAACCAACCTCTACTGCAATCCTCAGGGGAAGGGGTGGAGTGGGGGAACAGCTGGGGCAGAACAGGGGCAGGGGCAACAGGGAAGAGGCAGAGCAGGGGCAGCACACAGCTGCCTAGGGGACCAGAAAATGTGGTGCCCCAAATTTCCTGGTGCCCTATGCAGCTGCATACTCTGTCTATGGGTAAGGACAGCCCTCAGTCCAGGCAAACAAAACACATTACAACAAAGCTTAAAACTTGTCCTTAGTAATAATTTTTAAAACAATACTAGCTATCTATTTAATTCTAAAAATAGAAAAACAATCCACCTCCCTTTCCATTTCTTATAAGGAGTCTTGAAGGGGCTAATGGGAGGTAGAAGGGACCCAGCCCCACCCACTACACTGGGTCCCAGCCCAGGGACCCTGTAGATAGCAGCTGTCTGCTGTGTACCTTTAACTGTATTGTATGGATTCTCTAATTCTCTGGGTCACTTCCCCACAGCCCTGCATCATCTTCACCCTTACCTAAGGACCTTGTCCTAATGGAGTTCCAGCAACCAGCTCAGGGCTCCTTCTCACTCTCCCCAGTTGCATCGCATCGCTGCACACCATCCTCTATAGCTCTATCAGCCAGCCATACTCCTACAGCTCTTCTTATACTAGGCTGCTGGGCTCTGATTGGCTGTGTCCCACAGAGCCACTCTAGGCAATTTGTAGGACCCTCTCCACTGCCCTTTTTTGGAGCACAGCGTGGCAGGGCCATGAAGTCTCCAGCAGGGGGCCTGGTATACCTCGTCACAGATGGCCACTCACTTTTCAACAGTGAGGGCAGCTCTCATTCTGGTGTCCTTGCACGGCTGTCATAAGGTATGATTCCCAAATCTGAACCTTAGCGTCCAAAATTTGAGTACCTGCATGAAACCTCTAAGCTTAATTACCAGCTTAGATCTGATAGCACTGCCACCAACCAGGAATTCCAGTGCCTGGTACACTCTGATCTCCCCAACCTTCCCTGGCCCCCAAGAACCCAAACTCCTTGGATTCCTAAAACCAGGAGAAATAAATCATTCCCCCTTCTTTCCCCCTCCCAGACTTTCCCTCCCTGGGCTATCCTGAGAGCTACTGATCCAACCTCTTTAAATCACAATACAGAGAAGCATGTCCCTTCCTTTCCACAAAGATGCAAACAGATCAAGGAAAACAGAGAGAGATTCCACCTCTCCCCCCTCCCGTCTCCCCCCATCGGTCCTGGTGAGTTATCCCAATCCCCTGGGATAAAACAAGGGAAACAAGAAAAAGATCAATCAGGTTCTCTAAAAAGAAATCTTTTAATAAAAGAAAGGAAAAAGTAAAGAATTATCTCAGTAACTTCAAGATGTAAATATTACACACACTAGAAAGAAACTTTCCCCCCAGTACCAATACAAATCAAAATATTCCCAGCAACTACACATATAAAAGTTAACCAGCCAGATCCACACTTGCAAATAGAGTAAAACAAACAAAAGGCCTAAAATCGCCTTTTTACTTACTCACTATTCTGAATAGATAAGAGACTGTAGCAGGGAGATTGGCAGAGACCTGGTTTCCTTTCTAGTCCTGTCCCGGACCCCGAGAGAACAAAGCCAAACCCAAAAACCACAAACAAAGGCTTCCCTCCCTTTGAGAGTTGAAAGGATCTTGTTTCCTGATTGGTCCTCTGGTCAGTTGTTGTTTGTTAACCCTTTCCAGGTGAAAGAGACATTAACCCTTAGCTATCTGTTTATGACAACCGCAGTGCTGGGACAAGCTCCACGCACAGTTCCAGGAAGGTGGATTTGCTCATCCGAAAGTTCTGCTGCCATTGCTCGTCATCTCATACATGCATCACAATGTGATCCCACCATTCAGTGCTTGTTTCCTGAGCCTAGTGCCGATGGTCCACCGTGTGCAGCTGTTCTTGAATGCCAGCAGCAATCCTGAATTATTTGTTTCCATGGCAGACAGGAGGGCAGGCATCGCCAGTTCATTTTCTGTTTCGCAGGCCATGAAATACTGCAGGACCAGCCGTGTTGTGTTCATAATGCTCATCACTAGACTCATCAGCAATTCAGGATCCATGGTGTCAGGCAGAGATGGTGGGCACACAGTTTAAAAGGACTGTTGAAAAACAGTGCAAAATGAAGTTGGAAGTCCATGGAATGATTGGATGGAAATAACTGCATCATGGAATGGTGAGCACACCCCCATGATGCACTGCTATCCATTCCCAGATCTCCCAGCAACAGAGGGTGCCAGAAGGTAGTGAGTTGCACGGTGGGATAGCTACCCATGATGCAATGCTCTCTTTGTCAATGCAAGAGCAACAACTGTGGATGTGCTCTGCTGACACAAGGAGCATTGTGTGGACATGCACAACCAATGTAATTAAAGCAGCTTATGATCATTGATGTAACTTGTCGACTTGACTCTGTACTGTAGACAAGGCCTAAATGTGCTATTTTCAATACACTGAGAGGCCAAAAGGCTGCTTCTCTCTGACCTCAGGCACTGAAGTTTCTCGAGGACTAGATAGCCAGCCTTTGATGTGCAGAGATTCTTGCCTTCTCTCAGCCCTCATATTGACCTCTATTGGTATGTCTGCACTGCAGTTAAAAACCTGTGGCTGTTACATGGCAACTGACTGGGGTTTGAGATAAGAGGATGTTTAATTGATGTGTAGAGATTCGGGTTAAATGGGACAGGTGAGGTGGCGTGGTCCCAGAGCTTGGGCTGCAGCACAAGCCTGAATATCTATGTCATAATTAAACAGCCCCTTAGCCCAAGCCCCAGGAGCCTGAATCAGCTGGCAGGGACCAGCTGTGGGTTTTCAATTGCCATGTAGACATATTCCAAGAAGCTGTCTAACAATTTGGAAATCTGTCTACATACAGCTTATGATTCCTGGCTGATATGAAATTGCTGTGTCATGGAGTGCCTCAATGTGCAGTGTGTCAGCCATGAACTGACAAGGGCTATAACAAGTATCTGCCAAACCTGGGACAACATGGTGAAAGTAGAAGATAGGAGAAAGTAATTCCTCCAGTTTCTCTGCAGATAGTGAGAATAGAACAAAGGAACCAGTGGTAAGACTTAAGTCATGTCTCCACTAGAGACCTTACAGTGGCATAGTTGTACTGATGTGGCTGTGCTGCTCTAAGATCTCCTGTGTAACTGCTCTATGCTGAGGGAAGAGAGCTCTCCTTCCGACGTAATTAAACAACCTGCAACGAGCAGTGGTACCTATGTCAGTGGGGGGGGTTACCCGCCAACATAACGTTAACCACACCAGCGTGTCTGCCAATGTAACTTATGTCTCTCATGGGGGAGGTTCACTCGGGGGTGAGGAGGTTTCCCATGCTTGAGCAACATAAGTTATACTGACAAAAGTGCTAGTGTAGACATAGCCTCGTAAACTCAAGGGACTCACAGATAAAGGTATGGGCAGGATTGAGGAAGAGAGGGGTATGTTTTTGTAGCTGATGTTGGGGAGTGTTCCTATTTAACTGTGGGACTAGTCAAAGTAAAAGAAAACTGATGCGCAGGAGAGAGAGACTCCATGTTTGAGAGAAACCTTGTGCAGAAGGATCCTGCATATCCCAGCTGACTATCCTAAGTCCAAAGAATTCTGCAGAGCAGAGAAGAAAGTGAGGCAGGAAATGCATATAGATTCAAGACTGATATATTCCAAGGTCAGAAGGGACCATTGTGATTATCTGGCCTGACCTTCTGCATAACAGGCCATAAAACTTGCCCAAAAATATTCCTGGAGCATATATTTTAGAAAAAAATAGAAAATCTTTTAGAAAGATTAGAAAATCCAATCGATTTAAAAAATGGTCAGTGATGGAGAATCTACCACAACCTTTGATAAATTGCTCCAATAGTTAATTACCTTCACTGTTAAAAATTTATGCCTTATTTCCAGTGTGAATTTGTCTAGCATTGACTTCTGACCTTTAGATTGTGTTATATTTTTCTCTGTTAGACTGAAGAGCCCTGATCAAATATTTGTTCCACATTTAGGTACTTACAGACTGTGATCAAGTCACCCTTTAACCTTCTCTTTGTTAAGCCAAATAGGTTGAGCTCCCTGAGTCTATTACTATAAGGCATGCTTTCTAATCCTTTAAAGATTCTTGTGGCTCTTTTCTGAACCATCTTCAGTTGATCAACATCCTTCTTGAACTGTGGACACCAGAACCAGACAAGAGTATTCCAGCAGCAGTCCCAACATTACCAAACACAGCTGTAAAATAACCTCTGTATTCATACTCAAGATTCCCCTGTTTAAGCACCCAAGGATTGATCGCAATGTTAGCCTAGGAGTTTGTGTTCAGCTCATTATCCACCCCCAAATCTTTTTCAGAATTACTGCTTTTCAGAAGAGATCCCCCATCCTGTAAGCATGGCCTACCTTCTTTGCTTCTAAATGTATACATGTACATTTAGCTGGTTCAAAATGCACATTGTTTGCTTGCATTCATCTTACGTAGCTATTCAGATCCCTTTGTATCAGTGTCCAGTCCGCTTCATTATTTACACTCCCCCAATTTTTGTGTCATCTGCAAACTTTACCAGTGATGATTTAACCAGGTCATTCACAAGCGCTGTCTTTTACTTTTTCCCAGGAGTGTTCCATACCTGCTTTCCACCAAGGCCCTGCCCCCATTCTGCCCTTTCCCCAAGGTCTTGCCTTCACTCTGCCTCTCCCCTACTCCATCCCCTCCCCCAGGCCCCCGCCCACCGCTTCTGCCCTCCCCTAAACCCCTCCTGAGCCATCAAACAACTGTTTGGTGGTGGTGCTGCCCTCTATCAGCTGTTTGTCAGCAGCCCAGCCCCCATCAGCTGTTGGACAGCAGTGGTGGTGCCCCCGCATCAGTGGAGAGGTGTTTATCTAACCTCTTCTTAAAAAACTCCAGTGACAGGGATTCCACAACATCCCTAGGTAACTGTTCCAGGGCTTAACTAGCCTTATACTTAGATTATTTCTCCCCTAATATCTAACCTAAATTTTCCTTGCTGCAGATTAGTTACTTCTTGTCCTAGCTTCTGTGGATGTGCAGAACAATTACTACTATCCTCTTTATAATGGTCCTTAACATATATCAAGACTGTGATTGGGTCCCCCCTCAGGTCTTCTTTTCTCAAGACTAAATATGCCCAGTTTTTTTACTTTTCTTCATAGGTCAGTTTTATAAACCCTTTCTCATTATTGTTGCTCTCCTCTGGACTCTCCATTTTGTCCACATCTTTGTAAAGTGTGGCACCCAGCATTGAACACACTACTCCAGCTGAGGCCTCACCAGGGCTGAATAGAGCAGGACAGTTACTTTCCATGTTTTATATATGTTAAGACATATCAGATTAGGTTTTTTTTTCCAACTGTATTTTGACTAATTTAATTTTTGAACCCCTATAAGCCCCAGATCCTTCTCAGCAGTACTAGCACCTAGCCAGCTTTTCCCCATTTTGTATTTGTGCATTTGATTTTTCCTTCCTAAATGAAACGGACTTCTGAATTTCATCTTGTTGAATTCCGACCAATTCTCTAGTTTGCCAAGATCATTTTGAATTCTAATACTGTCCTCAAAAGAGCTTGCAAACCCTCCCAGCTTGTTGTCAGTCTGGGAATTTTGTAGGGCAGGGGCAGATGACAACTCCTCTGGCCATGGGAGAGAGGGGGAAGGAGGCAGCGCCTCCAGCCACAAGGGGCACAGAAAGTGCACCTCCAAAAGCAGGCACATTTTTATTCCTGTGCATGCTCTTGTTTGCACTTCATTATCCAAATCATTAATGAAAATATTAAATAGTACTGGACCCAGGACAGACCCCTTTGGGATCGCACTAGATACGTCCATCCAAGTTTGACAGCAAGCCACTGATGATTACTGTCACACTGTCTGGAGTGGTTCTCAGTTCCTTATCTGGGGCTCTTTTTTAGGGAGTATTTCCCCTCTCCTTACATAAGTTTAATGGCTTTTGGGTCAAGACTCTCATAAGACTGTGATTCACTCCTTGTTACTAACCTTTAGCTCATAGACTCATAGACTCATAGGTCAGAAGGGACCAATATGATCATCTAGTCTGACCTCCTGCACAAGGCAGGCCACAAAACCCTACCCATACACATTTATAACAACCCCACCCATGACTGAGTTATTGAAATCCTCAAAATTATGATCTGAAGACCTCAAGCTGCAGAGAATCCACCAGCAAGCGACCCATGCCCCACGCTGCGGAGGAAGGCGATAAAACCTCCAGGGCCTCTGCCAGTCCGCCCTGAGGGAAAATTCCTTCCCGGACCCAAAATATGGCGATCAGCTAAACCCTGAGCATGTGGCGCAGAACTCACCAGCTAGCACCCAAGAAAGAATTCTCTGCCAGTAACTCAGTTCCAGATCCCATCCAACATCCCTCACAGGACCACTGAGCAAACTTATCTGCCGATAATCCAAGATCAATTGCCCAAATTAAACTATCCCATCATAACATCCCCTCCATTACTTATCAAGCTTAGTCTTAAAAGCCAGATAAGTCTTTGCCCCCACTACTTCCTCTCGGAAGGCTGTCCAGAACTTCCACTCCCCTAATGGTTAGAAACTTCGTCTAATTTCAAGTCTAAAACTTCCTAATATCCAGTTTGTACCCATTCGTCCTTGTGCCTACATTAGTACTAGAACTTAAATAATTCCTTCTCCCTCCCTAACGTTAATCCCAGCCTGATATATTTATATAGAGCAAGCATATCCCCCCCGGAGCCTTCTTTTGGCCAGGCTAAAGCAAGCCAAGCTCTTTGAGTCTCCTTTCATAAGGCAGATTTTCCATTCCTCGGATCATCCTACAGTAGCCCGTCTCTGAACCTGTTCCAGTTTGAATTCATGCCTTTTATTTCTTACACACATGGGACACCAGAACTGCACACATATATTCTCAGGGGTGGGATCTCAACCCTAGCGCCGTATATAACGGCACTAAACACCCTCCTTCTCCCTTGCTGGAAATACCTCGCCTGATGCATCCTAAAACCGCATTTGCTTTTTTAACAGCCCATATCACCATTGGCCGGCTCATAGTCATCCTGCTATCAACCAATACCCAAGGTCTTTCTCCTCCTCCGTGCGCTTCCAACTGATGCGTCCCCAACGTATATCTAAAATTCTTATTTATTAATCCCTAAGTGCGCATGACCTTGCACTTTTCACTATTATATTTCATCCTATTACTATTACTCCAGTTTAACAAGGTGGTCCAGATCTGTCCTGAATAGGCTATCCCGGTCCTTCTTCCGTGTTAGCAATACCCCCCCAGCTTCGTGTCATCGCCAAAACTTTATTAGGCACATTCCCGCTCTTTGTGCCAAGGGTCAGTAACAAAAGGTTTAGAATAAGATCGGGTCCCAAAACCGATCCCTTGAGGACTCCACTAGTAGTACCTCCTTCCAACCTGACAATTCACGAGGTAAATTAGATCTACCGCATTTCCTTTGTCTAATTAACCAGTTCCTTATCCACCTTACAACTTTCATATTCATCCCCATCTTTTCCAATTTAACTAACAGTTCCCCATGCGGAACCGTGTCAAACTCTTAAAACTCTCAATATCAAGTTTAAATTTTGAACAGTGCTGGGATTATGATCTATAAGCCCAACTGACCTGTGGCATGTGAATCCTTCCACGACTAGGCCAACCGTCACACTGTCTGGAATGATTCATGACCATGAGTGCTAACCTCAGGGTAGACTGTCAAGAAGCAGGCCAAAGACCCCAAATTGGTTGTGTTCTGTAATTAGATTTCACCAACCCAGAAACAAATGTGAACTGCTAAAGCACTATAACAGTCTTACTATGGAGTCACAGGCAGTCCCCATTGGCATTCCAGTCTATCTTGCCACCCAAGCGATAGCTGGTTGCTATACACCAAAGATCACAAAATATTCAGGTTGCTCCCAGTCTCAAGAGACTACTCACTTATCCCAGGTCTACGTGTACCTTAAATCTCTCAACAAAGACCACAATGTTGTAATAAATTTTTATAGTTAGTTTATTAACTAGGGAAAAAATTAATTACAAAGTTTACAGCAGGCAAGCATATACAGAAATGAGTTAGTCTATGGTTTTAAAAGGTGACAGTGCTGTAGTAATCTGTCAGCTCTGAATGTCTTTCAGGGCTAACACAGGTGGATTCTGGAGATCTTTCCTCAGGATTCATAGCTGCTGTGGACCTGAAAGACTCCAGATAACAAAAGAGATGAAAAAAAATTCAGGTACTTTTATTTCCTTCTTCTAGAATTTAAGCTGATGAGACGAGTCCTTTTGCATGTAGCCTCTTTGTGGGTGTGAAGGGGCAAATAAAGTCTTTGTACAGTGATGTCCCACAATGGCCCACTTATTTTTGACAGGACTTCTTGATGGTTAGAAGAGAATTCCTCCTGACTGGGTTAACTGTTTCAGAGCAAACATTTTTTACACTTATAAAGCACAAAGTTATATTATCTTATAGCATGTGATAAAGATGTTATAAGTGAGATTAATGAAAGCAGCAACTTACAAGCATTTCATAAACACTAAACACATTGTTAATAAAGTTCACGACCCATCTTAACTATACCAACACAGGTGAAACAGACTGGTTTCCAGCAGTGAATTTGTCAGTGCTAAGCTGAGGCCTAAAGCCTTGGCATCTAGTCTGCCAGCATCACAATTACTCCTTCAATATAGTGTTTTAACCAGCTGTGCACTCATCTTATAGTAATTTCATCTAGACCCAATTTCCCTAGTTTGCTTATGACAAAGTCATGTGGGATTGCATCAAAAGCCTTACTAAATTCAAGACAGAATGACTACTGCTTCCCCTTATCCACTAGGACAGTAACACTGTCAAAGCCTTTAAGAAAGTTAGGTTGGTTTGACATGATTTATTCTTGACAAAATCATGTTGTCTATTCCTTATAACACTGTTAATCCTCTAGATTGGTTAAAAATTCATTCCAGTATCTTCAGGTATCAAAGTTAGGCTGACTGGTCTTTAAGTTTCCCAGGTCCTGTTTGTCCCCCTTTTTAAAGATAGACAAACACAGTACCTTTCTCTTGTCCTCTGGGAACTTACCCAGTCCCCATGAGTTCTCAAAGAACTCCTAACTGTTCCAAAGTTGAGTCATATAATTCCTTAAGTATCCTAGGATGAATTTCATCAGGCCTTGCCAACTTGAATACTTCTAATTTATCTAAATATTCTTTAACCTCTAATTGTGTTGAGCGTCTGGTCACCATTAACCTTATTACCGAAGACTGAAGGAAAATAGGCATTAAACACCTCAACCGCCTTCTTGGCATTTACTATTAGCTGTCCTTCCCCACTAAGTAGAGAACCTACACTTTTCTTCATCTTTCTTGTGCTCCTAATGTATTTAAAGAACCTCTAATTGTCTTTTATGTCCCTTGCAAGGTGTATCACATTTTATGCTTTATTCTTTTCATTTTGTCCCTACATGATTATACTATTCTTTTGTATTCCTCAGCAGTTCATTCAAGTTCCCACATTTTGTGAGATTCCTTTTTGATTTTTAGGTCATAAAGAGCTCTTGATGGAGCAATACTGGCCTCTTCCTATCTTTCCTTTACATTGGAATAGTTGGCAATTATGCCTTCTATATGTTCTCCTTGAGAAACTGCCTGCTTCCCTGTACTCCTTTTCCCCTTAGATTTTCTTTCCAGGAACCTTACATAGCCATTCTGAGTTTGTTAGTCTGTTTTGAAGTATATTGTCCTTATTCTGCTGCTCTCACTCCTTCCTTTCTTTAGAATCATGAAACCTGGCATTTCATGATCAATTTCACTCAAATTGCCTTCTGCCTTCAGATTGTCAACTTATTCCTCCCTGTTGGTCAGAGTCAAATCTAAAGTGGCTCTCTCCAGGTTACTTCCTCAACTTTCTGAAATAAAAAGTTGTCTCCAGTACATTCAAAAATATTTCGTGTTGTTACATTATTTTTCTAACAGATGTCTGGATAGGTAGAGTCCCCCATTACTACCAGCTCGTGTGTTTTGGATATTTGTTATTTGTTCTAAAAATGCCTCATCCATCTCCTCTTCCTGATTTGGTGGTTTATAGTAGACCCCTCCCTTTTATGCAGCTTAGTCAAGTCCCTATAAAGTTCTGTATGTTCTCTGCATTTGACTAAGTAATTGAGTCTACAAATTTTGCCACAGTACAGCTCCCTCTTTTTTCCTGATCACTAATAAATAGGGAGCGCTAGCAAAACAAATCAACTCCTCTTGAACTGTCAGCTTTTCTCTGGCAACCGTTATCCATGTTTACTCCATGGACATGTCTCTTTTTTTCTGAGCATTCAGAAGTAAAATAATTGACAAAATATAAAGGAATTCTGCATTGAAATTAATGGGAAACCCACTGGACTTGGAATGTCAATTTTAAAAATTCCAAGTTAAAAATAAGTAGTTAACTTGTATCTTAGCCTCTTACTTGCCAGGCAAACCAAAGAGGTGCTTACTCTAAGTAGGTCTAGAATGCAGCTGGGAGGTGTGATTGCCCGAACAAGTAGAAAGCTTCATGCTAGCACTGCTTGAGGTAGTGCACTAAAAACAGCAGAATAGACTGTGCTGCACAGATGGCAATTTGAGCTAGTCACCCATCCCCAAGCCTGGCCAACTCCCTAGGTTTGAGCATAGGTAGCTAGTCTGAGCCACCACCCAAGCCCAAGATCCACATAGCTATTTAAGCATGCTAGCTTGAGCAGAGCTAGTGCAAGTCTGTCTACTTGTGCCAGGAATCTCACCTCCCAGCTACAGTGCAGACATATCCTTTAAATGATTTATCGAGTAAATTAGGCAAGTCAAAAAGTAAGCAATGTGCTTTTTAAACCCATTCTTTCAATAAAGACTTCTAATTTCCTCCCCAGCCCCCAAACTCAATTCTGTCCCATTCATATCAGCTGCAGACAGGTATTACTTTGTACCCAGGGCTGACACTTGCTCTACACTACAAAATTTAAGGGCAGCAATTGTGCTATCTGAACTGGGGTTGAACACAGTTTAGCTGCAAATGCTAAGCAAGCCCTTACTTGTCCACATAGTGTCTGAACAGTGTGAAAGGGTTAGTTGACAATACATTTGTTAGTGCAGAGCAGGTCTGGAGAGTGTAATAGTGGCTTGTTACCAGCAGCAAGGGATAGCATGGAGAGAAAGCAGCAAATACTGAGCTTGTGTACAAAGACACTACTCTCAAGATACATGCCCAATATAAACTAAGATTCCCCTGCACATCTGTTCCAGACTGTAAACTACTTTCCACAGTGCTTAAGTTTGCTTTACGCTCATTCCCCTTTCTTGCAGGCAAAAGTGTATATTAATGTTACTGTGGTCAGCTGTTAAAAATGCTTGAGTAATGCATAGTGTCCATATTACAGTAATGCCCACATTCACTTCTCCAAACCTAAATTAATAAAAGTTGCACATGTACACACTTAGATGGCATTTGAGTAACTTGTACAGTTCCTTCTTCAAAGATTTTGAAAAAACTAAGAAAGTTAACTTTCAAATTAACGAGTGTATATTTCTACAATTTTCTAAGCAAACCTTGTTTAGTACATGTGTACGACTTATACTTCTATAGGGTTTAAGCTTTCACATATTAAAGACATGGGGGTAAATAAGCCAGAAAAGACAGAGACTTGTATTACATCTCTGGTTATATAAGTCCATACATATACTGGAATATAGACTTCTATATTTAAGTTTATTGCAAAGATATTGGATTTAAAAGTGATTTTCCAGTCAAATATCTGTATTCACCTTTTTAGGTTCTGTGGAAGACAAACATTTCTAGGCAACATTAAAAACTACAATATTTTTAAGTTCTCTTTAGAATTAAACATCTGCAACTTTCAATGAAAAATAAAAAGAGCAACACAACTGTACAAAGTGTCCACTATCACAGATCATTTATACACTACGTTAAAAAATACAAATATTTTATTACAAATTTTTTTATCAAACTGTGTACATACAGTAAGTACTGTCAAAAGCCAACACATCAATTGTTATTTTATGTACAGTTGACTAATGTTAATGTGACATGCAGTTTATCCTGAGGAATGCTTTTCTATCATTGTAAAGCTCCAATATTTTAGACTTTTGGCAACAGTCAAGTAGTTACCACCCTGCACCAGCAATGACATTTCAGAGATAAAGCAGTTAAGCATTATGTAGGGCAAAAGAGAGTTTTGCATTGCCATGATCAACTTAAGCAAATGCATGTTTTCCTTGCTCCAAGATGAGTCATCATAATAGACAGTAAAGTGCACACAACCACCAGGAAAAAACAAACAAACAAACTTATTTTTCCTCCATTCCCACCTGTTATTCTACATACTCCAAACAGGTACTATAACATTAAGGATTTCAAACTCTGCCCCTGATATCCTGAAATATAACTTCTGTGCAAGCTTAACTTTCTAAACTGCATGAAACAATTCCATTAAGAAGAGAGTAAAATATGGGAAATCTGGAAAGATGGCACATGGTGAGCAGGTCACTGTTAATTTGTCTCAGAGATACCATTTCTGAGGGTACATTTTACTTTTGACAAAAAGTGTTTGTTTCATAAGACTACAGATCAGACAAGTACAGCATGCAATACAATACTTGGTTATTTACCATTTACATGGTAATACTGCCAGGCATTCATGCCCTCTGTGGACCATATAGCACTGCCTCTATCTGTAGTGTAACTAATTTTACATTGCCTTTGCTAGTGACGTTCTTGCATAACTTAGAAAAGAAAGCCACCAACATTTTAAATTTATTATGGGGTACCAGAAAGTGCTTCTCATAAATGTCTTAATATTGACTTTATTTTGTTAAAAGTGGCATGGTAAACCTTATAAAAGTCAGAACTGTCCAGGGTCTCAAGTTTAAAAAATTCTGTTCACTTTGGATAAAAGAATATGTAAGTCATTAGACTATTCAGAAGCAACATTTGTGCAGATTAACTTACACTCACAAGACAAACAAGACAATTCACTTAATATATGAAGTGAACTGCTGGTAAAAAAATAATTGCACAGTTACCACACAATCTAGTCACAAATAATAAAAGCAAATGTTTTGCATTTTACAAATATTTTTAAATCAGAAGTTCAGCCATTATCTGTAAAGGCATACTTCATATCTTAGGCACTGGACCCAGCTTAGAGGTAAAATGTCTTGGTCAACATGATTAAGAGTCATCACCATTCAAGGACATCCATATGAAGTTTACATACAGTACTACAAATACATCAGATACTGCCATAAATTTAATGAGAATACAAAACATTATTAAATACATCTTTCACCTCATGGCACATCAAGCATGTTAACACCACTTGTTACACATCTGATTAGTAATGGTCAATTGTGGTTATGTTTTATTGAATATTTTCCTTTCTGTAACTGAGAAATATACAGTTTGGATTTACTTCCATCAGGCCTCTTAAACCACACTTCATCATGGTTAATTGTTGTAATTATGGCACTGAAAAGAAAAAAATAGAATTTAGAAACAAATGATCTTATAAACCAAAGGATCAGCCTCACAAGTAGAGTGCTCTTTTGGAATACTAAATATTTGCATTAAGAAGTACTAGGCCCAGCTACTGCCTCCTTCCTGATTATGTTGATATTTTTAACAACAGAATTCTGTAGCTGACACAAAAGATACATGAACATATCTAGGAACACTATCTTCACTAATAATTTTTCATCCCAGCATCTCTTAATGTAATAAAAATGATAGTTCTAATGAATCTCAAACATTTAATTTGGTTAAACAAAGCATTCACCTTCTCTTTTAATGTATAGGATCTATAGTAAAAATAGAAGTTTGTCTCATAGTACCCATTGAGAAGACCTTATCAATACACCAATCTGAAGAGAGCTTCCTGAAAAAAAATGAACAGGTTAAACGAAATTGCTCTCCAGCGAAAAGAAAGTTAGGAAGAACTTGTATTTAACTCTTAGCCAGTACACACAAAGGAAAAACTGAATTGTTTGGCTAATTGAACTTTTCTTACACGGATTACTTAGTTAAACATTAATGCAAACACTTCTGGAGTTGTTTTTCCTCATTGTTCCTTACCAGAAAGTTTCAAGGCACAGTCCATGCTTTCCTTTGGACCACCTGATTTAAGGATTAAAATATAATTTGACACTTGATTGCTAGTGGTGTGCCAGTTCAGTCATTATTACTTTGACACTCAGCTGAAGAGAATTCACAGAATCATGAAAATGTAGGAATGGACGGTACCTCCAGAGGATATCTAGTCTATCTCCCTAAACAGCATCAGGACCAAATATATCTAAACCATCTCTGATGGGGGGGTCTAACCTGTTCTTAGACAATGCCAAAGATGGGGATTGCACAACTTCCCTAGGTAACAATTTCAGTACTGAGATCTTTAGAGTTAGCGAGTTTTTCCCCCAATAGCTAACATAAATCGCTCTTGCTGCAGAGGAAGACCATTACTTCTTGTCCTACCTTCAGTGGACCTGGAGAACAGTTGGTCACCAGCCTCTCTATAACAGTCGTTAACATATATGAAGACTATCATCAGGTCATGTCCCCTCCCCCACCCGCAGTCTTCTCTCTCAAGACTAAACATGCCCATTTTTTAAAAACTTTTCCTCATATGTCACATTTTCTAAACCTTTTCTCGTTTTTCTTGCTGTCCTGCGGATTCTCCCCAATTTGTCCACATCTTTCTTAAAGGACAACATTCAGCAGCACACTCAGTAGTTTAGCTGAGGGCTCGGTACTGAGTAAAGTTGGACAATTACCTTCCATGTCTTACATATGACACTCCTGTTAATACACCCCAGAATGATATCAGACTTTTTCACAATTGCATAACATTTTTTAATCAATTTGTGATCCGCTATAACTCTCAGATCTTTTTCTACAGTACTACTGCCTAGCCAGTTATTGCCCATTTTATATTTATACATTTGCTTTTCCCTTCTTAAGTGAAGGACTTTGCACTTATCTTTACTGAATTTCATCTTGTTGATTTCAGAGCAAGTCTCTAACTTGCCAAGGTAGTTCTAATCCTCTCCTCCAATGTGTTTGAAAGTCCCCCCAGTGACATCACCCACAAATTCTATAAGCGCACTCTCCATTATCCAAATAATTAATGAAAATATTGACTAGTACTGGACCCAGGACAGACCTTCTGCCACTATACTTGTCCTCCTGGTTTGAAAGCAAACTATTGTTAACTACTCTGAGTATGGTTTCAACCAGTTGTGCATACACTTGATAGTAATTTTATCTAGACCACATTTTCCTGGTTTGCTTACGACAATGTCATGTGGGACTGTGTCAAAAGCTTTACTTAAAAAAAATCAAATCAATCAAGGTAAGTGTCCACTGTCTCCCCCTTATCCACTAGGCCAGTAATTCAGTCAAAGGAGGTATTAGGCTGGTTTGGCATGATTTGTTCTTGACAAATCCTAGAAGATCATAGATGACAAGTAATAGCCAACAGGGCCTTAAAAATGCATTCTCTAATAATTCATTCTAGTATCTTTTCAGGTATTCAAGTCCGGCTGACTGGTCAATAAATCCTTCTGGTCCTCTTTGTTTCTCTTTTTAAAGACTCTTTTCCAGTCCTTCTGGACCTCACCCATCCTCCATGAGTTCTCAAAAGATATTCTCTATATTATATTAAAATTGCAACAGTTTACTCAGCCTTGAAATAACTAATATATATTAGAGGATCATGTAGTACTTGGATATTTGCAGCATACAAATTACATAGTTTAAAGCTGAGGTGACAATAGACAACCTCAAAGTAAGAGCTATTTATTTACACAACTCACATTACAGTCCATATCAGATCTCCAGATCATCTCAATATTGTAAATTTAACACACTCTTAATCATTGCTGAATGGCATAGCTGCTCTGATGTAGCAGGATCCAGTGCAGGATGTAGCACATGCCAATCAAATCTATGAAAGCCATGCTCTATGCATGAATGTTTGAACACATTTACCTGTGTGATCCTGTCCAAAACTTTAACAAAAAGTCTTCAAACTCAATGTAAGGCAAAATGGGAAAGGGCAAGTGATTTCCACAGATTTGTTTCATGACGGTTAATGTAAGTGCTAAAATAAACAACATATAATTGTATCCAAATTCTTTCTTGCTTCAGCTCTAAACAGTTTTGTTTTTTTTTTTAAAAAAATCCCTGTTCAAATGTTTTCCCTGGTAAGAGTAACAAAAATCAGTAGATACAGTTGACTTCAATTACTATTGTCCAATTCAGATGGATTTCTCCATTACAGAAGAGTAGTTTCTCACACAAACCTGTGTGGCTTTGCATATATTGGATCAAACTCCACCCTAAGATTTACTTGTATCATTCCATTGATGCTGACGGTTGTTGAAGTTTGAATGTGGAAATTTAGCTGTGAATACATGTATCTATATACTGGGCAGAGGGTCACATTTATCTACATTTTCAATGTATTGCTTAAAATTCACTGAAATTTAAGAGGTCCTACACATTCAACATAATTTGTACTTTAATCCACATTTAACAAAGATTCTAGTCTCGGAATAGTTAAGAGGTTTATGTTCTAAACAGAGCTCCAACTTTTCAGAACATCAGACATTTGAAAGCAAGGACCCATGATTTACCATCAGTTTAAAGCAGTTGTCAATAAAAGTCTGGAAATATTCAGGTAAGATTCCATTTAAAACTGGGTCAAAACTTGATCCAAACTTAATCCCCTTGATCCAAACACACTGAGGAAAAAGTTTCAGAATCTGGTAACAAGTTTCGGGGCTTCAGTCTATATGGTAAAATCTTGACCCCATTTAATTCCCATTAACTACAATGGAGCCAGGACTTCACTCATAGTTCAAAATCTATCACATCTCTGCCCTCTTACATAGAAACTGTCATACCAGATCAGACCAATGTTCAATCTAGTCCACTGTCTTGACTGATGTCAGTGCCAAGTCCTGTCTTGCCTCTATCAAGTACTAGAAATTACAAAGAGAACATTTACAGAATTCTCTCCCAGGTTTTTAATCAGACTTTTTCCTGAGGTGGAGCAGCTTGTGAAAGGATTCATTGGAGAAAAACTAGGGGCAAGTATTTGACATTTTCAATGGCTTTTTAATTAATGTATTACACACATTTAGGATGTGGGCTCAGATTTCATTTTTATAAACAAAGTCAGATAGCCTGATGTCCCCTCTTGCATGTGGATTTGCAGCCAGAGAAAAATACAGATGGAAAGTCTAAGGAAATACAGTATTTTAAGTGTGGTATATTTAGTGGGTTAAGATATGGAGTCAATTAAATTATTTTTCAATTCACCTCATACAAGTACTGTACTGCAATCTCTATCATGAAATTGTGTACAAAAAACCTGCATTCAAAAATAAAACAAACAATGTAAAACTTTAGAGCCTACAAGTTCACTCAGTCCTATTTCTTGGTCAGCCAATCACTCAGATAAACAAGGTTGGTTACAATTTGCAGGAGATAATGCTGCCTGCTTCTTTTTTACAAGGTCACCTGAAAGTGAGAAAAAGCGTTTGCATGGCACTGTTGCAGCTGGCGTTGCAAGGTATTTACGTGCCAGATTTGCTAAAGTCCGTATGTCCCTTCATGCTTCAACCACCATTCTAGAGGACATGCTTCCATGCTGATGATGGGTTCTGCTTGATAACGATCCTAAGCAGTACGGACAGTTCATTTTCATGAACTGAGTCAGATGTCACCAGCAGAAAGCTGATTTTCTTTTTTGGTGGTTTGGGTTCTGTAGTTTCCACATCAAAGTGTTGCTTTTAGGATGTCTAAAAGCATGCTCCACACCTCATCCCTCTCAGATTTTGGACGGCACTTCAGATTCTTAAACCTTGGGTCAAGTGCTGTACCTATTTTTAGAAATCTCACATCAATACCTTCTTTGAGTTTTGTCAAATCTGCTGTGAAAGTATTCTTAAAAACAAACGTGTGCTGGATCATCATCCTAGACTGATATATTTCATGTTATAGGGCAGAATGTGGGTAAAACAGAGCAGGAGACATACAATTCTCCCCCCAAGGAATACAGTCACAAATTTACCAGTAATTGACACATTTTTTTTAATGAGCATCATGTCTTAGTGCTTGGCTGAACAAGAAGTAGGACTGAGTGCTTGTAGGCTCCAAAAAGTTTTACAGAGTTTGGTTTTTGAGTGCAGTTATGTAACCAAAAAAAAATAAATAAATAAAAAAAATCTGCCTTTGTAAGTTACACTTCCATGATAAAGAGATTGCACTTCAGTACTTGTATGAGGTGAATTTAAAAATACTATTCTTTATCATTTTTACAGTGCATATATTTGTAATAAAAAACAATAATATATGTGCACTTTGTATTCTGTGTTGTAAATGAAATCAATATTGAAAATGTAGAAAAACATCCAAAAATATTTAATAAATTTCAATTGGTATTCTATTGTTATAAGTATGATTAATCGAGATTAATTTTGTTTATTGTGATAAATTGTTTTGAGTTAATTGCATGAATTAACTGCGATTGACAACCCTAGTTTTAGGCTATTATTTCAGACATATACATCAGCTGTCAAATTTTAAGTATTTTAAATATTAAGATAACTAAGCCTCTACACTTATATCATTTGGTACTTATGCTGGAGAAAGACAAAAATAGGTATCTACAAGACAGCAGCCCGTTATCTTTAAAGATAGAAAATACTGATAAATAACTAACATGGCAACAGCTGACTGAAATTGTAAGGTTGGGCTTTCCATTCACTGTATAATGTCTGCTATTGTAAACGGGAGTAGGCTATAATGACCTTTACCTTGTAGGGCACTCATCTTTCTTATCAATACATATTGTCTGTCCACGTCCATACCACTCTCCATCATAATAAAGTCGTCCTTCTTCAGACCTAGCACTGTGCAGATGCTTTTCCAATTTGACAGGTGCTAAAGTGATCAACAGAAATATTTATTACTGACCATGCAGATATTAAAGTCAGGTTTATAAATTTATTTTCAAATATTTATCTACATCAGCACATGCATATATGCTAAGTGTTTAGTTATAAAAAAGGGCATTGCTACCTTGGGCAACAAACAAACTAAAATCTGAGATAGTTAAGAGACAAGATGCTTTTTTCGTTTATCTCCTGATGTAGTGGGGTCCATTAAAAAGTCCATTTTCAGGTAAAACTAACATTAACCACAGTATCTGCAGCATTCCTATACCAATAATGTGAAAGTTTGCAAACACCATGGTGACTGTGGTATATGTGGCAAGTCTAAGTATCAATCATTGATCAAATTTCTTCCTCGTTCTCCCTACCCCACACCTCTCCTCTTCCAATACAATTGTGTCAGTGTACTATGTCATTAACCACAATACCCCAAGAGAAATTTGTCACTAAATAAAGCAACGCCTACTTGCTTCCTCCTCTGTTGTTCCCCAACCACTTCCTCCCCGTTGCTTCCCTTTCTACCTAACTTGGGCATCTAAGGTGAATATCACCTTGGTATCCAAACATTGTCCCCTTCTTCTCTCCCAAATTCTACTCTTCACTGACTCAGAGCAGCAGAGCATAGTGAAATGGATAAGCTCTGCTTAACTTCAATTAGTTGCTGCATGCAGAGCAGCTGGGGGAGGTAGAAGCCAGCGAAAAAGCATTAATATGCTGCACTGACATGCATCAAGCCAATCCAATCTGTTTCTCTACAAGTCTACTCCTTCTACTGGTATTCTTCCACTATTTAAGTATTAACATTGACTTTAAAAACATTTCACCATAATGAAGAATAACTATTTCATACAAATATATGTAAGAAAGTCAGACTGTCAGTGGAGAAAGCAACCCTACTTCAAAGCACAGAGCACAACAGTGTCTCAACCAAGGCCTGAGAGATAGAAAGCAGCTTAGGGTATGTCTACAATGCAGCAAACACAAAGAGACACACAGCATTGAGTCTCAAAGTCCAGATCAACTGACTAGGGCTCATGTAGCAGGGCTAAAAACAGCCATCTCAGAGACTAGGCCCCAGACCGAGCAGGAGTATCTACACTGCTGTTTGCAGCCCCATAATGCAGGGCCACCCAGAGGATTCAAGGGGTCTGGGGCAAAGCAATTTCAGGGGCCCCTTCCATAAAAAAAGTTGCAATACTATAGAATACTATATTCTCAAGGGGGCCCCCTGCAGGGCCCAGGGCAAATTGCCCCACTTTCCACCCCTCTAGGCCATCCTGGGAAAAATAAACATTTAAAAACCTTCCACATCTCAGCACAAACCCAGTTTTGAGAAAACTTCTTTTCAAATCACCTTTACAAGGTATCACTGGTTCTCAGCATCAGCTAGTGCTAAGAAGCACTAAAGCTCATTAAAAGGGTTGGACAAATATTTTCCATCAAAATTTTTTTTGGATCGAAAAATAGAGGTTTTTAAAAAGCAGAAAAAAAATCATGGACAATGTCTGCTTTCCTTCAAAATTTGTTGTGGTTTTTTTAATTGAAAAGCTGAAATTAGTTGCTAAAACCTGAACATGATTTGGGGTTTCAGAAGTGTGTGGCCAAATATTTGCTGCTCCTTTGGACTGTTTACAAGAAACAATAAAAAATTCTGCTTAAAAAAATCCAAACTTTTGAACACTCAGCTTGTGACCAAATGCCTGACCTATCCATCAAGACTTTTCACAGGTTCCTGAACTTCTCTGGCTTCTTGACTCATCTTGTCTCCTAACTGGTCATAGGTTAGACATACAGAACAGCATACTGGGTCAGACCCAAGTCCGTCCAGCACCAGATCCTGTCTACAGACAGTGCCAATGCAGTGCCCCAAGGGAGTGAATCTAACAGTATGATCAAGTGTCTCTCTCTGCCCACCATCTCACCCTCTGACAACACGCGGCGAGGGACACCAATTAACCCGAGGGGTCTCAACATGGGGTTGGACCTCAAGGTCACGAGTTTATTACTGGTCGTGAGCTGTCAGCCTCTACCTCAAACCCTGCTTTGCTCCTCGACTTTATAATATGTAAATATAACAAAAAATGTTTTATATCAGGGGGAGGGTCACACCAGAGTTTGCTATTAAAGGGTCACCACACAAAAAAATTGAGAACAACTCAAATTAAACACCTTATGCAATGCAGGAGACGATCTCCTGGTAAGGTTGGGAAAGGAGCATGTGGCGTAGATATTGCTTTCCCATGTGACCCTCCCCATGCTCTCTTGGCTCTATCACTGTACTACAACGCACTTCAAATGAGGCCTACCTCCCTCTGACAGATCTCCCTAGTGGCACGAATAAATTAGACTATAATTTGGCATTTGAGAAGTAAAAGGAGGTAGCCAAAGGAAAGTAACAGTTGTTCTTGTGTAAATTAGCTGTCTGCAGCCTCAAACTGCTGCACATACCTTTAGCGGTAGGACGACCACTCCCCAAACAGGCCTGCCCTACTCCCTACTGACCCCCCACTCCTTCTGCCCCAAACGTCACCCTCAGAATCCCTACGATCATGCTCCTATGTCCTGACTGCCCCCCTCAATTCGTGCATACAACTGCCCGAATCTCCTCAACCACCACCCAACGGACCCCACCGCCGCAAAACCCCCCTGCCTGCCTTCCCCTGACGCCCCGACACTATCCGCCCCCTGCTGAGTCCGACAGACCCCAGAACCGCCCACACCAAACCCCTACTCCCTGCCCTAACCGCCCCCCGTAACTGCGCCCCCCCGCCGCCCACCCCCTGCCGGTCCCGACTCCCTGCCCCTTATCCAACCCCCCTGACCCCAGCCCCCTTACCATGCCGCTTACCCCTGCCTCCCCACTCTCCCGGAGCCTCAGCATGCCACGTCCACGAGCGGCCCTGGACAGCACTGCAGCAGCATGGCTCCAGCGAGACCTGAGGTTGCAGCCCTGCCACCTTACCTTGCGGCTCCAAGTGGGGGAGGAGCTCAGGCCCCACCCCCTTACCACGCAGTTCCAAGCGGGGGAGGAGCACAGGCCCCGCCCAAGCCAGGCCACTTTAGCTCTGTCCAGGGCCGCTCTTGGACGCGGCATGCTGAGGCGCCAGGGGAAGGTGGAGGCAGGAGGGAGCCTCCAACATTCTCGTGGGGGCCCCAGCGGCACTTGCCGCCCCCTCCCCAGCCCCAGTGGCCCTGCCATGGTGCAAGCCTGAGTCAGCTGACTAGAGCTCTGAGACTCACTGCCATGTTTGTTTTTTTTCCTTTTTGAAGTGCAGATATACCCTTAAAGCCCTCTGGTTTCCTTTCACCTCCTCAACCACTGCAGTCCCTGTTGCTTCTGATAAATCTCTGTTCTGTCCAGATGAAATCTATGCTGTTGTGCTTAATGAGTTTTGTCTTATGAAACCAGAATGTTTTAAGCAGTGAGGATTTTTATTACTTACGTTCTGGCTTTACTCTGTGTGGCCCCAGCGTAGCCATTGCCTTGAAGTACAAAAAAGGAAAAAAGAAAAAAAGTTAAGAAAACTTACTTGTTGAACATTTATTAAAAAATGCCTTAAGAAAAGTTCTACTGCAGCGCAGCTCTTTAATAGATTAGCATTTACATATACATGTTTAAATATTTGTTCTAAAAAAAAAAAATCTAAGTATTTTATAACATTAAACACCACTGATTAGCTGAATAAAAGCATGCAGAGAAACAGAACCATTATCTGCTTTAATGAGCTTGGTTTTAAATAACGCAGGAGCAATTCTTTATACAATATTTTATAGTTGGTGCTACATCACTCTGCAGGGTGCCAACCCAAACCCCAAATAGCACAAAACATTCTTAATTCAGCTTACAATCAACAGCTGCCAGATAATGATTGTGGAAAATGACAAGCTCACTCAAAAGCTATAGAAAAAACCTCTGCCTAGCTTACAGTTGTATCCAAGTACGTTCTACGGTTGTGTGTATAATAAATCAGTTTTACTTACTCTCAGCCATACTTAAGAGCTACTAGGGTGAAATTGTGTCTATGGTCACATATTTGTTCAGCATGATTCCTGCTGTACTTTAAGTAAAGCAGTTTCCAACTTTGTGTGCTGGACCCTCAATTGTGATGGATTTGCCCATGTTCCCTTGTACCATTCAGGAGCATAGTGGACATTTCTGATTTGTTCACCTTCTTGCACATGTTTATCTCCTATCCACACCCACCTTCAGTGTCTTTTCTGTATATTTCTCAGCTGTATATTTTTCTATATTGCTTCCTCTCCTCTAGTGCCAAAGAGGAGGAGGAAGACAGGTTGGTTTTCAAGTAGCCACTCAGTTTTATGTGCAGTCTAGAGAATGTTTACAGTCAGGAAGAGAGGTGGATGCAATGTCATGAAGGTGTCTCTGTCCTGATTTTCTCCTCTAGCCCACCTCCCCTTGAACCAGTTTGGTGTTCCACAAGATGGGAAATACTGCTTATACACCCTGCTGACTGGCTGGTTCTAGGTTTTATTAGGTCCCGGGACATTATGGCAGAAAGGTGGTTTTCTAGCCACTGGGGAGTTACAGTCAGGTTAGACCAGTGGTTCTCAACCTATTTATCACTGTGAGCTGTATATGGGGCCCACAATGTGTTATGTGGGCCACATCTAATACTACATCTATGCCCTGAGGATGTCACATGGGCTGCAGCTCTGTGCTGATTGGGTCGCAAGCAGCCCACAGGCTGTAGGTTGAGAACCACTGGCTTGAGACTCTAGCCACACCACCTGACCAACATCTATATCATAATGAAATAGGTGGTGACAGAGCAAAATAAACTGAATTTACTATCAAATTAAACAAACTACCATATTTATTAATTCATTTTCACAATTAAAAAATGTTTTGAAATTTTAAAAAAAGCTGCTGCAGATTTTCCAGCATACTGTACCAAAAGTAAAACAGAATTTAGGTCCAGGTTGTTGTAGAGTAAACCAGGCCTTCACTATGGCATTCCCCATTTTACAGATTAGGAACTGAGGTGAAAAGGCTACGGGTATGCCTACACTGCAACAACGACAACACATACCCACCCTGCAGCAGCAAGTCTCAGAATCCAGGTCAGCTGACTTGAACTCACAGTGTGGGGCTAAACATAGCAGTGTAGATGTTCCCACTTGGGCCAGAGCCTGAGCTCTGAAACCCAGCAAGGAGGGGTGGGTCTCAGAACCCACGCACCAGCCCAAGCAGGAATGTCTACCCTGCTATTTTTAGGCCCCGACAGACAGCCCCACAAGCCCAAGTCAGTTGACCCAGGATATGAGACTCACTGCTGCAAGGTTCTCCATCCCCCATCCTACTCCATTCTTTGCTGTGAAGACGTACCCTAAGAGACATGGCCAGGGGCAAACTATACAGTATCAGAGCTAAGTTTAGAACGCACATCACTCTGTTCCCTTGCTATAACTATCAGACTTCCTTGCAAAAATACTATTTAGCAATATTTATGCTCTCGATTATTTTAATGGAAACTTGCCTATATATCTGTAAAATATATGAGAACAGGGCAACAACACAGACAACAAAATTGACATTCATCCTCCAATCATACCTTCCTTATTGTAGTCCAATCCTCAAGTATATCAAGGTCCTGTAACATATAAACTATATAGGGACGTAGAAAAGTTAAGGGAATCGCTTTTTACAGTGAAATTAGCATAAAAGGTCTACAATCTTCATAATTTGAAATGACTTAGTGACTGTATTCTGCAATTGCTCCACACACAGAATTCCAAATGAAGTGAAAGAGCATTGCAAAAATTAGGTCTTGAGAGCCACACAGTGTACAAGTGTCAGTTAAGTTTCCTAGAAGCTATCATATTTACCATTACATTAAGGTTGTTATTGCAGAACACCACAGGGATACAAAACTACAACAGACATTACATACCCATTCTGTACTTGACAAACACCACAACAATCCTTGTTTCTTGTACTCCAAACAGAATAAATCAATCCTGGCAGCTTATTTTTCTACAATACTGAAAGCAAGCATCTAAATTAATATCTTTGGTGCAGTTCCTTGGTGACTCTAAATCCAAGACTATTACATGGAAAAAATGTTAAGGTTGAGAAATCAAGTATCTGAAAACTGGAAATACTGAGTCAAAAAAGTTCAAAAGCTCTACCTTAAAATATCAACTCTGTACCACGAGTTGTTAATTACCACAATATACACAAATACAAAACAATTTTATACACACTACTTTACAATAGTCTTCAGATCTCTTGTTTTTTCAACCTCAGCAAGCTCTATGACACAAGGCAAGCTTGAAAAAGTTGATAAATTATGAAGGTTTGAAGTTAAATCACCCTGACTTTAAACAACACATTAGTTTTGAAGCAGATTGAAAAACTGGAAGAAAAAGTTTAAGTTGTTGAAATTAAACATTCATTACTAATCAACACTTTTTAAAAAAAAATTTTGTAGTTCTCATTTTGATTTCAAGTCAAGTTCAAAGACTATGTATTGTAACGTACTGAAAGACTAAGAAATTCCAGTATGCATTACATATTGTGTTAGACAAATTTAACCATACTTTAAGCACAAGACAGCAAATTAACATGGATCTCTGTCTGTAAAAATAAGTAAGAACTGCCAGTGTATCTTGTAATTTGAAGCTATTTGGCTTGACACCTCCAGCACACAGCCATCCTGCACATGAATACTTGGAAATTTATACCCCCTAATTCCTTTTAGCAATTCCTGTATGGGAAGACCAGACGATAGGGTTACATCCAAACAACTGAATAACCACCACTTAAATTTCTGGCACTAGCTGAAAGCATCTCCACTAAGCTGAATTTATGATAATGCCATCTTAACCAAGTAACATTCATTATTATCCACTGTCATTACGACAGGTCATCTTTCTGGGAAATATTCCAATAAAGCAGCAGTCTTGATGTGGTGTGCCCCAATTAGAGAAACGCAAAATGAAATAGACAGTGATAGACTTTAAAAAAGAAAGCCAAAACTTTAACTTCATTTTGATTTTAAATTTTAATAGGGGGACCTAAACACTTCAAATATCATGTGTTTTCAGTTTGATGTGATATTAAATGGCCTCCATACCAAATAAATAAATAAATAAATAAATAAATAAATAGGGTTGATCCCCTTAGGCCTAACTCCTAGGATTCAGCCCACCTTTGAATTCTCTCATCCTCCCTTGCAAGGGGGAAATGAGGGTACACCTGAAGGGTACCTCAGTTTGCAAAGCCTTTAGACCTCCTCCCCTTCCTCCAGGCTAAGAGGGTCTACCAATCATTTCCTGGGTTTTGTGTTTACTTCTGGAAGCTGGCTCCTTTGAGCCTCTTACCTGCACTGGATATCAGCTGTAAAACGGTGACAGTTATGAATTCACAGCTTTTGAATCTTGTCCTTACTCCTTATTAACCTAAAGCCTGCAAACATTAGCAACCCTGACCTCCGGAATTTAAAATATGCAATCAAAAAGTGATAAGCATACAGCTCTTAAGCCTTAACAATTAGACCACAGTCAATAAACAAGGTAAAGAATACTCAAGATATGGAGTTAAATTGTACAAGTTACAGAACATAGTACAAGAAAAGGTCAACAAGTAAGTTACTTTCTGCATAGTACAACTCCCTTTCAAAAAGCTACCTGGAGAGGGGCATCTTTTGTCTAAGTTTTACCCTATTTTTACTCCACAGTTGAACATTCCATCATCATCTAATCTCAACCACAATGTCATATTAAGCCTCCTCTCTCCTCCTACTGCCAAATTCTGTCTTTCTGTCACTGGTACTAGAAGTGTGTTTGGCACTGTACAAAACAAATACAAATCTTTGCCTCTGAAGGTTCCACCTCTGACATCTCCGCAAAAAAAGACAACCTTCTACCTCTAAAGCAAAGTCCAGATGTTGGCCAATTTACCTCAATTACTGCAATCTTTTTCTCTAGTCTTCCTGCTTCTGACAGGACTACTTTTCAGCCCTTAAAAATACAGCTATTGATCACGTCAGTCTTCAAATTGCTTCTCTACTATTCACAAATTCAAGTTTCTAGTCTTCACCTTCAGAACGCTAACTACAACTCTACCTACATTCATTTCATCTTCCTTTTACCTACATCTCCAAAGCCATCTTCCAGAATCATTCATTTCATCCTCCATCTCCTGAGCATATATCATGCCATCCTTATGCTGTTAACTCCTTACTTATCTTTGTGTCCTGGGAAGATATCATTTTCATTCAAATGTATCAATTCCTTAAACTTCTGAAGCATATCAATATTGGATTTTAGTAGCTTAACATTATCAGAAAAATGGTTCTACATTTCTTGGAGATTATGTATCCATTGTCACATCATCTTGCGTAGCATTTGCATGGAACTGTATTTTTTTTAAATTAAAGACTGCAAACTCCTTGGAGTGAGAATCATGTGTTTCTCCATGCTCCAAGCACAACGACACTACTTACCAGACATATCAAATAATGCTTTACTATCTTACCAGAAAAAGTTTAGGGTGAGTTTTTAAAAGACTAGAATTTGGGATTAAATCCCTTTTATTTTAAAAGGTCACTGTCAATGGCCAGTAGAATTAGTTTCCAAATTTTATCTAATTTAGAGTATTCTCTGTGCCTTCTCGCTTACTTTCCCCTAAACTTCCCTTGAGTCCTCTCCCTTCACTCCCAAATTGTTCTGTAAGCATGTTTAGAATATGTTTTTCCTCTCTTTTTGGCCTATGTTACTCTCACTGTTACGATTGCTACTATGTAACAACTTCCTTCCTCTGTTTTTGCTGCCTGGAGCTGATGCCATAGATCAGTGTATTGAAACAAAGTCACAGCAGAAACCTGGCTGACATGTTCAAGAATTCAATTGCTTCTATTTTTGGAAGTGGAAAATTAGATGGAATTAAAAACAGTCACTTTTGCAATTACTTAACAGTGAAATTAGTATTTTGAAAACAGTGATCTTAATCTAGATTTTCTAGGTCACAAAAGGTGACCTTTCAACTAGATTTCCACCACCACAATTAGAACACAATCTGTCTGCCAAGAACAGCAGTAAGAAAGTATTTACTAAGCATTCCTCTGAAGCTGAGCTATCTTGTTCAATGAGAGGCTATCAGCAGCCTAGCAGCTACTAGGAGATGGGAAAACTAATACACCAATTATATACCCAAAAATAGACAAAGGACAAATACTTGCATATTTGATTCCCATTTATTCAATATTCAGACAAGATAGTCACCTGCAAAAAAACCCAGCACACCTGTCTAATTCTTTTGAAATATTAACATTTATATACATGCTTGGTCTGTTAAATGTGTATTCAGAGATTTCATTGTATTTAATAAAAAACACTGGAAGTGGCATGTCATGGACTTTATAATCATGCTCACTCTGCTATGGTAGGAACTTGTTAAATACACATATATGACAGAAGGATAACTCAGTGGTTTGAGCACTGGCCTGCTAAACCCAGGGTTGTGAGTTCAATCCTTGAGGGGGCCATTTAGGGATCTGGGGCAAAAAAAATCTGTCAGAGATAGTACTTGGCCCTGCTGTGAAGGCAGCGGACTACACTCAATGACCTTTCAAGGTCCCTTCGAGTTCTATGAGATAGGTATATCTCCATATTTTAAAAAAACAACAACATTGGATAATGTCCCTCTAAACAGAAGTTCAGTGTTGTAAATTGTTTTGTTACGGATATTTAGATGGCAAGGATTTGCAAGCCTATTAAGACTTCCTAAATATATTTTAAAAAATTATATATAGTCTTCCGTAAGCAGACAATATAACAGGAGAACATGTGGTAAGAAGGATATAAACCACAAAATGCTGCACAGACAAGAATGATAGAAAAAGGATATCTGATATGACAACAGGTTTCTTTTTATCTGGACTAAATGGATCCTTCCTTTTTTTCCTGGACTGTAGTTCATCATTCCATAACTCTGAAAAAAGCATAATAAGAATGCTACAATTACATTAATGAATTTGATGTTTAACTCTTCTACAGTAAAAAAAATTGTCTGACAAGGATATAAATCAGATTCTGATATATGCTCTTTGTGAGAAGAATGGCAATTGTCACATTTTAATGTACTATATTTTGTAGGCCTTACTTTTATCTGTCTGCCAAAATTAACAGATTCTCACCATAGTAGACAAGGCATGGTGACATCTGTTCTAACAGCGGATTGTATCTACTTTAATTTCATTGAGGCTTAGAATAAGTCTAAAATACAATTAACAGCATTCCACAATGTGATGAAAGGCTCTATAGATGCAGTACCTGCATATAACTGACCCAGCAGTTAGCTATCAGATGATGGATATGACAATTTTCTGCAATATCCTTATTGAATCAAGTATAACTATCTTTGGAGTCCATTATATTAAATGAAAAGGTTATGTATTATTACAGGCCAGGACTGCATGTAACCATTCGCGGGGGGCGGGAGGGGGAAGAGTGAGATGGGATATGAACCCAGGCACATTATGAACTTCAAAAGGACTATGTTGAACAATGTGCCAGTCAAGAATGGACTTTTGGGACAAACAGTATCAAGTGTTTGCCTGAGGAATCTCTATAGACTAATATAATTTCTCACCTGCAGCTATGCAAAAATCCAGCCTGTTGAAATTACATCCCGAAGAGGGGACCATTGTCCACTGATTACCTGTTCCCAGAACCCAAAGATCAAAGGCCCAATCTATATAAAAGAAAAGACTAATCTAATCATGGGTGTGCTAGTCCTAAGATAAGGCTGCTATGAAATTGTAACCACAGAAAAAATGCCTTTGAGTTATGAAGGACTGATTCCTACCATAGCCCTGGTTGGAGATGGGGGAGCTCTCTGATAAGCTTATTGGCATACGTGCAAGTTCTTTTCTGTAATGTTTTCTCTGTAACGCCTTCATCTTAAGAATAAATGTGATTGCTTATAAATGACTGTGTGGTAAATTGTGACCACCGGCAAATACAGCTGCTCATATTCTTTGTAGAGAAAGCAAAGCAGAGAAATAGACCTGCTTAGGTAGTCTGGTTTGATGGGGAAATCATAGTGTAGACAGGGAACTCTGCAGCAGGGAAAAAAACCAGTCAGGAGGGAGAGAGATATGGGTCTCTGCCCAAGAGAGGTGATGGCTGAGAAGCCTAGAGTGGGTGCTTTTAATGGCCCATGGAGGGACAGTGCAGGTGCAGCTGTCCTGAACTGTGACACCAAGTCATGAAAAATCTTTCAAATCCTATTTACCTGAGGTAATGTCAATGCTATGCCTGTCTTCTTCTAATCTTCTGATCTTCTCTTCTAGTTCACTTTGTACAGTATCATACAACAAGAGCTTCTCACTCTGAAACAAAAGCAAGAAATTATAAACATGCATTCATGCATGTTTATCAACTAAATGCACTTGACATCAACTGGTTTAGAAGTTCAGGTGCAACATGATAAGAGTCGCTTATGCATTTAGATACAGCCATGAAGCATAAGCCACATTTTGTACCTAATTTTGAGTCCCTCATCCACCTGCTTTCTCAGTGTGATGTCCCAGCCGCTTAAAGCTTACACTTATTCAAGATATTTCATGTGGATGCAAGATATACAGATATCAAAGAAGGGTGCATGTGCTGAGGATTTGAGTGGGACCATGATAGGAAGGAGATGTAAAGCAAGCAGCTAGATCTCCACCAAAACGTTCTCTAGTTGGACATTATTTCCCATCATGACTGTCTGATGAAAGACTCACAATGAAGAATAGAGAAGATGGTTGACCCATCACTCGTGCTCTTCTCAAGATATTAAGTAGATCTAAAGCAAAAATGGAACACAAAGAGCACTGGAAACAATCTATTGATTAGGATAATCAAGAATAAACCTGAATGAATGGCAGTTCTTACCAACTTGGAAGTGCTTTAGGTGTGGGTCAAGGACATGGACCGTGTGCATTGGTCAAGACTTGCCCACTCCTTCAGTCCTATAAAGTAACACCCAGGAACACAGGAAATACCAGATTGGATCAAATACATGGTCAATATAATCTGGTGTCCTATCTCCGATCAAATTCACTATGGACTTCATATTCAGAATGTACTCTGTAGTGGTGTGCAAATTAAATTGTCTATTTACACCTGGTCAAGTTTTCCAAATTTGTAAATGTCATAAACAGATAGCTAAGGGTTAATGCCTCTTTCACCTGTAAAGGGTTAAGAAGCTCAGTAAACCTGGCTGACACCTGACCAGAGGTCCCCTTATTGGTCAAGATACTTTCAAATCTTGGTGGAGGGAAGTCTTTGTTTGTGCTCTTTGTTTTGGGTGTTGTTCGCTCTTGGGACTAAGAGGGACCAGACGTCAATCCAGACTCTCTAAATCTTTCTGAATCAGTCTCTCATGTTTCAAAATTGTAAGTAACAGCCAGGAAAGGCGAATTAGTTCTATTTTGTATTTCTCAACTTGTAAATGTTCCTTTTTTGCTGAGAGGATTGTTACCCTCTGCTTTGCCGTAATCTTGACTCATAAGGCTAGAGGGTTCCTCTGGGCATATGAACTCTTGATATCCTGTAAAGTATTTTCCATCCTGATTTTACAGAGATGATTTTTTTTACTTTCTCCCTCTTTAATTCAAACTTTATTTTTAGAAACCTGATTGATTTTCCTTTGTTTAAGATCCAAGGATTGCTCTGGACCACAGGGATTCGGTGGGGGAAAGGAGGGGTGGTTATTTCTCCTGTTTTAATCAAGGGGTTGTCTGTGTTCACATCAGGGAATGGTTGAAGCCCTCAAGCGCCAGAGGGAAGGTTCGGGGTGGGCGGGGGGGACAAAACCGTGATCAGACACTTGAAATTTCTGGATGGTGGCAGAGTTACCAGATCTAAGCTAGTAATTAAGCTTAGAAGTGTCCATGCAGGTCCCCACATTTGTACCCTAAAGTTCAGAGTGGGGAAGGAACCTTGACAGTAAGTTTTTAAAAATTTGGGAAAAAATAATTATGTTTTATTAAAACGCCCCCATTTTTCAGCCAGCTCTAATCTTTGTTAACTATAGTACTAGTAACAGTTAGATTCTCTCATAGAATTGTATTAACAATTGTCCTTTGAACTTTGTGAACAAACAAAGAAGTGACTGCTACAATAAAAATATTTTGTGTCCAGAATAATGCAACATAGATTTAAAAGTGTGAACTGAAACAGTCCTAAATCAGCAGTGACAACCATACAATAATTAAATTACAATGTTTTAAACTAGCACTTTTCAAAGGGGATATCAAAACTCTACCACCATTTGGTTCCAAATACATTAATGGATTATCTTTAGTTATAGATACTGTACTAGACTCTTCCTTCATTGACAAACAGAAGCAGATGCATACACAAGCTCGGATTCTCTATGTAATCCAACAAATACTTCAGCTGCTTTCCCATCCCTCAAGGTTGCTGGCTTTAACGTTAAGAATGGTTATACCATGGATTTTATTTACAGAATAGTACATATTTGACACAATAATTATAAACTGCTTAGATATAGCAATTAGACTTTTAAAGAAATGTAAAACAGTATCTGAAATCCCAGAACTGTGCATGTCATTTTGCATTATATGAGTTTTGGGCTTTGGGGAAGTACCTTTATTGCTCCTTTCATTTGCTGGCATGTCTCCTAAAGGATGACAAATATACATGCATCTTTGGAGGGTTTTTGTTTTTATTTTAATTGCAACAGATACTTTCTCTCAGCCCTTCTAGGAGTCATTAACAAAGAGGAAACACTCACTAGTCACGTTCTCTTTTATCTACAATAGCACTCGAGGCAGTTCAGTTGGCTGAGAAATTATCTGGTACCAAAAAATCAGTTTCTACAACTGCACCTAACATTGCACTGGAATTCATCTATTCTGTAATATAAAGGCTTGGATGCCTGACTTGATTCACAAGAGTATCTCAGATTCTCTGTTGTCAAAGATATCCGAAATGTAAAGGGGGGGGGGGGGGAGAAAAAAAAACAAAACACAACAAAAAACAGATGGACCAGAAAAAAAAAAGTATGAAGAAAATACAAGAAAAGATGGAGGCTGTGGAAACTCAAGAAGAAAGCACCAAGACATTTGCTTAAGTCCTTATTAAGGATAAATTGCCAAGATGTAGATAAAATCTTAGAAAAGTTATATTTACCTCACTTTTAAATATACAAAATACTTATGTTCATACACATTTAACCCCCATTTAGAATTATGTCTGTTTCACAACTTTCTATTGTAACTTCCATATCAGTGAAAGAAAGAGGTTAAGGACTTATGTCTGTTAATGTTAATAACCTACAGCGCATTTCAGCTCCTGCCAGTGGGGGCAGGGCAGCATGCTTTTACAAATGTCCCCTTCCCCTTGTGCAGTATGTGGTCATGCCAGCTGGGACAGATCCACATCATTCTGGGAAGTACTGGAAACTCTGATAATCTGGTTTCAGAGTAGCAGCCGTGTTAATCTGTATCCGCAAAAAGAACAGGAGTACCTGTGGCACCTTAGAGACTAACAAATTTATTTGAACATAAGCTTTTGTGGGCCTACAGCTCACTTCATCGGAAACCATATATCATGGAAATAACGGTGCAGATAATACACCTACCACAAACACACCACGAGAACACCTGAAACAATGGATGTTACATACGTACTAACAAGAAGTAAAAAGCCAGAAAATGCTGTGGCACCACTATACACATAACAGACGTTTTGGGGTGAGCTTCGTGGGTCAATACCCATTTCGTCAGAACGAGCAAGGCTACTGGAAATTTCCTCTAATATATTGCTAGCCAGACAGTTAGTTCAATAAACAATGGGCCCTGTTCTAGCATAGAGTGTGAAACCAAGGGAGGAGAAACTGGTTCTGCCTAATTGGCAACCCATTCACCAGTCTTTGTTAGTCCGCAAGCTGAATGGTCGTCAACATTTAAGATGCACTGAAGCTCAGATACATATATGAAGTTGGTGCCTACATATATATAGACATAGACAGGATGGCACATATCAGTCTGCGTAGTGTGGCAGGGAGTGAAAGTGCTCTCCTACAGGTTTTTGATATACACATACTCACACCTGATATCACTTGATTTGTGCCATTTATCACTTTTCGTAAGTGAACTGTCCAATTTGGCCCGACTCAATCGACATAGAGAATGCTGGCATATGAAAAGGTATATTACATTGGCCTGGACTCGACAAAAATAAAAAAAAAAAACTTCCTGAGGTGAATGAACCAACGTGATGGTGTGCGCTGATCTGTTAGGTCTGTGATGGTGTCGCTGGTGTATGATATGTGGCAGAGTGGCATAGAGTTTGTTGCATGATTCGGTATCCTCATCTAGATTACTATGGTACGTGATATTGCTGGTGAGAAGTCACGTTAGGTTGCCAGGTTTCTGTGGGCAAGAGCATTGCCTGCACCTCAAAGACCTTGTGAAAAGTGTGATCATTGTCCAGATGGGTTGTAGTACCCTGATGACTGCTGAGGTGTTTTAGCTGCGGGGCTGTATTGATGGCATGAGTCCTGTTGGTTTTCCTTTCTGGTTTGTCTTGTACGTAGGCAGGCTTTGGGAAACGTCTGGCTCTGTTGATTTGTTTCCTAATTTCTCGTACGCGGGTATTGTAGTTGAGATATGTTGTGGAGATTTTGTTGTCTCTGTCTGAGGGGTTAAGCAGATGCGGGTTGTACTCAGTGCTTGGCTGTAAAATGGATCGTGTGATGTAGCCCAGGATGGAAGCTGGGCAGGCATGAAGGTAAAGGCATAAGCAGTCGGTAGGTTTTTCGATTTAGGGGTGTTAATGTGACCCATCACTTATTTGCACAGTGGTTCTATAGAAGTGACCTCCTGTGAGATTGGTCAGGCTGAGGTTGATGGTGGGGTGGAAGTTGTTTGAAATCGTGGTGTGAATTCTTTTTCTAGAGGTCTCACTTCCCATGGGCCCAGATATTGAAGGATGTCATCTAATAGTACCGCGTAGGTAGAGAAGGGGCGTGAGGACGGAGCTGAGGAAAGTGTTCCAGGTCAGCCTAAAAATATTGGCATATTGGGCCATCGGGTTGCCCAGCACGTGCCACTGATCTGGAGATTATATTGTCATCAAAATTGAATAGTTTTGTGTATATAAAGGCACAAGAGTCAGCAGCCAGTTGTTGCCGTGGTTCATCAGGGATACTGTTCTCGACAGCTGTATTCATTCTGTGTGTGGGATGTTGTGTAGAGGCCTCTACAATCCATGGTGGTAGGATGGTGTTTTCTGGCAGTGACCAATTGCATTGCCAGTTTCTCAGAATCGAGGTGTATGGAGATAGTGGAGTGCTCGGTGGCGATAGGTCTGAGTAGAAGAGTCCACATATCCAGCAGGTCCGTCAGTGAAGTGCCAATGCCGAGATGATAGGGCGTCCACGTTTCGTGGTTTTGTGGATTTGGGTAGTAAGATAGAAATCACCCTGGCGGGCTCCCCTAAGTTGCTGATTTGTTTCCGGTGTTAGTGTAGGATGTCCTGGTAGATAGTGCAGTTCCCTTAGTGTATTCCTCAGTGGTGATCTGAGGAAGTGGCCTGTAGCATTTGTATTGGAGGTTTCTGGCGGCCTCCTTTTGGTAGTCAGACCTGTTTTCACGTGACAAACGCACATCTTATCAGCCTCTTTGTGATAATTCGGGTTTCTGAGGTGTGGATGGCATTGCGTTCTGCACGACTTAGGCTTATGAGCAAGCGGTGTTGTTTTTCAACGATTTCTGCCTGTCACGTCGGCGGAAGCATTCAATTGATGGTCCAGACTGTCATTTCGACCATCAAGGGGAGTCCATGTGGAGTTCTTCTTCTTTGTGCTGTTTGGTGGGAGGTACCAGTGTATATGCACTGTTCAGTGTTGTCCTGAAAGTATTCTTTGAGTCCTAGACGGCGAAGTAGGCTTCCAGATCGCCACAGAACTGTATCATGTTGTGGGGGTGCAGGGCAAAGAGAGTCCCCGAGATAGACAGACTTTCTTCTGGCTGAGTGTTAGTGGATGATTGACGATATTGCTGGGTGGGTTAGGGTACTACGGTTGTGTCCCCATGTGGCAGGTAGGATTTTGACAGTTACATTCCTTTTCCTTTGTAGAGAGTGAAGTGACTGCTGTAGATTCCTGTCTTATTTAGTGAAGTCCGTTTTATGGAAGTTTGATTATTAATGGAACGTCTCCAGTGGAGAGCTCTTTTTTGATGTTTTCCTGTTTCTGTATAGGATGTTGATCAGTGGTTCCTCATTTTCATTTAGTGTATGCATAATCTCTACTGTGTCTGTGTAGTATTAGATAGCAGTGATTTTTTAGACCTTAGTCCATTTGTATGATGCCATCCGTTTTGCATTTGGAAAGAAAGATGAATCTGTCTGTATTTGTGCAATTACAGAACAGTTTCTCCTCCTTGGTTTTCGCACCTCTACTGCTAGAACAGGGCCCCATCCTCCCTGATTGAACTAACCTCGTATCTCAGCTCTTGCTCTACATATATATAGCCTACCCTGGAATTTCCCCTAGCCTGGTCGCTGACGAAGTGGGTATTGACCCACGAAAGCTCATGCTCCAAAATGTCTGTTAGTCTATAAGGTGCCACAGGATTCTCTGCTGCTTTTACAGATCCAGACTAACACGGCTACCCCTCTGATACTAACAAGAGTGATCGAGCTATTACCAGCAGGAGAGAAAAAATTTTTTTGTAGTGGTGATCAAAATGGTCCATTTGCAGCAGTTGACAAGAAGTTGTGAGGAACAGTGGTGGGGTGGGGGGGGGGGGGAATAAACATGGGGAAATAGTTTTACTTTGTGTAATGACTCATCCACTCCCAGTCTTTATTTAAGCCTAATTTAATGGTGTCCATTTTGCAAATTAATTCCAATTCAGAAGTCTCCCATTGGAGTCTTTTTGAAGTTCTAATAATCTAGGAATGCATGAGCAGCCATCGCCCTAGAACCCTCCATCAGCCCCCACTTATCTTGAGAGCCCCCACACACATCCCAGTATCCCTGACATACTTCCTGCTCCTTGCAGCTCCACCAGCTAGTTCCTCATCCCCCAACATCCTCAATTCCTGCCACAGCCCCAACATCTGCCACTCATCGCCACTCACCCTGCAGCCCCCATCCTCAAACACTCCCACTCATCTCACAACCTGTCACCAACTCACCCCCAACCCCTCACCAGGGCCTCCACAGCCACTCCCTAGTCTCCTCCCAGCTCAGCGCTCTGCTCCCATCCTGGGCTAGGGAGGCTCTGCCCAATCCCGGAAGCTCTGCTCACTATCACCACCCACCCTGCACTTCATGGAGCAGGCCACATTTGAGTGATGAGTGGCTTTGCGACCCTGTGCACCACATCATAACACTACCCATTCAGTGACTGGGGCCCCGACTGAGATGGGGGCCCTGTGCAAGCACACTGAGTGCTTTAGGACAGGCCTGGATTAACCAAAGGCAGGGCTCTCCCTGAAAGGGATTGTATTTAGGAATTTGTTTTCAGTGGGTCTGTAATTCTTGTGATTTATGTGAAGAGAGCGTCAGATTTCTTTGCTAAGCCTGTGCTTTACTGCCATATTATCCCTGAAGGGTATAACAAGGAAATTGGAGATCCTACAGCTTGGTGTGGAGGGGAGGAAACAAAGGCTTGTCTAACAACTGGAGGGTCAGGAGGGCTAAGGCACTGGGTCTGGAGTGTAGGCAGCCAGACTGCAGGGTCCCACTGCCCAAGAATGGTGTCAGACATGAGGGAGTATGCTTCAGAGATACAGAGCTCGGAGCAGCGATCAGTCACTATCCAAACCCAGGAGGCTTAGAAGCACATGGAAGTCAATCTCAGTAGACAGATGTCTATTCAGAGAAGGACTAGATCAGGTTGTGACAATTTACATCCAGGAAACAGGTAACAGTATCAAAATATGAAGATCCATATTAGTCCAGACATTTCAAGTATTATACGCACTCACAGAATGAAGCTTTTGTTTTTACAAGCAGAATTTCTCTCTCTGGGTTTAAAGGTTTTGATATTTTTTTCCACCTGAACAAGGATCAATAGAATTACTGTATATACTCGTTCCTTAGCCCATTCATTTAGAAGCTGACACACACCTCCCAAATGGATAGGTAAAAATAGCAAAAACTGTATGACCCTTTCATAAGCCGACCCTATATTTCAGGGGTTGGAAAACTTTGGCTCCCGGCCCGTCAGGGTAAGCCACTTCCCGCAGCTCCCATTGGCTGGGAATGGTGAACCGCAGCCACAGGGAGCTGAGGGGCTCCATGCTTGCAGATGCTCCAGGTAAACAAAATGACAATATATTAGATATTCAGTTTAATGATTCCATAGAGAGTTTAAAATCATCAAATTTTGGTGTAGACCTGTTTATAAGCCGATCCCCACTCTCTGATGCGTTACTTTTTTACCAACAATATTCGGCTTATGAACGAGTATACACAGTAATTGTTCTACAACTCTGTTTATGCAAATACTTTTCTATCTATTGCCGAAATGATCAGAGAGTCTACTGAAATAGAAACATGTCTAATTCTCTCGTACCAATTTTTGAATAGTGACAACATTATTTTCTGCCCATAAGCTGCTTTTAAAAATAGAATTATTGCAAAATGTGACTGCTATATTTATGGTAGAATAGCACTATTTTCTCAGATGCCTAGTATATAAAAGAGATTCCAAAAATGATTGGAGGTCTTTTCAATCTTAGACAGGCCCTGTTAATGAAAGTAGTATTAATCTTGTTTATGTAAACCAAACTGACACCTAGCTGAGGTCTCATTTCTTTAAGGATGTATTTCTTTTGAAATGATAAAGAAAGTTACATCAAAATATTGAAGTTACAAAATAATACAAACTTAAAATGGACCAAATCTTGGAAACTGTTGCACATCCATTAAGGACAGACTTGATAAGCCACCAGTTTAAACAAGTTGACAATACCTCACAGTGTTGGCGAGAAGCTTGAATTTCACATTCATATTTGTTCTTTACAGACTCTAAACAGAGCTCTCTATAGATACCTGCAACCAGATAAATTACAGCATTATTATTTTTTAAAAAAAGAGTAACTGATTTCAGAATTATCTGTTAGTATTGCTATTGCTAGTCCTAGAGTAATGCACATATGGAAAAAAATACTATTTTACATATTGACAGTATTCAGACAGTACACAAGAGTATAAACCTTGTATGGAAAAATAACTGACTGAACTCAAGAGGCTGCAGAGAAAACTCCTCCATTTTGTTGACTTCTATATTTATAGAGACTAAAAAGTTTATCCTGCCAGCAATATAGGTGGAAAAGAAACTAATTTATCCCACAACATTCTGTCAATGCAACACAAGGTAGACTTAATATGTTACAGCTTTGCCACTTCTGGCAGAGAACTTGGTGCATTGGAGGAAGATCGTTTCAAGCAGAGAGCACAATTTTTTTCTTTTTAAAAAAGTACATGTATGTGCATACAGTGCACTAACATAATGGGGCCACAACCTGGCTCAGGTCTCTAGGTGCTACCACAGTACTGTGTTTAATAGTAATGAATGGGAGACTAACAAAAATACAATAATTAATAAGGCAGGAGAAGAGGACAAAATGTATCCAGCCAAAGTCAGTAGTTCTTGGGTATTACTAACTGTTTGGTGGTCTCCAAGCTATTTTCAAGAGACACGTCGCCACAACCATCTATCTTGTGGGCAATTTTATGAGATAGGTTAAAGATTGAATTGGCCTTCACAACATCCCATGCTTAAAGTATAACTGGGTTCAAAAAAAATAAATTAGATAAGTTACTGGTAGATAGCTCCATCAATGGCCATTAGCCAAAATAGTCAGGAACAAACACCATGCTCTGGGCGTCCCTAAACCGCTGATCGCCAGAAATGGAACTGGATGACAGAAGATGGATCACCTGAGAAATTGCCCTGTTCTGTTCATTCCCTCTCAAGCATCTGGCAGCAGTCACTATTAGAAGACAGGTTACTGGGCTAGATGGACCAATGGTCCAACCCAGTAGGGCTCTTTTTGTGTTCACCTATGTGACCTAGGAGGACAAGCTTCTTGCTTGAAAAGCATGGGAACTGAAGTGCTCTTCCATTCTTATTAGTGGTCCATGTTGTATCTCTTCTCTAAATGGAGAGCTTGAATCTCCTGGACAGTCTCTTGCAGTTTTCAAAAAAAAAAAAAAAAAAAAAAAAAAAAATATCACAGAATTCTCTGTAACCTCAAATTCTATTTGCATCCATTTCTGCTCATATAAGTTTTCAATTAAGGGCTCTGAATAGTTGAAACAGAATTAAATGTACTGGCATAAGACAGTTTTTGTTTTCAAATTCAGCTAGTCTTTCACAAAGTACTTCCCCAATTAATAAATACAAATTAGCAATTTCTCTAATCCCAAGAATCACTTAAAAATTAAAAGGGCATTTTACACACTGATTTGAATAGCCACTTTTATTTAAAAAAAATTAAATCCTTACTGTGTCAGCAAATACTAGCTTTTAAAAACTCTTTCAGCAGGCTTCTCCAACCCTCCCTACACAACAGATGTCAGATTAACATATTAATCTAGCAATAAGAGACCTAGAATGAACAATTTCTATCACTGAAGTTTTACTCAATTACATCCCCCATCTAACACTGTGAAGAGTTAAGATGTTAGAAGACAAGTCATCATGTTTCTTAAAATGTTCTTCTCATACTCAGTGAACTGATTATCATCAACAAAACATCTTTTCAACTCACTTTTGGAAAATGAGAATATAGTATGGGTAACAGTTTTAGATATTAAGTTAAGAGTTTAAGAAATAGAGTTACTATAAAATAAAAGTGAAATGAATGCTATTACTGATTAATAGGACATGATAATATAGCACTTCTGATTCAGGCTAGAATTAAAACTCCAAGTTAGTGGGGTGCACTTCATATTGGTGTGAAACAGCATCTAAGCAAGTTGGCTAAAGAAGTGAAGCGGCTGATAAACTGTGCTGAGAAAAAGATTTGGACTATTTGTTTATAACCTCTCTGGTTGCTAACTGACTGATGGCTCTGTAGTCCAAGGTCCAGTGTGTTTCAGCAGCAGCAAGAACTATAAGTGGACTACAAACCACTGCATGTTGGGAAAACTTCCTGGGCCTGCCAGAAGTACCCTCCACCTTCCCAGCAGAAAGTTTTAGCACTGAAGCAGGGAGCCTGAAGCAAGCAGAGAAAAGGCTGCTAGACTGCAATCCTGATGTTTCCTTACAATAAAGCATTGTTTCTGGTCGTTTGTCTGAGCGGGTCTTGTCTGAGGTGACCACATGCTGGCACACTATGCCAAGCACACTGAGAAATCTCAAAGTTTTGTAAAAAGCTACAAGGCAGATATACCCGATTCTTGTACAATCTCAAACTGGGATGATGAACAGCAGGGGGATTACAGTTGGAACAACCGAAAAACTGTTGAGCTGTATGTCAAGTACCATGACAATTTAGAAAACTTCCGTAGCAGAATGTAATGTATCAAACATGAAAAGCTGCTCAAAATTATCTGAGTTTTCTTCTCCAAGAAGTAAGACTATGTGTATCTGTATTTGGGTGATTCATGTAAGGATGGTGTTCCTTAACACTGAGAACAAGACTACTGACTCTATGTTAAATATCCCAACCCTGGATAACATTGGTATGTGCATGTATGGAAGATTTTGTACTTTTGAGAGGACAAATCACAGTATTATAATGCAAATAAAATTAGTAGCTTTCCTCCTCAAATAAATTTGTTCAAGAATGAGGTCCAATATTGCTTTATGTCAGCACCTTTCATGGTATCTGAGTTGCTATGTCAGTTTTCTATGATCCCAGCCAGGGGCGGCAAGTTGTATGGCCCTGTGGTGCCTGGGCTCCATGAATATTCAGGGTCTGGGGCCCAGCTCCACCAATGTTCAGGGCCGGATCTCCTCCCTCGGCCCCACATGCTGCTCCTGCGTGCCTCTCGGTCCCCACTGCTGCCCCTGGGCGATTTAAAAGGGCCCAGGGGTCCCCAGCCACTGCCACCACCAGCAGTGCAGCAGGACTGGCAATGCTGTGACATGGGCAGTGTAGTCACCCTTTATTGCCGTGAGAAAGCTCTCCCAACAATAAAAAATAACCACCCCAAACGAGGGGTAAGCGTGGCCTATACTGGCGCTTTTCAGCGCTAAAACTTTTGTCGTTCTGGGATGTTTTTTCATACCCTTGAACGACCAAAGTTTTAGTGCTGAAAGTGGCAGTATAGATACAGCCTACGGTGGCTTCTTGCCCGCTCTGCTCCGGGAAGTGGCCTGCACATCCCTGCAGCCCTGGTGGGGTGGAGGGACAAGAACCGGGGAGGGGAGGGTCCTCCACACGCTGCCCCTGCCCAAACTGTGGAGCCACTACCAGAGGGGTGTGGAGGCCACTTTCAGAAGCTGGCACCGCCCCAGGTAACCAGTGACCTCGACCCCTTCCTGCACCATCCCAGAAAGTCATCATTGATGCAGTGTCAGTGTGGATACTGTGTTGCTTACACCAACTGTAGTGGCTTTCAGGAACCATCCCACAATGCCTCACACTGTCAATAGAATTGATACAAGCACTCCTAGTAAGGACATGCACTGCCAACACAAGTAGCCAAGCGTGCGTGCACGCACACACAAAGTGATTGGATAACTGCAGTGGCTGTATTCTGATGTAAGTCAGGTCAACATAATTTAGTAGTGTAGACATGGCCTGACAATATAACTTGTGCAGGGAATGCAGGAAAAGTAGGTTGTAAGAGTTTCTGCTAGAGCAGTGGTTCTCAACCAGGGGTACACATACCACTGGGGGTACTCAGAGGTCTTCCAGGGAATACATCAACTAATCTAGACAGTGGCCTAGTTTTACAACAGGCTACATAAAAATCACTAGCAAAATCAGTACAAACTAAAATTTCACACAATGACTTCTTTATACTGCTCTATATTACTATACACTGTAATGTAAGTCCAATATTTTTATTCCAATTGATTTTATAATTTCATGGTAAAAAGAAAGCAAGCAATTCTTCAGTAATTGTGCATTATGACACTTTTGTATTTTTATGTCTGACGTTGTAAGCAAGTAGTTTAAGTGAGGTGAAACTTTGGGGTACACTAGACTAATCAGACTCCTGAAAGGGGTACAGTAGTCTGGAAAGATTCAGAACCACTGTTCTAGAGGCCAGGGCTTCCTGAGTGACAGTAAGAAACCCAAAAAGTGAACCAGGAGTCTGTCCACACTAGCATGGCCCAAGTGAAGCAAATGGAAACTGCTGGAGCTTACTTCATTATTTCTCACCAGGGAGGAGTTTACCATCATGTACATCAAGTTCTTTGATAGCAAGCCTCCTCATAGGAAATGCTGTGTCCTTCTCCAGATAAGAATAGGGCCGTACCAAATTCACAGCTGTGAAAAATGCATCACAGACTGTGAAATCTGTGACCCAAAAGGAGGGCATGGCAGAGAGGGGAGTTGAAAGGTTATATGGGGGTGGGGTCGCAGTATTGCCACCCTTACTTCTGTGCTACCTTCAGAGCTGGGCGGCCAGAGAGCAGCAGCTTTGGCCAGGTGCCCAGCTCTGAAAGCAGCACCCCACCAGCAGCTGTGCAGAAGTAAGGATAGCAATACCATACCATGCCATCCTTCTGCGCCGCTGCTGGCAACAGCACTGTCTTCAGAGCTGGGCTCCTGGCCAGCAGCCACTGCTCGCCAGCCACCCAGCTCTGAAGCAGCAGTGTCGCCAGTAGCATCGCAGAAGTAAGAGTGGCAATATCATGACCCCCCCTACAATAACTGTTTCTTCACCCAAGCTCCTTTTGGGTCAGGACCCTTACAATTACAGCACTGAAATTTCAGATTTAAGTATCTGAAATCATGAAATGTATGATTTTTTAAAATCTTATTACCATGAAATTAACCAAAATGGACCATGAATTTGGTAGGGCCCTACTCATTAGGAAATCCTATCCCTACTGACACTGCAAAAAAGTTTACCTTTCTTTCCAGCCTTTTGGTCTTTGCGGATTCTAAAGATGTCCTCCAAGACAGCGGGTAAGGGAATGTATAGGTCTAGTTTGATCCCTGACAGACAGACAGACAGTCTCATCCGCCTGCCCTCTCTCTTTTAAGGGCAAGAGGGAGACCAGGAAGAACTATCCAGCAAGCTCTAGTCTTGCTACGACTGTATGTGGGTCTCATACTATTCTGGGACAAATAGTAAAAGACAACCTTCCTTCTCCTAAGCTTTTTGCTCAGCTTCTGATAGCTAACCCTTAATTCCAGCAGGAATCCATCTGTTTAGATTTCATAGCTTTCTTTTTCCTTACTGTTTTCTCAAGATTTGAGAAAAGCCACTTCTGAGTCTAGTGATTATGAAGATGACTGGGAGAAAATAATGCTATAGATTTTTGGTTTTGTTTTTTTGGCTTCCACAACTAACCCAGGCTTTTGGAGTTTTCTCTAGAACCAACTCCTCTGAATCTGATTCAGAGATATGACTAGTCCGAGTGTGGAGACCATGAATTTCTTCAACTTGAAAGGTGTTCATGATACAGTAGCTCCAACTGGGTAAGGCCTGCTTACTTTTCTCTCTCTCTCTTTTAGGGTTACTCTCAGGATTCTGAAGGAGACAGGGTAATGGACTCCCCAAAATGGGTCAGAGAATCTCAATATATTGCCTCTCCATACCATTGTGACTCCAGACTCAGTACATGCAGCCAATAGCATAGCTGGGGGGCGGGCACCAAAGGACCAGCAGCATTTCGGTAGCAAAAGACCTGCGGAATGAGTGAAGGACCCGCTGCTGAAGACCCGGAGCACCACCCCGTCAGTAAACGCGCCGCTGGGTGAGTAAAAGCGCCGCAGCAGGTGGCACCTTTTTTGGTGGTCGCTTCCCCTGTTCACTACACCTGGCTATGTCATCGCTTGCAGTACAGGTCTGAGGTTTGAGCCAGGGGTATCCAAGACCTAGGTTAGGATAACAGGGCACATTACAACATATGTCAATCCCAGGGGAAAGACCAGTTCTGAAGAGGATATCTAGGACTGAAGAAAGGTTAGGTGATCTTTCTGGGGGAAAGAATCACTAGCCCCCGAAATCCTAAGTTATCCTTATATGAGGGAGCAGTAGGGAAAACCCCATTGAGAGGAACCCACAGAATAAAGAGAAGATCTCTTTTGATCCTCTGGGCCTGACCTGCTTTTGCTTCGTGGCATGGAGCTGAGTGATGAGAACGAAGGAGTTGGCAATGTTTGTGATCACCATGCTAATGATGCAACCCGAGGCAGTTTTGCACTTTTCCAGACTGAAGTACAGCTAAACATTTCTGCGGGTTCTCCCTTCAGAGGGGGTAGGCATGGTACCTCGTGGCTCTTTTCTAACCTGTGCTAGGGGACACCCCTCTCCTACCACAGACAGGTTGAGCATCTGTGGATTAATCCGGCTGAAGAGGTCACCATCCAAAAACTTAGTAATGGGGTAGAACAAGAGGAACAGATCTTTGTTTTCCTCTTCAATTTCTTTGTCATATCAGTGTACCATGTAACTGCCATGAGGCATGGCTAATACTCAGCCTCAGCAGACAAAATTGAATTGACAAGAGTTCTTATTAAAACTGTATCCAGATGTTAAGATGCAATTTATCTAAATGCTAGGAGTTTAAAATTTCTGGAATTATTTAGTTTTTCTTTTTGGGGGTCAGAACTGCACACCTGCTGTAGACCCATTGTTAAGGAATTTACATGCCCTATATCCTCTGCCCAGTAAGGTCTGGAGACATGGATTACAAGGCAGCTGAACTGGTTATACAAAACTATAACTAGAAACTATTTTAGAGAATGTTAGAATATATTCAGTGTGTTAGATGTTAAAAATTACAAGCTTAAGTATGCTTGTGTGTGTCATATTGTCTTCTAGCACTGTACGTTAAGCGATCTAACAAGTTCTAATAAAATACAGTAGCAGTTTTAAAGTTTATAAAAGACAACTCACAACAAGGTTTCTAAAGCCGTAAAAAAGTACTCATAATTTTATCTATTTGAGATTAATCTAAGGGCAAAAGTCTCCTTCACATTTTCATATCCTTTATTTTTGAATTCCTCCGACACTAATAGAAATAGCAGCCCTTATTAATGCAGAAGTGTAATCATTTTGTACAATGCTACAGAGACAGAGAACAGATGTGGCACAAGTGAACATCACACTGCCTAGGGTTTAATCAGACGGCACCTTGAGGAGACAGACAACCTATTACAATGTTGGCTTTTGCTAAAAAAGCATTCATCAGATTTCTCTTCTGAGCCATTTCAAATTTATAATAGTCACATGTTCTAGAACAGGGGTCAGCCACCTTTCAGAAGTCCTGTGCCGAGTCTTCATTTATTCACTCAGATTTAAGGTTTTGCGTACCAGTAATACATTTTAATGCTTTTTAGAAGGTCTCTTTCTATAAGTCTATAATATATAACTAAACTATTGTTGTATGTAAAGTAAATAAGCTTTTTAAAATATTTAAGAAGCTTCATTTAAAGTTAAATAAATGCAGAGACCCCTGGACCGGGGGCCAGGACCCAGGCAGTGAGAGTGCCACTGAAAATCAGCTTGCGTGCCACCTTCAGCACCCGTGCCATAGGTTGCCTACCCCTGTTTAGAATGAATCAACTGACTTTAAAGTTGCATAGTAGATCCACACTGTTAAACAGCAACAATCATGTCACATTCCTACCTGCCACCTTTGTTCGGATTTGCATGTTTTCTTGTAAAGCTGCCAATGGTTCCAAGTATTCTTGTGCCTTTCCAGCTATGACTTCCTGTAGTTTTGCATCCACTTGGCTTAATCTTTCTTTGTAAAGTCTTAAAATAAAAATGTAGTGTATTACTTAAGAGCCAATACAAGCAGAACAGCAGAAATGACAGTTTCATATGCAAGAATTCTTTAGACAATCCCATATTTACAATCATAAAGTTTAATAATCCCATGACAGATCTACTAAAACCTAGAAATCTAAATGTTGCCACTCTAAATTCCAAGACAAAAGTAATTTTTAATTGAAACTATTTTCTTTTTGTATACTTCACTCTTCTAGGAAAGATGTACAAGCATAGCATTTCTATCCCTTCGTTCTGAAGACGGAATCACAGATATTAAACAGCATTGCAGAATATGGTCACTTAAAAAAACAAAACAAAACCATGACCAACACCAAGGGGAAATTGACTAGGAACTGGTGATGGTATACAGAAACTTTTATGAAAAATTACCCAGATTGGCAGCAACTGAATTATCAAATAACACTACATGCAAAAAGATGAGCAACCTACTTGGAAAGAGATGAGCCTTCATATCAGTTCTCAGTGGACAGATTCTGCATACCACATAAAATATTCCTACCATAACACTAACTGGCACCTTCAGCTAAGATATTGAATACTCAACTAGCATGGAAAGTGAGCTGATATTTTAAAACCTCTAAAACTGTTCCATTCTGAACAAGTTGATATTAATTGGCAGAGTGATGTGGGAAAAATCCTTTTACCTACAGAACAGACAGGTAAAGTCTAAAGATTACAATGTATCAAACAGTTTTTACAGTTTGTAAGAGAGCCCCATTCTCAAGTGGAGCCTCTGGGTTCAATAGCGATAACTTTTACAAAGTGTATAGCATATCAGTTAAATTGAAAGCTGTATGGTCAAACATTAATACTAGCTTACCTGCTTGTTTTAGTTTTCCCTTCATGTCCATTACAGATAAACCTAGCTAAAGCAGTGAAGGAGAGAAATAGGCTGATAGAACTTAAATAGGTATTAATTGCTGCTAAAGCACAATTTTTTGACCTTACATAATTATTTCTGAAAACAAAATCTAAATGACAATTCAGCACACACTTTATTGGTGAGACTATCAGTTGAGAGGGAAGTCAAATTTTGCAGTCTGTTATACTGATGTTGAAAAGTTAATTCTAGACACGCTTTTACTTAATGCTGGGGGAATGCCTCTGGTTGCATATATACTGGTACCAATCCCATAGGGAAGCAAAAGGGGTCCTGATGCCACCCCAGGAATGCAGGTCTACATACATCCCCTCAGCATTTTGGGACAGGAGACTCATGCTGGCACCTCCACCCAGCAACTGCATTTAAGATCCCCTTTCTTACTCTAAAACTACATTTATCTTCCCCCTAAAAATTCTACTGAGAGAATGAAGTAGAAATTTGACTACCCGCACAATTATTTCATCTCAGAATGCCAATTTACACTATGCTCTTTAAAGAGTCAACAGCTGCTGGAATGGTAGAATCCTCTTCCAGATAAGAGTAATTCCTGCAACACAGGAAAAGAAAGACTAACTGTTCATGGTCACTTATAGCACTACTGAAAGAATGAGCCCCCCAAAGGAAGAGACTTTTTAAAAATATGTTTGACTACTTACTGATCTTTGAGGTCTGTAAATTGTTTTTCAAGATTGGACATTTCATCTAAGCATTCCATTCTTCTTCTTTCACAGTCCTCATCATCCATTTCTGAAAATTAAAAGGTTTTTTTGGGAGAACAATATCTCAGAATAAATTTATTGGAAATGAGGTTACCAGTTTTATACAACTGAACCCCAAGCTAACCATAAACAATTTATGAAAAACTGAGCCAGCTACTGATGTTCCGTAAGCTAAAGGTTTAAGAGATTAGTCCCTGCTGAAGACAATTCCAATTTTCAAAGCTACCTTACATTTGCTGTGGTATATAAAAGAAATTAACCTAACTGGGTTTCTTCTAGAATTAGAAGAAATGGAGATCAGTTTAGTTAGTTGAAGCAATAGCAATCCACACAAAATGAGTGCATAGTCCATGGAGTTATAGTCATTATCCATAGACTAATATTTTGTATAGATCGACCTCCATTAAAAAAAAAAAAAAAAAAAAAAAAAAAAAAAGTCATAGTTCTTCAGTTTTGAAGATTATTTTCATTATATTATTGCTTTCTTGGTTTTGCAGCCAAGAGAGCTCATGTATAGGAATCTCCCTCATTTATCTTAGTGAGTATTTAAATAAATATTTTAAAGCTATGCAATAAAGACAGATTCATCACCATTACCGGAGAGTCATTTTATTGACATTTCTGAATATTTCCTTAAATATACTTTGATCTCTAAATGCAAGTACCTTCTTTTAAAAAAAGCAAGGAATGTTGGATTTTGGCAAAGCTCTTCTGACAGACTTTCCCTAAAAACTTTGCTTGACACCTCCTATTACTATAGAGATATACAGAGGCTTAGCTGCTTTCTTAATTCAGATGCAGATAAACGTTAAGTGTCCTAGAAATGGAGAGAATTCCCGATGGTATTGAGTATGTGCTCCAAAATATTGAATGTAAATCTAATTTTTTTTTCCCAGGGTGGAATTTGCCTTTTTGTTCTCTATAATGTACAAGAGAACTTGAAAAGTGTTTTTCCACAAGAGTTTCTGCTTTGTTTCCCCACCACTGTCTTTCAGCCATTTCTCACCTAATCTTTCCCAGAGGACTTCTTGGCAGAAGGGAAAGTGTCTCAAGAGATGCGTATTTGTGAACTCTCACCACTCAAATGTAGAGGAGACAGAAGAAAGTTAGCTGGATGCACCAGAGTTCAGCAAGCATGAACAAAAACAAAAATTTTAAGTGGTGTCATTAAGAGTTATTTAAAGGACATTTCTGTTCACCCCTACAATATCATGGAGTGGAGACAAGAGAATTTCATTAGCACTGAATGCCACAGATCTATTAATGAGGATGGATATAGTTCTCTTGTACACAGACAGGTAATCTCCTAGAGCAACTGGTGCTGTCTCTGAACAATTCCTTGTCCCTAAACTCTAAAATAACCAGGATACCAGCAGAGCTGATTGACTCTGGAGCTTTTTTGACTAGCTTCTTGACTGGCTTGCCTGGAAAACAGAGACAAGGTCGGTTTGATAATACCACCTTTTTTTGTTCCAACTTCTGTTCATGATAGAGATACGAACTCCTGAAGAAAAGCGTATCCGATGGTAACTGGCAAGGTCACTAGGATTTAGTAGTAGCAGTGGTGGCAGCACCTATCAGGCTATTGTCTATTTCTTGGTTAGAAAGGAGAATCCCCTATTTGAAAGGCATGCTACCATCTTTTAGGAACGGTTCCAAGTGTTCTCAGCAATTTTATTAGCTAGGAAGGGTCAGAGACATGTGACAGTTCCAGTTGCTGTTAGTATTTCCATGACTACTACTTGGACAGACAGGCTGCATTGTTTGTGAGGAAGGGTTGTCTTAGACCCCATTACTCCTGATGTTCCCATGAGGCCACTTCAGATATGAGTTCTCGTCTCTGTGAAGTACAGTGACAATTCCTCACAGTTATCCAGATGGAGAGTGAGTCTGGATTTACACCACCTGTTCGGTCCCAAGGAGCTCCACTAGGTGCGACCATACTAAGCTCTTTTGCCTCCTCTTTAATGCAGCATAAGTTTGCCATGGGGAATTTTAACAAAGTGTCTGTATCAGACTGATTTACACAAGTACCACTCAAGTCTTCAGATTCATTTTTTGTTAAACATGGCAATCTGCATGAGCGATGACATGGAAGGCAGAGCTTCAATGCCTGCATATCAACAGTTGTCATGTGGTGATAAATATAGTGCTTTCTGGTTTCTTCCACTCCTAGGCTTCTCGGCTGGATGGAATCTTCTGCAACTACACTGTAATTGGGAGGGGTGTTTAAGCTTTTGGGGATGGGGGGCAAACCTTGGTGATAGCTTCTTTGTGCCTGGAGATATGATGAAAAGGAGGAAAGGAACAATTTATTATTTGCATTCCATCAGCCCCTAGGAGCCTCAGTCAAGGACCAGAATCTCACAATGCTGTGTGTTCATATAGTGCCGAGCAAAAAGTTGGTCCCTCCAGGGTTATAAAATGTAGCACAGCATCACATGTTTTGATTCTCAAAAAAGTACTGGGAACCCAAAATTCCACCTGAAATTAATGGAAGTTGTGGGTGCTAGACATCTCTGAAAAAGTCAGACCTGTTCAAAAAGTTTACTACTTTACACAGCAGGGCTTTAAAAAAAAAAAAAAAAAAAAAAAAAGATATTGCGCACACAGCAATACAGATTAGCTGAGTTAAGACAAACCAGATGCAAGACTGAATCTCTTACTTTCCTGCTTGAGGTAGCTGTATAAACTCGAAACTGATTTTCTAAGCCAAAAAAGCAGCAGAGAATCCTGTGGCACCTTATAGACTAACAGAGGTTTTGGAGCGTGAGCCTTCGTGGGTGAATACCCACTTCGTCAGACGCAGGACGAAGTGGGTATTCACCCACGAAGGCTCACGCTCCAAAACCTCTGTTAGTCTATAAGGTGCCACAGGATTCTCTGCTGCTTTCACAGATCCAGACTAACACGGCTACCCCTCTGATACTTAAGCCAAAAAAGTTACCCACATATACATCGTATACTAATTTAAAGAGGCAACACTTCAGTATTGAGTAAACAGTGACTACCACAACTGTGTGTGTGGGGGGGGGACAACACACACCCTCTCAAATTGAAAGAAATCCAGCAAAATCTGGACTACTCTGCAAAAGCTGATGAAAAATTGCTTTGAATTTTACATTGTCCCTTGCAAGATGCTCCTGACCCTGCAAATTTGGTGATTAAAAATGTTTACACTCAATATGCACACCTTATTATGGAGCAACACAAGTAACTGTTGTTATTGCAATTCAGTTTCCCTTATAAATCTGAGTTTGCTCACAAAATCTAGTCACCTCAGCCTGAAAACTAGCAGGTTAAGTTTACAGCAGATAGAGTTTTCCTACAAAAATTGAGGCAAAATGAGGTTGATGTGTCATAACCACACTAATACAATGAACTATATACAAGGGTGAAGAATCGTCAGATTTTTCTGCATTAATAACCCAAAGTCACTTTAAAAATAACCCAATCTATGTACTGAAGATTTTTATTAAATAACATTGTTATTTGATGTATAGACCAAAAAAAAGCTTTAGATACCTAGTACAGATTTGATAAAAGAAGCTACATGCCCCAGCAGAAGTTCATCCACATTAGCAACAAAGCTATGAGATAGCAATCAAATTCAAAAATCAAAACCACCATTCTGGTACCTGTATCCCAAGAGAGGGTTGGTAGATGTTTCAAACAAAATATGGCTAATGACAGCATTAAAAATAGCAGTCTTTGTCAGAAGAAGAATGCTTCTGTTGGTGGTCACACATCACCAGTGAAATCATTTCATTGATGCAAACTGTTCACAACAGAATTTGTGTCACTGCATATATGCTCGTGTCACTGCATATATGCTCCAACACAAAGAATGTTTTCTAAAAATTCCTCTTGCATCTTGTTGCAGTTTTGTTTTTATCAAGTTCATCTGAGAAAATCTTTCAAGTGCAGTGTTGCTAGAAGGTAGCGATAGCAACAAAAGAGCAAATAAGTTAAATCCACTAAGTCTTTGTCCCCAGCAGCAGTGCATTCAAGAACTTCAACCCAAATCTATTCTACTTAGCTGTCTTGAGTATGCCAGTGAACCATAGGCAAAAAACTTTTTACTGCTGTTTCAACTGTCCAAGGTCTCTACAAAACAATGGTTGATATTTCATCTAGGTCATGCAGGGTTGAGCACAATAGAAAAACTTAGTACTGAAAAGGATTTAATCACTGAACATTTGATGGCGATCTTTGTTTCACAAATTCCAACAAAAAATCTCAATATCTACTTTTGATGTCTTTGATAACATGAACACAGTGTGTATTTTGAAAGTTCCAGCTGAAAAGCGACTCCAAAATAGACTGCACAAAACTACTAGTGGTAAATATGCCCAGTGGCTTGTGATGCGATGTTAGATAGGGTGGGATCTGAGTTACTATAGAGAATTCTTTCCTGGGTGTCTGGCTAGTGAGTCTTGCCCACATGCTCAGGGTTTAGCTGATGGCCATATTTGGGATCAAGAAGGAATTTTCCTCCAGAGCAGATTGGCAGAAGCCCTGGGGGTTTTTCCACCTTCCTCTGCAGCATGGGGCACGGGTCACTTGCTGGAAGATTCTCTGCACCTTGAAGTCTTTAAACCATGATTTGAGGACTTCAATGGCTCAGACACAGGTTTGATACAGGAGTGGGTGGGTGAGATTCTGTGGCCTGCATTGTACAGGAGGTCAGACTAGATGATCATAATGGTCCCTTCTGACCTTAAAGTCTATGACTCATAGGTGATGTCTTAGTTTAACACAGCAGTCCAGTTTTCAAAAAACTCACTGTTTCACAACCCTCACCATGAGGCTCTGGTAGAATGTCATTAATTCCTGCAGCAGCTTTCCTGCATTAGTTCTTTCCAACTGAAACATCTGTCTATCCTCCAGGCTTCGACACAGAAAAGGTCAGGTAAATTTTATTCACCAGATCACTGTATAGATGATAAAGAAGTTCGGCATCGTAGTTTTTTCCTTTGTTTTTGACTATCTGAAAGTTTAGCTTCAGTCCGAACTGATCAAGAGCCCTGGTCACATAGGAACTAATGGAAAGCCATCTTGTGCCAGAAAGCTTCATCAAACTGTGTTGCTAAGCAGGGTGGCTGTTTCATTGCCTAAAAGAGCTCCAGCTGCTACACAGTGAATCCTAATTCCTCCATATGAGTTTCAGTAAGCAAGCCTTGAGGTAATGAACCCTTCATCAATACAGCAGGATCTGTGTCCAATAGGATGGGGTGCAATCTCATAGACAGTCATATATGGAATTGTGTGTTCTTCTATTACCAAAGAAGGTACTCAATATTGTTTGATGCAAATTAGCTCTACTCTCTCATAAGGCTGCTACCAAATTAACTTTAATGTAAACGTAACAGGGAAGACTGAGAAGATGTTTAGCCAGGTGCTCATGACTGTGAATACCAACCTCAGGGCAGACTGTTACAAACCAGGTTACTCCCAGTCCCAAAGGACCAGTCATTGCACCTTAGACCTCACACCAAAGATGCATGTAGCCAATACTATAACAAACTAAAGATTTATTAACCAAGAAAAAGAAATATGTTATTTACAAGGTTAATGCAGGTAAACATACACACACAAATGAGTTACAGTCTAAGGTTCCAAAAGGTAATAGAAGCTGATGCACCATGCAAGCTTTCTACATCCTTTATAGCTAATCCAAGCTAAGCAGCATGGGGATCTCCCCATGCTTATTCTTAGAAATACTGCCCTCTCCAAATGCCAAGCTGCACAGTGATACAGTTCTTTCTGATCATGAATTTTTATTCCCTTCCCCCAGAGTTCAAACTCATGGGACAAGCATTTGCACTCATCTCCTCTTCATGGGTGTGGGGAGAGGAGGTAGAAGGCAATCAGTCAACAAAGTCTTTGTCTTTTGATGTTTCACAGTGATTCATTTGGCTGCAATGGGGCTTCTTGTATACAGGACAAGCATTTTACATTAATTAATGCTTCTTTCCTGTTTGGTGAGTTACACAGTTAGAGGTTTATAATGCAAACATTCAATATAACTTTATACCAAAAGATACAGATGCTATAAGGGAGATCAATACATACAGCATCCTACAAGCATCTCATCAAGTCTAAACACATTCTTATAAACATAAGATCTATTTTAAAAATACTAACATATAAGTGTGCCAGAATGGCTTCCAGATATACATTTGTCAGTGTTCAGGGAGGCCGAGGCATGAGCAGGCATCTGGTCTGCCAGCACCACAATGGTACAGTTTACAGTTGATGTAAACAACTGGGTTGTCCACATGCTGTTGGCACCTCAAACTATGCTGTCTCACTAGCTCATACAGTGGAACAGCATGGTGGAATGATTGAACATTGGTACGCCACAAGTGAGGAGAGCTTTGGTGATGACCAAGAGCAGGCCACAGTGAACTTTTGGGCTCCTTCTGAAAGGAAGAATGTCAGCCATTTCAGACGATTTCCATTCACCCCAGCAGCTTATGAGAGGTAGGCAGGGAGCTCTGTATCAGACTCCACAGTTCGCACGCGCACACACACATACAGAACAAGAATAAAATTAGATCAGAAAGGGCCCTGAAATTTTTAGATACAAAATTGCAATTTGAAATTAAGTTATATTTAACACAGAAGAGGACTTCTGTTGATTAAAATATTATTTTACTGTTAAGAGGCGAGAAGCAATGACAGGATGAGATAACTATGCGTTATTGACTAAAGACTAGATGCAACACATAAATAAGTAAGGGGAAGAGGCAATGAAGACAAGGGTAATAGTAATAAGATCAGAAAGTTATATGGACTGAAAATATGCACAACTTATTGGCTCCAAGAAATTTAGTTGTTTCTTAAAATATCTTATCAAGCCATAACCCACTGCTTAATGTGAACATTTTCAACAGGCATAGCCTATTATTGGCTTACATTGCAGACAGCATAAATATGAGGAGGAAAAAACCCTCCTAGTCTTACCTTTAGCTCCCTTATATAATTACCCCTGTAGGAATGACCCCGGGCCCACAGGCCTGGATACCTTATTATTGAGGCATCTTGTTCTTGTCTGCAAGCTGGGCACACCCGGTTTCTTATCACAGGAACTTGGCTTTCCTCCATCCTCCCCTGTACTTTCACACAGACGGCCCCGTTTGCATCTGGCGGTGTTTTGTAACTGTCCCCCTTGCAGTTTCTCACGACTGCCGTGTGCTGCGGCTGGGCTGTTTTGCAGTTTGCTATGCTGTTGAGCTCGTGATGGAAGATTTTTGTAAAGAATCTTGATTTGTGCTGTGCAATTGCGCATGTGTAATCTTAGATAATAAAAGAGGCAGGTGAACTCAGAAAAGCAGCTTTTTGCCTCCTCGGTTATCCTGCAATTTGGTGTCGAGTCTTTCCTTCATACCCCAACAATTTACTCCTCAGGATGTCTGCCTCACACAAGGCAGGAAGGCAAACAGGGTCCTAAAGTTTCTTCCACTTTGTTCCACGGTTCAGGTGGGTCTCAACTATGTTTCAGGTTTCAGATATGTTCCAGTAAGTAATTTTTGTAACTAATGCTTTGCTTCAAAATAATTAGTATTTGTTTACTTCATAAACAGATATCATGGGATTTAAAATCAAGATAAGCAACTTCAACCCCAATCCTCTGAGAACGAGTGGTCCTCTGGACCCTTTCCCCCCTGCATAAAATACTGGATAGTGTGAATGTGTACTCTTATCTACTACAATGTGGAATGCATCACCTCAAAGTGTGGGAGAATAATGCCCTCTTCCAGCTGCAGCTAGCACCACCATAGATCCTCCATTTCTATATCTGTTTACATACATAGACAAGCCAGAATGACCTTCCACCTAGCAGAAGGTAGTGTTTCATGTATACATAACACATATGGAATGGTACATCCTCATGATCAACTGGATTTATCACGCACCTCTGACTGCCTCACCTGCACTCTGCCCACTAATCCATCTCCACTAGCAGTATCTGTAACATTTCCAACTTTCAAATAGCTTTAAAGTATCTTTAAAAATACTGCCATTAGTTTACTATATTCCCTATCTCCCAAAATTTGGGATTTCTTCCCTAAGGTTACCCAGACTTGAGAAGCATGATGGGTAATAGTCCTGGAAAAGTAACAGGTTTAAGGTCAGATAACTCACTGCCCTTCAGGTGAGGATTTATAGAGACAGAGATATCACTTCCCAAAAGATCACTCATTTCTAGACCTAAGTTGCCTCAAGATATTAAAAAATCACAACTTTATGTATGGGAGAATTTTGATATGTTTCTACAATGTATTACAATTTCTTCTTCCTCTAAAGCCTGAAGGGTGGGACTTGTGGTAATTAGGGCAGCTTGTCTTAAAGGTAAAGATAATAAAAACAGTATTTAAAGTAAATTTCTGAATTAACTCTCCTATAAGATGTGGCCAACACAGATATACCAAGGTGTCCTACAAAATGTCTGCGTTCTCATCTGAGATGATGAGCATAACTTGTGGCTTTGTCATTCATCACTAACATGTAGGGCTCTAACAAATTCACAGCCATGAAAACACACATCACAGACCAGGATATCTGGTCGTTCCCACCCCTCGTGAAATCTGATCTTGTGTGCTTTAACCCTACACAATACAGATTTCATGGGGGGAGACCAGCGTTTCACAAATTGGAGTGCCTGACTCAAAAAGCAGTTGCAGGGGGAGGTCACAAGGTTATTTTAAAGGGGATCATAGTATTGCTACCCTTACTGTTGTGCTGCTTTCAGAGCTGGGCCGCCAGAGAGTGACAGCTGTTAGCTGGATGCCCAACTCTGAATGTAATGCCATACCAGCAGCAGCACAGAAGAAAGGGTGGCAATACCATACCTTGCCACCCTTACTTCTGTGTGCTGTCTTCAGAGGTGGGCAGGCTGAGAGTGGCAGCTAAGTAAGGGCCCAGCTCAGTAGGTAGCAGGCAAAAGTACCGGTGGCAATACCATACCATTGCCATCCTTACTTCTGCACTGCTGCTGGTGACAACTCTGTCTTCAGAGCTGGGCTCTCTGCCAGCAGCTACTGCTGCTCTCCAGCAGCACAGCTCTGGAGGCAGCACTATTGCCAGTAGCAATACAGAAGGGTAGCAGTACCACAACCTCCCCTACAATAACCTTGTGATGCCCCCTCAACAACTCCTTTTTGGGTCCGGACCCCTAGAATTACACTGTCCAATTTCAGATTTAAATAGCTGACACCATGAAATTTATCATTTTTAAAATCCTCTGCCCATAAAATTGACCAAAATGGACAATAAATTTGGTAGGCCCCTACTAATATGGCATTTCTAAACTCAGAGGAGTGGAACTGGAGGAGTCTTGATGCTCAAGGGCAGATAGACAATCAATACAAACTATATCTAAAACTTCTAGACAACACCTGTTGATAAAATAAACCAACTGGAGTTAAATATGTTAAAAGGTAAACTCACCAATTATTTTCAATACTTATCAAAACTTCATTCCATCCAAAGTTTCTTCCCTTGATTTAAAGCAGAATAATTTGCTGTCCAACTCAACCTCACTCTTTGCCGGTTTGAAGCAATATACACCTCTACCTCACTATAACGCTGGGAGCCAAAAAAATCTTACTGTGTTTTAGGTTAAACTGTTATATTGAACTTACTTTGATCCACCAGAGTGCACAGCCCCCCCGCCCTCCCGAGCACTGCTTTACCGCGATATATCCAAATGTGTGTTATATCAGGTGGCGTTATATCGAGTGTGATGGGGCAAGGCCAGATGGCTACAGTAAAGTACTGAGAAACAGGTATGTTAGCCCCAGGCTAAACAAATCCCTAGTACCCTGGTAACCATGAACATGGGGAGAGGTTAAACTATAAGGTTGCGGCAGCCAGGCCGCAGGAAACGGAGAATTACCCATCAATCTTCTAAATTGGTTGATCGGAGGATGCTTAGTATTAGGAGCCCTTACCCAAAGGATAATTTACCGAACAGGGTAGGATATCCCGACTTTGACCCAAATCAAAGGATGAGCGCGACATTGATTAATCTGCAATGAGAGTGTTCTTCTACAAACGGGGAGATGACTGAGACCTATCACTATCCGCACAATCCGGGCAGGTAACACATTGAGACCTTACGAATTCCAGCAGCAAAACGAGAGGAACTAGGATGAAGTTAAAGAAACGTTAGCATTAGTCGTTATTGAAGAATCATACAGTCTGTTGGTGCAGTCCAAATAGTTCTAGTGCCTAAACTGAATGGGTCCTGGAGTTCTGTATGATTTTTCGTATGATGAGTAATCCCAATTAGATGAGTAACATACCACGTATCACGAACTGGTGACGACTGGGAGTGCCGATTTCTGATTACGTGGATCTGACAAAAGTACTGGCAGATTCCCTTGACACAAGAGCTTAAAGAAAAGATAGCGTTCTCACGGCATGGGCTATTTCCATAACACATCTCCTTTGGGGCTACTGGGGCCCCCGTTACCTTAGATTAGTGTAATATCAACTCCGATGGGAAACCACTTCGGAGAAGTTGAGGCGTTTACGCACCTTCGGCGGCTGGCCATCATTGCAAATCGCTAATGCGCATAGGACTAGAGAGCTAGTACTGGGATAATTGTTTAGTTAAGGTGGTGTGTGGCCCCATAATAAGTAGAGGCGATTCAAAACTGGCCCCGGCGACCCGAGAGAGGCCATGATTCGGTGTGGTAGGTCTATACTGACGTTTATTCCACTATCGCCGCAGGGCAAGTCTCTACGGACTGGTGGAAGGCCCGAGGGTCCAGACACGTTGGAGTTGGACCGCGCAGCTGAGGAGGGCATTCATAGACCTCGGAGCTCTCTGTCTGACTCCTTAGCCGGACTTTGCCAAG